>NC_138780.1:48677815-49065315 GCF_965119305.1 Pelophylax lessonae | reverse complement strand
CATACCGTGCCTTGCGAAAGTATTCGGCCCCCTTGAACTTCGTGACCTTTTGCCACATTTCAGGCTTCAAACATAAAGATATAAAACTGTAATTTTTTGTGAAGAATCAACAACAAGTGGGACACAATCATGAAGTGGAACGAAATTTATTGGATATTTCAAACTTTTTTAACAAATAAAGAAACTGAAAAATTGGGCGTGCAAAATTATTCAGCCCCCTTAAGTTAATACTTTGTAGCGCCACCTTTTGCTGCGATTACAGCTGTAAGTCTCTTGGGGTATGTCTCTATCAGTTTTGCACATCGAGAGACTGAAATTTATGCCCATTCCTCCTTGCAAAACAGCTCGAGCTCAGGGAGGTTGGATGGAGAGCGTTTGTGAACAGCAGTTTTCAGTTCTTTCCACAGATTCTCGATTGGATTCAGGTCTGGACTTTGACTTGGCCATTCTAACACCTGGATATGTTTATTTGTGAACCATTCCATTGTAGATTTTGCTTTATGTTTTGGATCATTGTCTTGTTGGAAGACAAATCTCCGTCCCAGTCTCAGGTCTTTTGCAGACTCCATCAGGTTTTCTTCCAGAATGGTCCTGTATTTGGCTCCATCCATCTTCCCATCAATTTTAACCATCTTCCCTGTCCCTGCTGAAGAAAAGCAGGCCCAAACCATGATGCTGCCACCACCATGTTTGACAGTGGGGATGGTGTGTTCAGGATGATGAGCTGTGTTGCTTTTACACCAAACATAACGTTTTTCATTTTTGCCAAAAAGTTCGATTTTGGTTTCATCTGACCAGAGCACCTTCTTCCACATGTTTGGTGTGTCTCCCAGGTGGCTTGTGGCAAACTTTAAACGACAATTTTTATGGATATCTTTAAGAAATGGCTTTCTTCTTGCCACTCTACCATAAAGGCCAGATTTGTGCAGTATATGACTGATTGTTGTCCTATGGACAGAGTCTCCCACCTCAGCTGTAGATCTCTGCAGTTCATCCAGAGTGACCATGGGCCTCTTGGCTGCATCACTGATCAGTCTTCTCCTTGTATGAGCTGAAAGTTTTGAGGGACGGCCAGGTCTTTGTAGATTTGCAGTGGTCTGATACTCCTTCCATTTCAATATTATCGCTTGCACAGTGCTCCTTGGGATGTTTAAAGCTTGGGAAATCTTTTTGTATCCAAATCCGACTTTAAACTTCTCCACAACAGTATCTCAGACCTGCCTGGTGTGTTCCTTGTTCTTCATGATGCTCTCTGTGCTTTAAACGAACCTCTGAGACTATCACAGTGCATGTGCATTTATACGGAGACTTGATTACACACAGGTGGATTCTATTTATCATCATTAGTCATTAGGTCAACATTGGATCATTCAGAGATCCTCACTGAACTTCTGGAGAGAGTTTGCTGCACAGAAAGTAAAAGGGCTGAATAATTTTGCACGCCCAATTTTTCAGTTTTTTATTTGTTAACAAAGTTTGAAATATCCAATAAATTTCATTCCACTTCATGATTGTGTCCCACTTGTTGTTGATTCTTCACAAAAAATTACAGTTTTATTTTATAAAGATATCTTTGAAGCCTGAAATGTGGCAAAAGGTCGCAAAGTTCAAGGGGGCCGAATACTTTCGCAAGGCACTGTATATATATATATATATATATATATATATATATATATATATATATATATATATATATATAGTCAAAGAAGTTGTGATTTGTCCAGCCATTTTTGCGATTCATTCCCTTCTGTCATATAGCTCAACCAGGTAAACATCATAGTTACATAGTCAGGTTGAAAAAAGACGCAAGTCCATCTGGTTCAACCAATAAAAAAAAAACAAATAAAAACAGTAAAGAAAACCCAACCATACAATCCCATATACACAATCCAATACCCGCAGTTGATCCAGAGGAAGACGAAAAACCCCAGCAAATCATGATCCAATTTGCTACAGCAGGGGAAAAAATTCCTTCCTGATCCTCCGAGAGGCAATCGGATATTCCCTGGATCAACTTTCTCTGTTAACCGCTTTCGGACCGCCCGCCGCAGAAATACTGTGGCAGGCTGGCCCTCCTGCGCTAACCGCCATAGGTATACTTCGGTCACGAGCCTGCAGCTAGGGGGCGAGCGCTCCCACCCCCACTCGGCAGCGGGGACTCCGATGCACGGGGGCGGCGGCTCTGATTGCCGCCTGCCACCCGCGATCGCTCCCCGCTGAGAGAGAAGGACGGTTAGCTGTTGTAAACACAGCTGACCGTTCTTCTCTCTGGAATGATCATAGAGCCCCTGTGATCCTTCTATATAGGATCGCAGGTCTCTATGATCATTTCACAAGCCACGCCCCCCCAGACTTAGAATCACTCCCCTAGGCTCACATTTACCCCTTGATCACCCACAGTGTTAACGCCTTAGCCAGTGTCATTATTACAGTAACAGCGCATTTTTTTAGCACTGATTACTGTAGTAATGTCACTGGTCCCCCCAAAAATGTCAGGGGTCCGATCTGTCTGCCACAATGTCGCAGATTGCCGCTATTACTAGTAAAAAAAAAACAAACAATAAAAATTACATCAATTACAACAATCTTTCCTGTAGTTGGTAGACGTGATAACATTTGCGCAAACCAATCAAAATACGCTTATTGGGATTTTTTTTTGTTTTAACAAAAATGTGTAACAGAAAACAAATTGGCCTAAAATGTTAAATAGTATTGATTTTTTTTTTTTTTTGGGAATGTTATATAGCAGAAAGTGAAAAATAATGTTTTTTTTTTTTTTTCAGAATTGTCGCTATTTTTTTGTTTATAGCGCAAAAAATAAAAATCGCACAGGTGATCAAATACCAGCAAAAGAAAGCTCTATTTGTGGGAAAAAAAGAACATGAATTTTATTTGGGTACAGCATTGAATGACCGCGCCATTGTCCGTTAAAATAACGCAGTGCCGAATTGCAAAAAATGGCCTGGTCGTTAAGGGGGGCAAATCCTTACGATCCAGAAGTGGTTAACCTTCATGCACATGGCTGTAAGAGAATGTTCATAATGCACATAGCAAAAGCCAGCATAAGGGCTCTTTCACAAGGGCAGACAGGGAGCGGTAAAAGCAGGTGGTCTAGTCCTGATTTTACTTACCCCCACCACCTAAGGCCTACCATAGAGCTGGAGGGAACTGTTCACATGCCATGGCACCACCTGTCAAACTGAGCAAATGTAGCCACAGGTACAACATTCAGACTCCCATCGCAATCAATGGCTGTGTGCTATGTATTATTGACAGCCCGAGATCACCAGCCAGCGGCTTGTAACAGTAAATGGCCTTTATTGGTCTCATCAAAACAAGCAAACACAAATGGCAAAAATAAAAGCATAGTCCGGATATGATTATGAGCACTAAATGGCTCACCACTAGAGTTGAGCGGACACCTGGATGTCCGTGTTCGGCGGGTTCAGCCGAACTTTAAAAAAAAGTCCGGGCCCCGTGTCCCGGACTTTTGCCAAACTTTTCCCGGACACCGAACCCTATTGAAGTCAATGGGGACCCGAACTTTCAGGCACTAAAATGGCTCTAAAACACCAATGGAAAGGGCTAGACTGCTGCAAATGGCAGCAAAACGTAGTTAAGAGCATGGCAAGTGCTCTGCAAACAAATGTGGATAGGGAAATAACTTAAAACAACAAAAAAAAAAACAGAAAAATAAAACAATGTTCTTCATCTCTGAAGGACGAGGCCCATATGGAGTAGGAGGGAGGTTGAGGTGGTGGTGGATGTGGCGGTCTCATAGGCGTGCGCACAGGGTGTGCCGGATGTGCCTGGGCACACCCTAATCACCTAGGGCACATAGCATTATCGCTCTGTTTGCCAGTGAGGAGATGGGAAAGATCTCCCTTGGACCTGCTCTGCTCTATTTCACTTTGCAAGCAGGGAGAGTAATGTATCAGGGCCATGTACATGTAGGCAAACACATGCATGTGTATTTAAACTTTGGGGTGCACACCCTAATGCAATAGGCTGCGCACACCTATGGGCGGTGTAGGTGGAAGCGGTGGTGGAGGAGGACCAGGGCCGGATTAAGAGCATCATGGGCTTGGTGCTGAGGATTTTGAAGGGCCTTAAGGGCCGTGCCTTGGCATGCACCCAGAGGAGGAAGGGTGCAGCCATGCATGCCTAATTCAACATGGGATGCTGTCTCTGAAGCCCATAAACACATCCATGCATCGGCAACTGTCCCTCCTTGTCCGGCCTTCGTGCTGTGTGGGGAGGTTCTGAGGGAGCTGCCTGGGGAAGCGAGCATAGAAGCCAGACTTCTGTGTTTACAAGTGACAGAAGAGCGGTAACAGTGAATATGGCCAACCCGGGGCCTATATAAAGGTAGGGGCCTGGAGCTGCAGCTCCAATAGCCCCTACGTTAATCTGGCCTTGAGGAGGACGAGGTAGCCAACACTGCTTCTTTTCACAAATTTTAAATGAGGGTACACCCCAAAAGAGTGAGAAAGAGCAAAAATGGAACAATGGCTGGGTAAGGTCGGTATCCATCGCTATTCTGCACAAGGTACGGAAAAGTCCCGTGGGATCCATGCCTGGTTCATTTTAATGAACGTGAGCTTGTCCACATTGTCTCTGGACAGGCGGCTGCGCTTGTCTGTGATAACGCCCCCAGCCGTGCTAAATACTCGTTCAGATAATACACTGGCTGCAGGGCACGCCAGCACCTCCAAGGCGTAAAGGGCAAGCTCAGGCCATGTGCCCAACTTGGAGACCCAGAAGTTGAAGGGGGCAGACCCCTCATTCAGTACGTCTAGGCGTGTGCACACATACTGCTCCACCATGTTGGTGAAATGCTGCCTCCTGCTAAGACGTTCCATATGAGCTGCTGGTGCTGCTGTTTGTTGTGGCGTGCTGACAAAGCTTTTCCACATTTCGGCCATGCTAACCCTGCCTTCTGAGGTGCTGGCGGTGCCCTGGTTGTGTTGGCGACCTCTTCCTCCTCCTCCTCCTCCTCCTCTGCCTTGTGCTTCCACTGTGGCCCCGCTGTCAGGTGGGAATGCCAGCAGCATCGCGTCTACCAGCGCGTGCTTGTACTCGCGCATCTTGCGATCGCGCTCCAGTGAGTGAATTAAGGACGGTACGTTGTCCTTGTAACGGGGATCCAGCAGCGTGGCCACCCAGTAATCAGCACAAGTTAGAATGTGGGCAACTCTGCGGTCGTTGTGGAGACACTGTAGCATGTAATCGCTCATGTGTGCCAGGCTGCCCAGAGGCAACGAAAGGCTGTCCTCTGTGGGAGGTGTATCGTCCGTGTCCTCTGTATCCCCCCCAGCCACGCACCAGTGATGGCAATGAGCTGGCCTGGGTGCCACCCTGCTGTGAACATGGTTCCATCTCCTCCTCCAGCTCCTCCTCCTCATCCTCCAGAACTGTGCCCCTGCTGGACAATTGTGTCCCTGGCGTTTGTGTGTGCAGGAACCCACCCTCGGAGCCCCTTGCGAATGACTGCCCTGAAAGCCTTGGAAATGTTACCTCTTCATCCTCCTCCTCCTCCTCCTCCTCATCCTGTGCCACATCCTCTTCCATCATCGCCAGAATTGTTTTTTCAAGGAGGCGTAGAAGTGGGATAGTTAAGCTGAGAACGGCGTCATCGGCACTGCCCATGTTGGTGGAGTACTCAAAACAGCGCAACAAGGCACACAGGTCTCGGATGGAGGCCCAGTTATTGGTGGTGAAGTGGTGCTGTTCCATAGAGCGACTCACGCGTGCGTGCTGCAGCTGAAACTCCACTATGGCCTGCTGCTGCTTGCACAGTCTTTGCAGCATGTGCAAGGTGGAGTTCCACCTTGTGGGCACGTCACATATGAGGCGGTGAGCGGGAAGGCCGAAGTTACGCTGCAGCGCTGACAGGCGAGCAGCAGCAGGGTGAGAACGCCGAAAGTGCGCACAGACGGCCCGCACTTTCTGCAGCAGCTCTGACATATCGGGGTAGTTTTTAAGGAACCTCTGCACCACCAAATTCAGCACATGCGCCAGGCAAGGGATATGCGTCAAACCGGTTAGGCCCAGAGCTGCTATGAGATTTCGCCCGTTATCGCACACCACCAGGCCGGGCTTGAGGCTCGCTGGCAGCAACCACTCATTTGTCTGCTGTTCCATGCTCCTCCACAACTCCTGCGCGGTGTGTGGTTTGTCCCCCAAACGGGCAAGTTTTAAAACTGCCTGCTGTCGTTTACCCCTGGCCGTGCTGAAGTTGGTGGTGAAGGTGTTACGCTGTCCGGATGAGGAGGCGGTAGAGGATGAGGAAGCGGAGTAGGAGGAGTTAGGAACAGGAGGCAAACTGAAGCGCCCTGCAATCCTCGGTGGTGGAAGGAAATGCGCCAAATTGCTATCCGCCTCAGGCCCTTCCGCCGCTGCATTTACCCAGTGTTCCGTTAGGGAGATATAACGCCCCTGACCGTGCTTACTGGTCCACGTATCGGTAGTTAGGTGGACCTTGCCAGAGATGGCGTTGCGCAGTGCACACCTGATTTTTTCCCCCACTTGGTTGTGCAGGGAAGGGATGGCTTGCCTGGAAAAGTAGTGGCGGCTGGGCACGACATACTGTGGGACAGCCACCGACATAAGGTTTTTAAAACTGTGCGTCTCCACCAGATGGAATGACAGCATTTCAAAGGCCAAGAATTTTGAAATGCTGGCATTCAGGGCCAGTGATCGCGGGTGGGTAGGGGGGTACTTCCTCTTCCTCTCAAGTGTTTGGGAGATGGAAAGCTGAACGCTTCCACGGGACATTGTGGAGATGGTTGGTGACCCAGGTGGTGGTGTTGCTGACAGATCCTCTGTTTGCGGGGTGGCAGATGCCGGTATCACTACAGATGTGGCTGGAGCGGCCAAGACTGCAGCAGAAGAGGAAGCAGGATGAGCCAGAGACGTTTCTTGGTTTTGAAGGTGTCTACTCCACTGCAGCTCATGCTTTGCACTTAGATGCCTGATCATGCAGGTTGTGCTCAGGTTGAGAAGGTTTATGCCTCGCTTCAGGCTCTGATTGCACAGGGTGCAAACCACTCGTGTCCTGTCATCAGCACATTTTCTAAAGAACTTCCACGCTAGAGAACTCCTTTGAGCTGACTTTGGTGCGCTCGTTCCCTTGCTGCGTTGGGCAGTAGCGGGCGTAGTGTCTAGGGCACGGCCGCTCCGCTTCTGCACCCTGCTCCTTCTTCTGCTGTGCTGGTGGCTCTGTGCGACCACCGCCTCTTCCTCCAAACTACTCAGGTCACCTGCATGACGTTCATTCCATGTGGGGTCGAGGACGTCATCGTCCTCCACATCATCTTCCACCCAGTCTTCACCCCTGCCCTCCTTGTCGGTCTCCACAATTCTGAACGCCGCAGCAGTTGGCACCTGCGTTTCGTCATCATCGGAGACTTGCTGCGATGGTCCTTGCATGTACTCATCTTGAGAAATAAGTGGTTTGGCATCGCTGCACTCAATCTCTTCCACTTCTGGGGCAGGGCTAGGTGGATGGCCCTGGGAAACCCTGCTGACCGAGTCCTCAAAAAGAAGAAGAGACTGCTGTATGGATTGGGGCTCAGACTGCTTGCCTGATTTCCAAGGGGGTGAGGTGAAAGACGGTTGGACATTGGCTGCAGGTGCCAACTCTGACCTTTCTGCAGTAGACTGGGTGGGAGACAATGTGAAGGAACTGGAGGCACTGTCAGCAACCCAATCTACTATCGCCTGTACTTCTTCAGGCCTCATCACGTCTAGAGGCGCATTATGCCCTACCAAATACTGCTGCAGGTTCTGTCGCCTACTCACACTTGTGGAAGGTGTTTCACTTGTGCGTGTAGCTGGCACAGATCGACCACGTCCTCTCCTTGCAACAGGAGCTCTACCAGCAGCACCACGACCCAGGCCACGGCCCCTATTTGACGGTCTCCTCATATTTCTGTAATTTATGATCTTGCCCTAGAAAGGTGTTTATTGAATAGCGGAACAAAACCACACTAGGCCCCAATTACTATTGTTTGTACCCCTAAAAGGCTGAATGAGGAGTAGGAGGAGTATGGAACAGGCAGCACCCTCAAATCTTCAGAAGTATGAGATGAACCCCAAAAACCCCAAATATCATTCAGCTCTGCTGCAGGCCACAATTTAATTTTTTTTTAACCCAAGGCTGTATATTGAATAGTGGAATATAAAAAAAGTGTATGATTTCTGAAACCACTCAATATTAGCACATGTGAACTGAACACAGCAGTGTATGATCAGTCACTCAGCACAGCTGAAGGAAAAATGCTGCACACAGTGCCTGATAGAAAAACACTTTTCTCCCTCCTCCTCAATGGGCAAAAAAGATTGTGTTCACTGTACCCCAAAAAGATTGTGTTCACTGCACCCCAAAAAGATTGTGTTGACTGCAGCCCACACACAGCAAAATGGATGTGGACCACTGACACCTGCCTATCTCCTATCCCACACCACACAGCAATATCGATTGTAGTTTGTAGAACACACTGTCTGACCCTAAAAATCAGCAGACTCTCTCCCTAAAAGGATTGATAAGATGATGATCGTAGATCGGGTGACTGCAAACCCCACCCCACACAGCAATATCGATTGTAGTTTGTAGAACACACTGACCCTAAAAATCAGCAGACTCTCTCCCTAAAAGGATTGATAAGATGATGATCGTAGATCGGGTGACTGCAAACCCCACCCCACACAGCAATATCGATTGTAGTTTGTAGAACACACTGACCCTAAAAATCAGCAGACTCTCTCCCTAAAAGGATTGATAAGATGATGATCGTAGATCGGGTGACTGCAAACCCCACCCCACACAGCAATATCGATTGTAGTTTGTAGAACACACTGACCCTAAAAATCAGCAGCAGCCTCGCCCTAAAATGCCTACAACTCGCCCTGCCTAACACACTCCGACCTGTCCCTCATTTCTATCTGGACACACACTGAACCTAAAAATCAGCAGCAGCCTCGCCCTAAAATGCCTACAACTCGCCCTGCCTAACACACTCCGACCTGTCCCTCAATTCTATGCGGACACAAATGAGTTTTGCCTGCCTGTCTGTCCCTAATCAGCAGCCAGCACGTATGTGTGCTCTGTCCCTGAACTAGTACACAGCAGAATGACGCCGCAGCGGCGCTGCCTCGAACTTATAAAGACTTGGTCACATGCTTCAGACGGCCAATCACAGCTACTAATACATTTGTAGGCATGGCTGGGATGGCTTAGGCACACCAGTTAAACGCTTGTTGATTGGCTGTTGAAAGCCCGCCATGAAAAGCGCGCCAATGCATGCAAAACCCGGAAATAAAATGACTGAACACAAATTTTTACCCGAACATACAGTAAAGTTTTCGGGTCCGTGTTCGGGTAACAAAAATCCAATTATTCGGGACGAACACGAATAATACACCGATGTCCGCCGGTCACACGCGCGGGGGGGTCCGTGACCGCGCTGGAGCGCGCCTCCGGCGGCGTGCGCTCGCTCCCCAGAGCCTCACAGGCTAGTGACGTATATATAAGTCACTTTGCCTGTGAGGGGCTGACGGCCGCAGTATATGTACTTGCGGCGGTCGGCAAGTGGTTAAAACATAAGCATATCACAATATGGCATAGACTTGTTTCCAACTGACAAAATGGCCGACCTCCAATATGGCACTTGCATCAGGCAGCTAACTTCCTCCCAACATGTTTCGTTATAATTAACATCATCAGGGACGTCCCTGATAGAATCTTTGGAAACAAACACTGGGCCGTATCTTAAGGTAGCAGACCAGACCCCTAACAAGGGTCCACTGTCTTTTTTCATCCAGTCGGGCCAGATGATTGGGAGTTAATTTCTGAGTGGCCCTCTCTCACCTACCACCCACCCACAGACCCTCTTATCGAGCAGGTCAGTCCAGTGCAGCCATCAACTTTTCAAAAAAACTGGCACAGTAGGTTGCAGGCTGTGAGTCATAGCTGCCTCCCATATCCCATATGGCTTGGGATTCAAATGGGCCTGTAAAGGCTTCAGGTTAAAGGAAGACAGCGCTGGACTCCTTGGTAAGTACGTTTGCTTACCGTTGGCAGCTATAGTGTTTCTAGTTGCTAACTTTTCATTTTTTGTCAAAGTGGGTAAAGTTCCTCATTTAAAACCTGAAAAGGGTAATTGGGGGTTTAAGATCTGTAAGAAAATGTTGTGCCAAATGGTGAACTTTTGTACAGTAGATATTTTGAATGCATTTTTATAACATTTTGTGCTCCTTCTTTGGCAGAGACAGAGAAAACTGCAAAAAGACAGACTCCTGAATGAGTTCAGCTCTGCGCTTACAAACTTTCAGAAAATTCAAAGACAAGCTGCAGAGAAGGAGAAAGCGTTTGTGGCCAGAGTCCGCGCAGGTTCCAGACTATCTGTAAGTTAAACATCAGAGGTATAGTCTTTGCTATCACTCCTTCCAAACTTTAAGCCTCTAGACTTGGCAATATCATTGAGCATACAATGTTTGCATTTCATCATTGTTCAGCTTTATGGTTTTTGGAGTCCTTCCAGGATCATGGTAATAGTTTCTTCTATGCTTGGTTCCTTTTGAATCCACTTATAATAAGAGTATTTGCCAATTTTCATGCACTCTGCAAGTGTCCAGACTCCTACTAAAAGCTATGATCAAAGTGAAGGATCTAAGCACCAAATACTTCAAATCTCAGCTGGCAATTGAAAGCCATAACGAAGTGTTGCCTAAATATTGTTTTGTCAAAGTTTGTCTAGTAACATGATTCCCATGGTTAGAATGCAATCACCATATGAACATAGATCATTACCTTCGCTCACTCCGAAACTCTTCTCCAAAAAAACCAAGGATGCCATGTACCTGGCTTGACCCTACAGACCATCTTGTTTCCACTCCTCCCCCAACTCTTTATTGTTTCCTTGCCTCTAAATCCTTCCACTCGTACCTTTCTTTTTCTTTTTCCTTTCCACTCTTTCCTCTCTCTTTCCCTTCTCCCCCTTATACCTCCACTCTTCACTTCCACTACTCCTTCTTTTCCCCACTCTTCCTAACTTTTCTCGATCCACACCTTCTCGTATTCTCCTTCCATCTGATGCTAGCAACAGAAAAAAATGTCATGTACTGTACAGTTCTGCAACAGAGTAATCACCCTTTCTATGACCTTCAGCTCATATGGGGGTTGAGGGTAAATGCCAGCGCTATGGAGTTTTCAGTATGTTAATAGTGGTAGTTTTTAGGAATGGTGATGAGCTACCGCCAACCTGCCACTGAGGCAGTATGTAATGGGAAAATGCAAAGTTATTGGTGCTAGGCGCTATCACCAAAAAATGTGTGCTGTGCGTTTTTAAACTGTGCTATGCGTTTTAAAATATGTGCCGTGCGTTTTAAAACCAACCCGTTTTAAAAGCAATCCGTCTTAAAACCAATGCAATGTTAGCACTAAAATCATACCATCATAAAGGTGCATATAGTGCATACAATGAAACCATATAGTGTCACCACTTGGTTAATACAAAGTGCTTTGGTGCTTGTTGTGAGCCAGTGTATCAAGTGTACAGTAAGGTATTTATACAGTAGGTTATAGCAACCCGTGGATCCCCACTGGGTGTAATTGCTTACCGCACTCTTGTCTTGTTTGGCTTGGTTCCCCTCATTTGCTGAAACAAAAAATAGCCTCCATTGCGTAGTATAGCATGTGTGAGATGAAAGCAGGTGTAATATCCACTCGCATAGTAGGAGTTAACTCTCAGCGTGCAGGGTCCGCTCCAGATAACGCCGTAGTGACGAAACGCGTAGGGCGTGGCTTATTGCGTCAGTACGTCACTTCCGGCAGCGGTGGTTCAGACCGGTGGAATGCGGAAGCGGCACAGCCCGGCGGACCCTGCACGCTGAGAGTGAACTCCTACTATGTGAGTGGATATTACACCTGCTTTCATCGCTTCAGTTCATATGATCCCAGCATAGTGTACCATTTTATTTTAACTGTACAAAAAAGTGGTAACCACCCCAACCTCTAACTGGCCTTTGCAGCAAGGTTCACATGGAACGGCAATGTACATTATAAACAAAACAAAATATTTCCCTGTAAAGCAACCAAATTGGCCTTGTCTAACAGTTTACAGTAAAAAAAGAGGGCTCTGTTTGCACACATATAGGCGTAATCTGCAGTACTCACACCAAAGGACCTCTGTAAATACTGCGGTCCTAAAGCCTACCACGCATGGGCCAAATGTCAGGTGGCATCGGCCGGTTCAGTAGAAACTGGCCAACGTATATGTACTGGGCTGGCCTCTGTCGAGGGGTCATGACCAAAAAAAAGTCTGCCGATCAGGGCTTTTAGCAAATGGCCCCCTGTCAGAACACAATAGAACAGCAGGGTAGATCGCTGTACTAATGTGGGATAGTTAGTACAGCTGCTTCTCCTGAGCTGACTTTTTTTTTTTTCATTTAGCCATGCTGGGTTGAACGAAAAATAACTACTAGTGTGTACTGGGATTAACTCTAACCTTCCAGGGCCTCCATAGTAGGAGCACATATGCGAATAGATAGATTAAGGGCAGGTATGCCTGGAGGGAGCCCACCCCTGCTTAAAGTCACAGGGACCCTTGTAATGCCCAGCAAGAGCACAATGGCAGCAAAGGCATCCAGTGCATCCATGCACTCATATATTTGCAAATGTGTGTAAACTGTTAGATGGGACCAATTTGGTTGTTTTGCAGGCTGGCTGGTAAGTAAGCTGGGACACTGTTTTATTCTAAACTAAAGTTGTCTACTTTCTTGTTAAATGCTATAGTAAAGGGATGATGGCACTTCCCTATGCAAGCGTGATTACCTCATATTTTCTGCAAAATGCTAATTCTTACATAAAAAGCCTTCTTGAAACTTTTTCTTTATTTTAGTATAGTTTATTGTGTTTACTTAAAAGTATTATTAGCTCAGTGATTGCTTTCGCTTCTTGTCTGGAATTGCAAAAAATTGAAAAATATTTTCTTTTATAACTAGGATTTTGAAATTCTGCCTCTATTTTAATTAGGGATTGATTGATTGTCGGCAAAACCGATATATTGGGGGCCAATATGCACTTTACCAGATATATCGAAATTGGCCACCAAGGTGACCGATATTGCCGATATTTCGGAAAGTGCTGTACAGGAGTGATGCCTGCAGCTAGAGGCATCACCCCGGTACCGGGGTCCATAGCCAACAGTCGGCTGTCATGTATTGACAACCAATGCGGCTGAGAAGCCGCTCGCTGTCATTACAAGGAGTGGGAGGGGATGTTCCCCCCCCCCCTCCCACCGCCTTCCGCGGCTCGCCCGGGTCTCCTGTCCCACCGAGAGACACGGGCAACCAGCCTGCATGGCCGCCAAAGAGAAGACCCGATCAAAGCCGCATTTGGCTCTGATCAGGTCTCCGAGTAAAAAAACGGAAGTGATGTCATGACTTGGAGTTTTGAATGCTTTTAAGTGCAGAGGGGTTTGGGGTCTTTTAGACCCCCCAGATCCCTCCACAAGAGTACCTGTCAAAAAAAAAAGGAAAAACATTTTTCTAATGTACGAAAAATATCGATACCGATATGTGCAATAAAAAAACGATATTGGTCGATCACCAATTTTAATAGCACCATTTTCTTCTGGAATTGACATGTGGATTGTTAGCAGATTTTTACAACTGAAATGCAAAGCTTGTATATTCATACAGATGTTTCTTCTTTCCTGTTTTCTACACATTAGGCTGGTGGGGCAGATGATGGTCTCAGAGATGGCGCACTGGTCAACTGGAATAAGTAAGGCTGAAAAAACTATTATAAATATTTTGTGCTGATTGTTTGGCAGTTCTTAGAGGTTCTCCATAAAACGATGATTACCCACATATACCATTCTTTGTTTCCAAACATCAAATGCGTGTGTGTGTGTGTGGGGCAGGGATTTTTTTTAACTTTGAAGTCTTTAGCCTAACCGTATTGGAAATGTTCTATACTGAAGGACGTACAATAGATTGTACTAGGAACTAGAAACATGTCATGTGACAGGTCAGGTGGAAAGTGCTCCTCATTCTATAGGTGGCCACACAAAAAGTAGAATTTTGTTTGAAATTTTTAGAAACGTTCTTTTTATTTTCTAATTGTTAGTGGGGTCGAAACATCATTTTTTTTTTTCCGACTGCAGTGATGAGAAAATTTGAAGGACCTGGATGGAAAATGTTTCTTGAATACAGTAAAACCTTGGTTTGAGAGTAATTTGGTTTGAGAGCGCTTTGCAAGACAAGCAAATTTTTAAAATAAATTTTGACTTAATATACAAGCGATGTCTTGATATACAAGTAGCGTTATGTCACAACTGGGTATAAAAGAGGCGCCTCTAAGTGTAGCAATATTGTTACATTTAATGAAGGTTCAATATTTAGCAGCTCACATGGTTGATGAATAAAACAGGCATATCTAAGTATGCAGGCATCTGGGGTAAAGCTGTCCACATAGACCATCCTCTGCACAGCCATCTTCATCACACTCTTCCACGCTGCGCACCACGAGCGATTCAAAGTCTCGCTTTCAGATCACTCTACTGCAGGGTAGTCTTCCCAATCACAATTGCAGACTGACATCGGTGAGAGCCAGTGGTTTAGAAGATGGTCTATGTGGACAGCTTTACCCCGGATGCCTGCATACTTAGATGTGCCTCTTTAATCATCAACCATGTGAGTTGCTAAATGTTGTACCTTCATTAAATGTAACCATACTGCTACACTTAGAGGCGCCTCTCTTCTCTTTTATACTCTGTAGCTCCTGCTGGATTTTGCTTCTAATCCCCTTGTGGAGGCGCCATTTGTGGATAGACATTTTATAGTTACACAACCTATCACATTGCTATAATCTTTTTATATGGACTATAAACTGAAGGTTTTCTGAATAAATGGTTGTGGAACGAATCATCTGAGTTTCCATTATTTCTTATGGGAAAATTCGCTTTGATATAAGAGTGCTTTGGATTACAAGCATGTTTCCAGGACGAATTATGCTCGCAATCCAAGGTTTTACTGTATATTCATTTCTAACATTGTTAGTGGTTTTCGTTTAGGAAAGTCTATTTGTTTCAAATTAAATGTTAAAGGCAAATGGAATTTTTAAGTACTTTCGAACAACATTCATCAAAACTTTGAATGTACTGAGAATTTTCATATGAACGTTCATTTTGAAGATCTACTAGTATACGGCCAGCTTTATTGTAAGTAGAGGGAAAGGAGAGTGAGCCTAATGTACAACTCCCACCAAAACTTTGTTAGTTTTCAATACAGCATCAAAAGTTTAGAATGCCGGTCAGATTTTTATTGCTGTCCATGTCCCCATTGCAGAGATTTATCCTCAATTTGTGTCTCATTGATAACATGGGTAGTGATCATCTTGCGTCTGGGTCATGAGCAGCAGTAAAAATTTGATAGAGGTTCTAAACCATCTATGCTCTACTAAAAGGGAATCCACTAGGCTGGAAAAAAAAAAGATTGTATTCTTAACCACTTTACCACCGGAGGATTTTGCTGTCTTACGTCTGGGCCACTTTTTGCGATTCAGCACTGTGCAACTTTAACTGACAATTGCGCGGTCGTGCGACACTGTGCCCAAACGAAATTTATGTCTTTTTTTCCCACAAACAGAGCTTTCTTTTGGTGGTATTTGATCACCTGTGCGATTTTTACTTTTTGCGCTATAAACAAAAAAAGAGCAACAATTTTGCAAAAATAACAATATTTTTCACATTTTTTTATATGAAATTCCCCCAAAAAAATGTAAAAATCAAAATTTTTTTACATTTTAGGCCAATTTGTTTTCTGCTACCTATGTTTGGTAAAAAAAATCACAATACGCGTATTTTGATTGGTTTCTGTCATTTTTGGTGTTTTTTTTTTTAACGAGTAATGGCGGCGATCTGCGATTTTTTTTTTTTTTTTTTTTTTTGTGGGACTGCAACATTGCGTCGGACAGATTGGACCCTTGACTGACATTTTTTACACTTTTGGGGTTACCAGTGACATTACTACAGTAATCAGTGCTATAAATATTCACTGTTACTGTAAAAATGACACTGGCAGGGAAGAGGTTAATTTTATTGGAGAGGGAGGGGTTAATGTATGCCTGGTGCTTACTAACGTGTGTGGGGGGAGGTGACTGAGTGACACAGGGACAGATAGCAAGTTCAGCTATGCTCAACCCTGCAATCTGTCACTGTCTGTCACTTAGGAGATCCGCCCGCTCTGTTTACACAAGCGGGCGGATCTCCAAACTCGATTCCCCGACGATCGGGGAAGAGCAGCGGCGATCGCCGCTGCTCCTCCCCTGGCCCGACTCCCGCTGTGACTGAAAACAGTGGGAGCGAGCCTCCGGCGGCGCGCGAGCGCCGCCCACAAGGGGAGGAGTCCAGCGACGTAGGTCTACGTCGCTGGACGATAACTAACCACTTTGCCGCAGTAGAGCTCGAGTGAGCGGTCGGCAAGTGGTTAAAAGAAAATATGAAAAGCTAATTTGAAGTGTTTGGGACAGTAAGGGTTCATAGTTAATGGAAAATTATCTATTTATGGTCAGGTTTGCTTAAAAATGATCTGACCCCATTTTGTATGGCCAGCCTGACTATTAGTTTTCTTGCAAAGTTCTCTAATGGAACAATTTATTAACCTGGATTATGGCTATAAATAAATAAATTTTTAGCTGTGCTGCTTGCTTTATTGAATATTTATCGATTTTATTGATGCTTTATTGATTATTGTATTACCATGCTAATCTGACTTTACAATTAAATAAATGCTTCCTGTGCTTTTATAGTAATCATCATAAAGTGGATGTTTAAATGAGATTTATCTACTTGTCATTTGCTATGTACTTTTGAGAAGATTATCCAAAGATTAGCAGTCATATAGCTGAATTTTAAATGTATTTGTTTAAATTCTACTTGTCATTTAGGCCGCTTTCACACTTGTGCATCTTAAAAGTCGCGCACTTTTACTTTGATTTTGACGCGATTTTAACTGGACTTGAAGCAATGCCTATGTCATTGGACCTCAAAACGCATTGAAATCGGCCAAAAGTAGTGCAGGGAATACTTTGAAGTCGTTGCAACTTGAAGTAGTTGCGACTGGAAGTCGTACAGATATGAACGGTACTCATTGGAAATCATGGAGAACGACTTGTCATGCGACAAGTCGCTTGACAAGTGTGAAAGGGGCCTTACTGTGTTCTTTTGAGAATATTATCCAAATATTAGCAATATATTAACTTCCGTCTGATGTTGTATTACAGTGAGAGCCAGTCGCAGATTATGCAAGAAGATGACATTACGGAAGATGACCTAAGGCTTATAGAAGAGCGGGAGTCTTCAATACTTCAACTTGAGGTGTGTTTCTATTTTTTTTTTTTTTTGTCACAAAGGAACAAATAAGAATTGTTACAGACAATAAAATGTCATAAAATATCTAAAAAAATGGGTGAAACCGGAAGCAAGTATTCATCCAGCAGAGATATTCTATAACAGGGGTAGGGAACCTATGGCTCACGAGCCAGACGTGGCTCTTTTGATGGCTGCATCTGGCTCGCAGACAAATCTTTAATAAAGGGGGGCGTGTTCGACGTGAGCCGAGCTGGATGTGTAGTCCCAGAGCTCCGCCGCGTCTACCACTCAATCCAGTGTCATCCGCGTAGCTGTGCCCGGTGCCAAGGAGATTTCTGCACCCATCGACGGTACACTTTGTGGGCTACCCACCACTACCCTCAGTTAGTCTCTGAGTGACCGGATTGCCACGCTACGGACCCCGCGGCCTACTCGCGGTACCGCCGCCGGCTCGCGTGCTGTGCATCTGAGGGCCTTGGCAATCACCGCCCGGTAAGGAGACCTGCCATCTGCTCCCTTTGCCCCGACAGACCTCCTTCCCCTCTGACACCCGGGGACCCGTGGGAGCTGCCTCTCACATCCACTTCTGAGGCCTGCAGAGGCCGGCCGCCATTTTCTCAGGGCCTATACTCGCCTCCATCACTCGCAGGCCTGCAGGCGCTTCACCACTCCGGCCTTATTGCATACCTGCCTGCTCTGCTCTCTTCCGACCGGACTCCAGGCACTTTTAACACGGCTCCATCTACTCACTGTATAGCTGCGGCCCATGAATATGAATATTAAATAAAGGTTCCCGACCCCTGAAATATAGTGTATGGCTCTCACGGAATTACATTTGAAACTATGTGGTGTTCATGGCTCTCTCAGCCAAAAAGGTTCCCGACCCCCTGTTCTATAACAAAGCACAAAACATATTTACTGCAATTAAAAGGCATGTTTCTCTATTGAAGTTTGTCAAGCCTATTCATGTTGGCAGGGCCACTTGCAGCTTGGATTTTACAGGAATCTGCTAAAATTTGAACTATGAGTAACCAACTTAAAAGAGAAGTATGGGGTTCTTTAAAAAAAAAATTATACTCCCCTAGGAGAGGTTCTTCTAAGGCTGACAACTAAGCGATCAAAGACCGCTGATCACTCAGTTCTCAGCCTTCAGTGAGCAGAGAGCCTGTGACGGTCAGTCACCGACTCTGTGCTCTGCCCTTTACTGGAGCACTAGGCTGTGGAGAGGGCAGGAGCTGCTGGCTCAGTATCCAAGCCAGCTGCTGGTCCGGTTATCTGAGTGGATCCCGATACTAAAGTCGAAATCTTTCCAGACAACAAAAAGAGGGTGCACCGACCTAGTGCATTACCAAAATAGCAATTTATGAGAAATATGAAAGAGTATTTTACTTACAAACTCATGACATGCATTGGCATGTAAAAGGATGCAGACGAGACCACCTCCAGGTCCACAGTACTCAGCCAGTGGTTTGGGAAGCCCTCATAGCATCCTAAGGCTAATGCATTTCAAAGGTCGAGCCTTCTTCTTCAGAGCCAAAGAGACTCTTTGGCTCTGAAGAAGAGGGCTTGACCCTCGAAACTCATAGAATACTTTTATCATATTCTTAATAAATTGTTATTTTGTTAATGCACTAGGTCGGTCGGTGCGCCCCCTTTATGTTGTTGTTTGTAGTACATACGAGAATACTCTGTCCTGTGAGGGCAGCAAGACTTTCAGCATCATATCTACTTGCCAGCCTAGCAGAAAGTGTTACACTTTCCTAGCACCACACCTAAGTGCAAAAGGTTATTACTACGATTTTTGGGATATTTCCAGAGCCTGGACCCCCAAACTGACATCAGCTGACAGCGGGCTCTAGCCTGCTGTTGGCTGAAAATTGGTTGCAGGGGTGCAGAATGAACTTTACTTCTGTGATCTACGGGAGAATTAGGGCAAAAAAGCTTTGGTCGGACTTCTTCTTTAGGTCTTCACAAATTTCAGTTTGGACTAAAAGCACACAGTAGACTGACCAGCTTGGGCTGACTGAGCAAGGGTTTGATATGGTAGAGATTAACTGTCATTAAAGTGTTTTATGTGTTGTTTCTGTAATTGAGAACCATTTGGCTAATCCCACTCTAGACAGAATGACAGTGATGTCTGCAAATCAGAGTGACATAATGTTATTCCTTGGGTCTCCTAGTTGGGCACTTGGTCTCCAGAGATAAGACTATAATCCTTCCACTCTATATAAGGTGGTTGCAAATTGCTGCAGCTCTGCAGGTTGGACATCTTCTGATATACCCCTAAGTTTGATATTGTTTCGTCGTGAACTGCACTTGGGGACTAAAAACATAAAAGCACAATACAGGTTAGGGGGGGAATCAAAAATGGAGAAAGATCTGGGAGTCTTGGTTGAGGATAGATTAGGCAATAGCATGCAATGTCAAGCGGCAGCTGCCAAAGCCAGCAGAATATTAGCATGCATAAAGAAAGGGATGTATTCCAGAGATAAGACTATAATCCTTCCACTTTATAAAACTCTGGTCCGACCTCATCTGGAGTATTCTGTCCAGTTCTGGTCGCCAGTCCTCAGGAGGGATGTGTTGGAGCTGGAGAGAGTCCAGAGAAGGGCAACTAAACTGATTAGGGGATTGGAGGACCTTGATTATGAAGAGCGGCTGCAATCGCTTGATTTATTCTCCCTGGAGAAGAGACGCCTGAGAGGGGACATGATAGCAATTTATAAATATCTCAATGGGGATCTAAGATTATAAAAAAAGCTATTCAGTCGAAGGGAATGCATGAGGACTCGAGGGCATACATTGCGATTAGAGGAGAAACGTTTTAACCTCAGGCAACGTGGGGGGTTCTTTACTGTTAGGGCTACAAGATTGTGGAATTCTCTACCACAAGAGGTGGTTTCTGCCGGAAGTATGGTGGCTTTCAAAAGACTCTTAGACGTACATCTCAAGGATCAGAACATTCAGGGGTGTGAGAGATGATTACAGCCACACACACCTACACAGGTTGAACTAGATGGACTATTGTCTTTATTCAACCTCAACTACTATGTAACTATGTAACCCTATATAGTGTGCTTGAAGTCCAGTTCTTAAAGCGGTAATAAACCACCACTGACCTAAAAATTAAGTGAGTCCCCCTGCAGGGTTATGTCATAATGTACTAGTATGCACCGCATACTAGCACATTATGACAGACTTGCCTGTAAAGCGGATCCCTCCCGCACAGTGCTGTCATGGATCCCCAGTGCTCCCATCTTCACTCGGTCTTCCCTCCAGGTTCGCAGGATCCTGCTGTCTGAGCCGTGGTGACGTCACTCCCACACATGTACTCAGGAGCCCTCGGCTCCGGCGCGGGGCTCTGAAGGTACGGCACGGGTATGCCGTCCCTTCAGAGCGCATACGTCGGTGACGTCACTGGCAGTATTGCTTGTGAATATCTCCTAACGAGTGTAAGTTTAAGAGATATTAGCTGTACTTGTTATAAAGATACAAGTTTAAAAGTCGAGTTTACCTCCGCTTTAAGGATACATTTTGCCAGACACTTTGTTAGGCACAAAAGAAGATTCTCTAGCTGACTGTGAAAATACATTTTAAATGAATTTGAGATATTCATAATAATATTATTATTATAATGCTATGTAATACTTATCCATTTTAGGTAACAATGTATTCTCTTGAATATGAAGAACCACTTAAATGCAACCTGTTAGAACACGCATACAGAAGATGTGAATGCGGATTTGTGTTTAAGGCTACGTTCACACCTGAGCGTAGCATTTTCACGATTTTTACCGTGATTTTTTCCCACGATATGTGTGCAGGCGTTTGTAGATTGAATAGAAACCAATGGAAAATGCCTGTAATCTGCCCAAAAAGAAGCTCATGTACTTTTTTGAGCGTTTGGCGTTTTGCTCACAGCGTCAAAACGCTCAGATGTGAACAGGGGCCATTGAAATGAATAGGATTTGTCTTGTTGGGCGTTTTGAGAGCTGATCCTAGAGCAGAAAAACTCCCCAAAAACGCCCCAAAACGCCTACATGTGAACGGAGCCTAAGGCTGCATTCACATGTCAGCGTATAATCGCGGGCAGAACCGCCGCGGTTCCGCCCGCGATTCGGAGATTTATTGCAAATCGCGGGACGCCTAGCGTTGCCCGTTGATTTGCAATAGCCCCCCAAATGCCGAGCGATGTTGCCGCGATTTACGCCCGCCGAATCGCGGCAACATCGCGCAAACAAAGTCGCGGGACGCAATACGCTCCAAAAAAGTACAAGAGCTTCTTTGGAGCGTATTGCGTCCCGCGATTTTGTTTGCGCGATGTTGCCGCGATTCGGCGGGCGTAAATCGCGGCAACATCGCTCGGCGTTTGGGGGGCTATTGCAAATCAACGGGCAACGCTAGGCGTCCCGCGATTTGCAATAAATCTCCGAATCGCGGGCGGAACCGCGGCGGTTCTGCCCGCGATTATACGCTGACATGTGAATGCAGCCTAAAGGTGTAGACTCAGGCTATTTTCCTAATCCTGATTTCACTATATAAATAATATCTGACCTGAAATTAGTGTCATAGATCATTGACTTCATGAAGGAAGGACGAGTATGATATTTCCATAGCCTGCATCCTCAAAAAAAAAAAGAGCAATGGCATTGGCCATAGGACCTGTCCTGACAGGCTCTTGTTTTATCCCATCACTGACCCATAAGGGTAGGAAACTGGGTGTGTATTGGAAATTTGTTCTGATGTTCTGTGGATTTTATGCAATGTGATGTTTAGGTAGGAACGCCATCATTTAGCAAACAATTACTGTGTAATTTATAGAAACATTTCTGTTTTTTTTTTCCAACAGGAAGATATTCGAGGAATTAATGAAATATTTAAAGACTTGGGTATGATGGTTCATGAGCAAGGAGAAATGATTGGTGAGTTTCTATTATAAGTAATGAATTTGCTGACTTTACATTTCACCATCAGCAGAAATTTACTGCTGGGGGGGGGGGGGGGGGCTCTTTTAAAATAAAAGTTCCTGTACATTGCATTTTGTTGGTTTGAAGTTCCAAAGCTCCATTCTGCCAAACTTATTATATTCATTAATCAAGCTTGTTGATTAATGAATCTTAATCAAGATTGAGATTCATTAATCTTAAGTGGCTAAGAATTACAAAGTGGCAAACTTAGCCACTTTGCAATTCGGCACTGCGTTACTGTAACGGACAATTGC
Organism: Pelophylax lessonae; assembly: GCF_965119305.1. Lineage (NCBI taxonomy): Eukaryota > Metazoa > Chordata > Amphibia > Anura > Ranidae > Pelophylax > Pelophylax lessonae. The sequence goes on along the minus strand of NC_138780.1, from coordinate 49,042,716 downwards.
GCTGTCATGCGACGCTGTACCCAAATGAAATTTATGTCCTTTTTTCCCACAAATAGAGCTTTCTTTTGGTGGTATTTGATCACCACTGTGTGATTTTTATTTTTTGCGCTATAAACAAAAAAAAGCGACAATTCTGGAAAAAAAAAAAACAATATTTTTCACATTCTGCTATGACATTCTCAAAAAAAAAAATTTAACCACTTAAGCCCCGGAAGATTTTACCCCCATTCCGACCAGGGGTTTTTTTTGCGATTCGGCACTGCGTGAATGTAACGGACAATTGCGCGGTCGTGCGACGCTGTACCTAAACAAATTTGACGTCCTTTTTTTCCCACAAACAGAGCTTTCTTTTGGTGGTATTTGATCACCTCTGATTTTTACTTTTTGCGCTATAAACAAAAAAAGAGCGTAAATTTTGCAAAAATAACAATATTTTTCACATTTTTTTATATGAAATTCCCCCCCCCCCCCCAAAAAAAAAAATGTAGAAATCAAAATTTTTTAACATTTTAGGCCAATTTGTTTTAATGCTACATATGTTTGGTAAAAAAAAAAATTGCAAAAAGCGTATTTTGATTGGTTTGCGCAAAAATTATTACTAACTAAGGGAAAGATTTCTGTCATTTTTGGTGTTTTTTTTTTTTAACGTGTAATGGCGGCGATCTGCGATTTTTTTTTTTTTTTTTTTTGCGGTACTGCGACATTGCGGCGGACAGATCGGACCCTTGACTGACATTTTTGACACTTTTGGGGTTACCATGACATTACTACAGTAATCAGTGCTATACATATGCAGTGTTACTGCAAAATGACATTGGCAGGGAAGGGGTTAACTTTATTGGGGAAGGAGGGGTTAAGTGTGTCCCTAGGGGCGTGCTTCTAACTGTGATTGGACATGGCTACTGGTGTAAGAACAGAGATCAACGGTCCTACATAGTAGAACCGTATGATCACTATTCCTACACAGGGGAGAATAACAGGCGGCTTGTTTACATCAGCCGCCTGCCTTTCTCCCTTCATGGCGGACGATTGCGAGTGACCGGTGGACATCGGGTCCGCCGGTCACACGCACAGACTTCCCAGGGAACAAGCCGGGGCGGGTGCACTCCTCAAAATAACAGCAGCCTGACTGATATAAATGAATCCTTCAATTTTGCCCAAAAAAACAAAAATACAAATTATTGATCAGCTGGCGCTTGCTTCTTCCTATAGACTAAATGGTTATCAAGGGTGAGGATTTTTATGGTCACCATAACACCATTTGACCTCACAGTGGGAAAAAACTTTCACACACTGGACAGGACATGGACAGTTGCTTCTTTAATTGGGAGCTTAATGTTTTATCTGCATTACTTTTTTTTTGGGGGGGGGGGGTAATATTAATGTGTGGGTGAGGACAGAGGCTGAGAACTGGCATTAGAGCTGGACATTGTTATCGCAGGATTGCAACCTATGGTGTACTCACACTGGGACCAGTTAAACTGAAGTGTGTTGGGGTTTGATTGACCCCCTACTCCCCCACTGGTCTGCACTTACATTAGGCTATTAGGAAGTGTTCCTGGGTACGCTTACATCATCACTTCTGCCAACCAGACCACAGTCATCCCTGTTTTTAAACTCAGTCATCTATAGAGAGTTCTGTGCTCAGACATAGTTTGCATTCACATTGAAGTGAACAACACTGGACCACAAGTGAACCACAACTGAAATGACCTCTTCTAAGGGTGCACTCTTACTGGCAATTTTACCCGTTCCCGGGCACGGTTCACCACCCTGGTATGGTTCATTTGTGTAGTGGGAGTACTCCAAACAGTGCCCTGGGATGGTTAAACGTGCCATGCAGGAAGAGGTGGACTTGGGCATTGTTTACTTGTGGTCTAGTACAGTTTTCATCAGTGTGCCAGAGCACAGAACTCTCTATAGATGGCAATGTACTGATGCACAGGTCACTGGTCTGGCTGGCAGAGGAGTGTGCCCACTTGAAATTGTGCCCAGGAACACTTTCTTACAGTCCAGTGTGAGTGCAGACCAGTGGGAAGGGGGGAGAATTGAACTTGGGCATGATTCAGTTTTACTGGTCCTAGTGTCTGTTCACCCGTAGGATGCACACACACTGGGCATAATTGAACTGAACCAAGTTCAATTGTTCCCAATCCCCTCTCACCCCACTCACGCTGGACTGTAGAAGAAGTGTTTCTGGGCACACTTGGAACATCACCTCTGCCAACCAAACCAGACAGTGATCACTGCATCTGTAGCCATTCATCTATGGAGAGTTTTTGGCTTGTACACGGTTTGTACTCACTCGGAAGAGGTGGTCCCGCACAGTTCACTTGTGGTCTTGTACTGTTTTCTTCAAAGTGGTCCTGGGCATGAAATTCTTAACCGTTCCCAGGCATGGTTTAGAGCAGTGGTCCTCAACTCCGGGCCTCAGGGCCCACTAACAGACCAGATTTTAAGTATTACCTTGGGGAGATGCAGACTAGAGTACTGCAATCACTGAGCAGCAAATGATATCACCTGGGATGTATTTCTGTTATCTTGCAAACCTGGCCTGTTAGTGGGCCCTGTAGGCCAGGGTTGAGGACCACTGGTTTAGAGCACCCGCACTACACAATTAAACTGGACCAAGGTGGTAAACTGTGCAGAGTTTGGTAAAAACTGCCAGTGCATAGTAAAAATTGTTTGAGATCCCCCATGGTTGTTCCTCTGGAAGGTTCTCCCCTCTCCACAGAGAAATGCTGGAGCTCTGTCAGAGTGACCATCGGGTTCTTGGTCACCTCCCTCCCCTGAACGCTCAGTTTGACTGGACGGCCTGCTCTAGGAAGAGTTCTGGTGATTACAAACTTCTTCCAGTTACGGTTGATGGAGGCCACTTTGTTCAGTGGGACCTTCAATGCTGCAGAAATTGTCCTGTACCCTTCCCTATATCTGTGCCTCAATACAATCTTATCTCCGAGATCTACAGATAAGTCCTTGGACTCCATGGCTTGGTTTGTGCTCTGACATGCACTGTTAACTGTGGGCTATTATATAGACAGGTGGGTGCCAGTGGAACTGTTTCAGTGGAAATATAATGCACCTGAGCTCAATTCTGAGTGTCATGGCAAAGGCTGTAAATACCTATGTGAAATGTGATTTTTTTTTTTTATTTTTAGTTAATTTGCAAAGATTTCAAACAAACTTCTTTCAGGTTGTCATTATGGAGTATTGTTTGTAGACTTTTGAGAAAAATCATTGAATTTAATCCATTTTGGAATAAGGCTGTAGCATAACAAAAAGTGAAAAAAGTGAAGCAATGTGAATACTTTCCAAATGCACTGTATGTAAGCTTGCAACTATATGTTCTCAATTGTTTGTTTGCAGTATGTTCCGCCCGTGTTGCAGACTCTCACCTGCTCCTATACAGGCATACCCCACTTTTAAGTACACAATGGGACCAGAGCATGTATGTAAAATGAAAATGTACTTAAAGTGAAGCAATACCTTTTTTCACTTCTCAATGCATGTAAATACACTAGCTCTATAGGAAATCTTGGTCAGATTGACATGGCATTGCTCCCAAACCATAAGTGACAAGGACACCAAACTTGAGGAGCATGTTAAGGGGAACCAGGACTATGACATGGTAGATTACCTAGGCAAGCTGGCCAACCACAAAATAGGATATGTTGTAGTCCTGGGTCCCCTCTCAGTGCTCCCTAAGTTTGGTATCCTTGTCAATTATGGTTTGGGAGCAGTGCCATGTCAAGCTGACCAAGATTTCCCATAGACGCCAATGTTAAAATTCGGGAGTAGTGCAATGCCAAGCTGACCAAGCTGTGTCCGTACTCACAAATGTACATAAAGTGAGTGTACGTAAAACGGGGAATGCCTGTATCTGGCCAATGCCTACAGTATGTGCCTTGTGGAAAACTTCATTAAAAATATTAAATCTTAAAACTGCAAGTGTGAATGCATCCTTAGAAACTGTATACAAATCTTCACACCTAAGTAAACCTCTCCTGTTTACAACAATTGATTATCAGTCAGCCAGTGGAACAGGCGAAAACATTTTTCAATACACTTGAATACAAGTCTTTATTTACAGTGGCTTGAAAAAGTATTCATACCCCTTGGAATTTTCCACATTTTGTCATGTTACAACAAAAAATATAAATGTATTTTATTAGGATTTTATGTGATAGACCAACACAAAGTGGCACATAATTGTGAAGTGTAAAAAGAAATGATAAATGGTTTTCAATTTTTTTTTTACAAATATCTGAAAAGTGTGGCGTGCATTTGTATTCAGCCCCCCTAGTCAATACTTTGTAGAACCACCTTTTGCTGCAATTACAGCTGCACATTTTTTTGAGTATTTCTCTACCAGCTTTGCACATCCAGAGAGGGACATTTTTGCCCATTTTTTTGCAAAATAGCATCTGTGAACAGTAATTTTCAAGTGTTGTGACAGATTCTCAATTGGATTTAGGTCTGGACTTTGACTGGGCCATTCTAACACATGAATATGCTGATCTAAACCATTCTATTGTAGCTCTAGCCGTTGCCTGCTGGAAGGTGAACCTTCGCCCTAATCTCAAGTCTTTTGCTGACTCTTACAGGATTTCTTCTAAGATTGACCTGTATTTGACTCCATCCATCTTCCCACTAACTCTGACCAGTTTCCCTGTCCCTGCTGAAGAAACGCATCCCCACAACATGATGCTGCCACCACCATGTTTCACGGTGGGGATGGTGTTTTCAGGGTGATGTGCAGTATTCGTTTTCCATCACATATAGCGTTTTTGCTTTTAGGCCAAAAAAGTTAAATTTTGGTCTCATCTGACCAGAGCACCTTCTTCCACATGTTTGCTGTGTCCCCCACATTGCTTCTCACAAACGGGACTTCTTATGGCTTTCTTTCAACAATGGCTTTGTTCTTGCCACTCTTCCATAAAGGCCAGATTTGTAGAGTGCGCGACTAAGGCTACATTTACACCTGAGCGTAGCGTTTTCGCGCGGTTTTTACCACGATTTTTACCGCGATTTTACCGCGATTTACAGGCGTTTTTACAGGCGTTTTTTGTGCAGGCGTTTTTAAATTGAATAGAAACCAATGGAAAACGCCTGTAATCTGCCCAAAAAGAAGCTCATGTACTTTTTTGAGCATTGGGCGTTTTGCTCACAGCGTCAAAACGCTCAGATGTGAACAGGGGCCATTGAAATGAATAGGATTTGTCTTGTTGGGCGTTTTGAGAGCTGATCCTGGAGCAGAAAATCTCCCCAAAAACGCCCCAAAACGCCTACATGTGAACTGAGCCTAATAGTTGTCCTGTGGACAGATTCTCCAACCTGAGCTGTGGATCCCTGAATCTCCTCCAGAGTTACCATGGGCTTCTTGGCTGCTTCTCTGATGAATGCTCTCCTTGCCCATCCTGTCAGTTTAGGTGGACGGCCATGTCTTTGTAGGTTTGCAGTTGTGCCATACTCTTTCCATTTTCAGATGATGGATTGAACAGTTTTTTTTTTTTTTTTTTTAACTAACCCTGCTTTAAACTTCTTTACAACTTTAGTCCTGATCTGTCAGGTGTGTTCCTTGGCCTTCATGATGCTGTTTGTGCACTAAGGTTCTCTAACAAACCTCTGAGGGCTTCACAGAACAGCTGTATTTATAACGAGATTGAATTACACACAGTTGAACTCTATTTACTAACTAGATGAATTCTGAAGGCAATTGGTTCCATTCGATTTTAGTTAGGGGTATCGGAGCAAAGGGGGCTGAATACAAATGCACGCCACACTTTTCAGATATTTATTTGTAAAATATTTTGAAAAGCATTTATCATTTTCCTTTCACTTCACAACTATGTGCTACTTTGTGTTGGTCTATCACATAAAATACCTATAAAATACATGTATGCATTTGGATGTAACATGTCAAAATGTGGAAAACTTTAAGGGGTATGAATACTTTTTCTAGGCACTGGATCTGTGGAAGTTTATCCTGCTGGGAAAAGGGGTAGCTGAACTGGAACATTTTTGATCCATCAATAGTCAGTTTTACAGAATCATCACGTTTGATATCTACTTAGGGGCAAGGAATCGCCAGCGGATCTATTATTTGTATCGCAGTCCTAGTGTAACTGCCTCCCCAGCACCTGAACTGCTAATCTGTAGCTTTTGTTGGCTGTACAGGAGCAAGAGAGATTGTGGAACTGGTCATATGATCTCACCAGTACAACTGGTTTTTCATGCGTCAGTGTTGTACTGGTATAATGCAGTGAATATTGTTCTAAGGGGAAGAAAAAAAACTGGTTTTCCAACGTGGTTACAGTAAAGGGATGTCTTTAGCACTACATAGTAAAAAAAAAAAAAAGCTTTGTCATGGTTGTGAAACTACATTTTTTGTAATTTACTGTATGAGGTCAAAGTGATGAAATCATTTTCTTGGAATCCTTTAAGTGAAATATTGGAACATATAAAATGCATATTACCTAAAGTACTGCATTTTCAGAATTCATTATACACTCATTTAGAAGTATGTTTGGCATTTTAGGTTTGCAATAGAAGCAGTATAAAATTACAATTTGTAGGAGTGTGAGTGAAACTAAAATCAAAAAAATGTAGGATTTGCTGTGTTTTAGGGAACATTTAGAAAAGTTAAAGTGGTTTTAACCGCTTGCCGACCGCCGCAAGTACATATACTGCGGCGGTCAGCCCCGTGCAGGCAAAGTGACTTATGGGTACGTCACTCGCCTGCGAGCCAATAGGGGGTGAGCGCGCGCCGCCGAAGGCACGCTCCCGCCCCCGCTCGCTCACTGTGATCCCCGCGCGTGTGACCGGCGTACCCGATGTCCGCTGGTCACTCGCGTTCGTCCGTTACAGAGGGAGAAAGGCAGGCGGCTAATGTAAACAAAGCCGCCTGTCATTCTCCCTTGTGTAAGAAGAGTGATCATAGAGTCCTGCTATGTAGGATCGTAGATCTCTGCTGTTACATGAAAAGCCACATCCCTGCACAGTAAGAATCACGCCCCTAGGGACACACTTAACCCCTCCTTCTCCAATAAAGTAAACCCCTTCTCTGCCAGTGTCACTTTTACAGTAACAGTGTATATGTATAGCACTGATTACTGTAGTAATGTCACCGGTACCCCCAAAAGTGTCAAAAATGTCAGTCAAGGGTCCGATCTGTCCGCTGCAATGTCGCAGTCCCGCCATTACTTGTTAAAAAAAAAAACAATAAAAATGACAAAAATCTTTCCCTTAGTTAGTAAACGCAATAACTTTTGCGCAAACCAATCAAAATACGCTTATTGCTATTTTTTTTACCAAACATATGTAGCAGAAAACAAATTGGCCTAAAATGTTAAAAAATTTAGATTTTTACATTTTTTTTGGGAATTTCATATAAAAAAAATGTGAAAAATATTTTTATTTTTGCAAAATTGTCGCTCTTTTTTTGTTTATAGCGCATGATCAAAAAAATCGCACAGGTGATCAAATACCACCAAAAGAAAGCTCTGTTTGTGGGAAAAAAAGGACGTCAATTTCATTTGGGTACAGCGTCGCACGACCGCGCAATTGTCCGTTAAAGTCACGCAGTGCAGAATCGCAAAATAGCCCCTGGTCAGGAAGGGGGTAAAATCTTCCGGGCTTAAGTGGTTAAAGGCTGAAGGTTTTTTTTTTTTACTATCATGCATTCTTTGCATGAAGGTAAAAAAAAGCTTCTGTGTGCAACTCAACCCCCCTAATACCTGAGAGCAATCTCGATCTAGAGATGTGCATGAGAGCAGCTGCTCTCCCTCCTCATGGACTCAGACACAGCAGCGGAAGCCATTGGCTCCCGCTGCTGTCATTTACAGACAGTGAGGAGGAAGCAGGGGGCGGGGCTGAACCCCGTTCTGTGTGTCAATGGTGCACGCGCACACGAGTGCCCCCATAGCAAGCCAGCAGGGGGGAGAAGCCAGGAAAACTGGTGGGGGACCCGAGAAGAGGAGGACTGGCATTGCTCTGTGCAAAACATTGCACAGAGCAGGTAATTTATAACGTGTTGTTTTTTTCTTTTAGTGTCCCTTTAATTGAGCCTAAACAGTACCCTATGCCCTGAGTTCCTCCTATAAAAATAGAATTACGGTTCCTAGTTTTTGAAGGTTCTCAGACCTCTTTGTGCCTACACCTTCATAGCTGTCTATCAGCAGTATGGCATTTAAGGCATGCCTCTGGCTGCAAGTCTTTGGAGATATTAAGTGGGATCTTGTGATGTCACTAAGGTGGTGCTCACTTTTCTCCTTACTAAAGGCTCTGACACAAGGATGTAAAACCCTGCCTCTACCACGATTGCCACTTCCATGGCAGTGCAGAACAAGGCAAGGGTCAACTGCAGGGAGACCACAGGCAACACTGACAACTATTCCTTTGCCATCTGCTTGTCCTTTTGTGGTGACTCCAGAAGTCAGTTTCTTTAAAAATGATATGTTGGGCAAGGACAAAAAGCAGCTGGTTAAATTACCCACTGGACTCTTCTATTTCTTGGGGAACCCAGCTGCAATATCTCCTTGGGGAACCCAGCTGCAATATCTCCTTCAAGTCTTCAGCTGTGCCCCAATTTTTGTCAGACGTGAGGAAAGAAGCATTCTGTCAGAAGTATTAATAGTTTGTATAACTTGGCATCTACCAAAAACTTAAGTACCACTTTTATGGGAACTGACACTTTTTTGATCTTATGCTGTCTAAACTAATATCTAAAATAGATATTTTCCTTGGATCTCACTATACCTTGCTTTATTTCGACTCCCTTTTAGAATATACTGTTTGGAAGTCCTAGACAAAGCCAAATGCTGATCAAAAGTAGTAAAAAGCATTCAACGAATTCCTGGTATGACATTTTTTACATAGTTACATTGATTCTGTTTGGACTAAAATAATTATGCATATACCATACCTGTGGGATCCCTCTAGAAGCTGGAAATCACTGTAGTAGACATGGCTACTCCAATGATCACTAGTTTCTGGGTCCCGTGCCAAGCAGCTGAACATAGGAGGTCAGCCACTGAACACAGGCACCATTTAGATGCCTGCAAAGCATTCTCTTATTGGATGATAAAATGCAAAGTGATCTCTGAATGGTGCCCATGCCAAGCGGCCAAACTTCTGTGTTCAGAATATATCAGGGCAAATGCTCGTCATGGGACCTGGAAGCTAGTGAAGATCACTGGAGTAGTGGTGTCTACTACAGTGGTTTCCAGCTTCTAGAGGGATCCCACAAATGTGGTAAATGCTAAGTTACATTGGACCAAGATAGGCCAATGTAACTATAAAATATGGCCATACCTAGAATTCTTCTAAAAACTCATATGTATATGTTAAATTAATTAAACATCCTAAACCAATGGATACTATTCTGTACTACTCCTCCTGGACCTCTCTGCTGCTTTTGATACAGTGGACCACCCCCTCCTCAAAAAAAAACTCTACTCCTTTGGCCTCTGTGACCATACTCTTCACTGGTTCTCTTCCTACCTATCCCAACGCACCTTCAGTGCTATTTACAACTCTACTATCTCCTCTCATCTTCCTTTCTCTGTTGGGGTCCCCCAAGGTTCTGTCCTTGGACCACTCCTTTTCTCAATCTACACCTCCTCCCTGTGTCAGCTGATTGCCTCCCATGGCTTTCAATATCATCTCTACGCTGATGACACCCAAATCTGTCTCTCCACCCCTCAGCTCACTCCTTCAGTCTCCTCACGCATCACCAGCTTACTAACAGACATATCAGCCTGGATGTCACATCACTTCCTCAAACTCAACCTATCCAAAACCGAGCTTGTGGTATTTCCTCCCCCACTGTCCTCTTCCCCTGATTTCTCTGTCAACATCAATGGCACAACAATCAACCCGTCCACCCATGCCAAGGTCCTAGGTATAATTCTGGACTCTGAACTATCCTTTCAGCCACACATCCAGTCACTGTCCAAAGCTTGCCGCCTCAACCTTCGCAACATCTCCAAGATACGTCCCTTCCTAACCAATGATGCCACAAAGCTTCTAATCCACTCCCGGGTCATCTCTTGTCTCGATTACTGCAACTCCTTTCTCATTGGCTTACCTTTAAAAAGACTATCCCCCCCTTCAGTCCATCATGAACGCTGCTGCCAGGCTCATCCACCTTGCAAACCCCTCTGTGTCTGCTACCGCTCTTTGCCAATCCTTCCATTGGCTGCCACTCAACCAACAAATTAAATTCAAGTTACTAACCATAACCTACAAAGCCATCCATAACTTGGCGCCCAGCTACAGCACTAATCTGGTCTCAAAATACCAACCAACTCGTTCTCTTTGTTCCTCCCAGGACCTCCTGCTCTCTAGCTCCCTTGTAACCACTTCCCATGCTCGCCTCCAGGACTTCTCCCGAGCTTCTCCCATCCTCTGGAATGCTCTATCCCCATCTATCTCCAACTTTGTCTACTTTCACGATCCCTGAAAACACATCTCTTCAGAGAAACCTATCTGGCAACCACCTAACAACTGTACTCTTATTTTCTCCATCAGCCCATCCCCCATAGTTATTACCTCTTGTATCTCTTGACCATCCCTCTTAGATTGTAAGCTTTAACGAGCAGGGTACTCTGATTCCTACTGTATTAAAGTGTATTGTATTTGTACTATCTACCCTCAAGTTGTAAAGCACTGCGTAAACTGTCGGTGCTATATAAATACTATATAATAAAATTAATAATAATAATAAACCAAAATTTACCAGGAGGTAGAGTTTTATGGTAGAGGAGACTTTTAGTCACAGTTACCGTGTGTTATTCAGTCACTGGTTGGGGAGGGAGAAGACCTATAAATGCAACTTAAAGGATAAGTTCACCTTTTGTAACATGTTGCATCCATATTCAAGATGTAACATGTTATAAATCTACAGGCCCCCGAACCCTCACCCCCCACCGGCTTCCTGATGTGACAGGCGCCAGGCAATCTTCCCGGGCACTCTGTCATTCTCTGCAAAGAACTTGGCTGTGCGGGGCTCCCCTCGCCTGGCCACATCACTCATTAACAGAGTTCTGTGAATAGAAAACTACAAGTTCCGGCAGCCTTTGGGGCTGTCTGCTTGTAGTTCTCATTGAACTACCACGCCGCTGTTCAACGCTGTGGTAATTCATTGATGTTTCCTGTTAATGTGTAACTGCTTTGCCATACAATGCAAGGCGAAACCGCTAACACACAGATTCTGAAAGTGCCCTGCATTGCACCCACGATCTGCTGATTGTGGGTGCAATGCTTTCCAGGCTCCCAACAAAAAAATAACAAATGTACATTTCTTTCACCTGCAAAAATATGTGCATTTATTTATTTATTTTTTAAAAAGGGGAACTTATCCTTTAACTGCAGCAACTAAAAACGGAGTTCCTAACCTAGACAGACAGACTGGATGAACAGAAATACATCATTTATAAATCAACTTTTTAATTTTTTTTTTTTTAATCCTGATGTAATGAACAGGGTACAAAATGCAAAATATGATATACATTGTATTTATACATCTGTTCTGTCATACAGACAGCATAGAGGCCAATGTGGAGACTGCTGATGTTCATGTCCAACAAGCTAACCAGCAACTGGCCAGAGCAGCTGAATACCAGGTAAGAAAACCTACCTTAAGCAGCCTTTATTGAAAGTGTTGATTTCTGTACACCGTATTTTCCGGCGTATAAGGCGACTGGGCGTATAAGACGACCCCCCAACTTTTCCAGGTAAAATATAGAGTTTGGGATATACTACCCCTCTTCCAACGCACACCAAATAAAAATTAAAAAAGCATCACATTTGATTTCAATATGGCCAATATTTCAATATTTGATTTCAAACTATGACCCAATAGTTAGAGGATAATATAATTGGCAAGTTTTAACTCAGGAAACAAAATAAAAAATGGCCCCTGATCTCAGTGACAGTGTTTTTTTTAATTTTTGAATGCATGTTTGTCATAGACGATACTGTGTCACTTGAATTTTCAGTTTTCATAACCAATTCAGCATCCTGTCTGTAACGCAAAGATATTTTTGCTTTCTGTACACAACCAGCCCTTCCACATTTATATAGTGTGATCCAGCACCTAGATGCTATCTATGATTAAAAATACCATATGCCCGGGGTATGGAAAAAAGAGAGAGAGAGAGAGAGAGAGAGAGTGGCGATGTGACCAGAAAAACATGCCTCTTTCACCTGTCTGGAACGCCATTGTATCCTGTTACCGTACCTTCTTCTCTGCCTCTCAGATCTCGCACATGCGCGCCTGCACCGATTTACTGCAGTCCTCGGGAGCAAGACGCAGAGAAGGAGGTACGGTAATAGGATACAAGGGCGGGCCAGATGGGTGAAAGAGGCATACCATAGTCTCTGAGACAGGGAGGGCTTGGAAGCAGGGAGAGCCAATCCAAGCAGGCATACCGTGGCCCTTTTTGAGCTCCCCCCCTACTAGGGATGATTGAACTTTTCAAAAGTTCGGTTCGACCAGAACACCAGAACTTTCAGAAAGTTCGGCCCCGGGTTTCAGAACCCCATTGAAATCAATGGGACCCGAACTTCGGTAATCAAAAAACCCCATTTTGAAGCCCTAAAACCCAATAAATGCCCCTAAAAAGTGCCTAGGGTTCTGGGTCATGCCCCAGAGACTACTAATCACACAAAAAAAAGTTCTTAAAAATTGTAATTTTTGATAGAGAGACAATTATTGAAAAAATTATTGAAAAAAAAAAAAAAAATGAGATTTTTTTGGATTTAGTGTCTGGGGGGTCTAAAAAGTGTACCTGTGAAGTTTCAGCTCTGTAGCATGTCCAGGACCAGAAAAAAAAAGATAGTTTCTATTAGGTCACTTATAACTTAGTTAACCCTACAATACACTACACTATGGTCCCCTTACACTTAACACTTTCCCTACAGAAACTTGATTTTTGAAGCTAACTAAAGTGGAAAATAGCACCCTAACTACACTAGATATCCCTTTCTTCACACTAATAATTGGTAAATGACACTTTGAAGCAGAATTAACAGAACTGCTTCCACTCTCTTCCATGTCCCTGTATTAAAATGGTAGAAATTTGGCGGGGGCTATCTTGTATACTGGGGGGCGTATTCACGAATGATTGGCCTCTGGACCCCCTAGTCACTCCAATCACATTCCTAGCATTCTCCTGCCCCCTCAATTGGCTTTTACTGATGGTTCTGGTCCAATCACTGGCTTTTAAAGCCCATTTCCTGGCCCATTGCATTTTGGTCGGTTCTGGTTGCCGAATTCCGAACTTTTTCAGCAAAAGTTCTAAATTCGGCCGAACCTCGAACAGTCAATGTTCGGGTCTAACCGATGGTCGACCCGAACCGTTCGATCATCCCTACCCCCTACCGCATAGTTCAGTCGGCTCCGAAGTTTCAGCATCCACCCTATAAGACGATACCCGGTGTATAAGACGACCCCTGACTTTTGAGAAGATTTTCCTGGGTTAAAAGTCGTCTTATACGCCGTAAAATACAGTAATTGATTTTGGGCTAGTTGAAGCCATCAGTTTTTTCAGTGACAGGATTCCTGCTGTCCTTTTTGTCTAGTGAAGTTAGAATATAAATGTAGAATCTGGTTGGTATGGACAAACCTATCATTAGATTTTTTTTTCTTTTTCTATACATTTTTTTTTCTATACTTTCTGATACAAGGGACAATTTCCAGCCCACGTTGGATTATTATTTAATTGCATTTTTGGTAAGTGATGGAAATTGACTGTGATGTGGAAATGGTTTCTGACATACTTTTTCTGTATTTAAGCGCAAATCCCGGAAGAAGATCTGTATTATCGTCATCGTGCTTCTTGTAGTTGGCGTCGTTCTTGGACTAATTATCTGGGCAGCAACAAAAAATTAAAGAGGTGTCCTTACAAATGCCGATAAATTCCATCTCTTCTTAACAAATCAGTGAAGAAGTAGCCCTCACAATGAAAATGAAGAAATTTAAGTGTATATTATAAATATGAATTGTCTTACTTGCACTTTAACAGCACTGCACGATGTTGGGTTAAATGATGTTTAGCAGTGATCAAGAACTGTATATATTGCTTGCCACGGAATTAAGTTTTTAACACATAAGGACACATTTATAACAACTGATGTCGTTTGTCTGTCTATACCCATTGCATCCAACCTGAATTCTGTAATATTTTGTATTGCAGGTTAGAAAGCTCAACCCCTGCGTATGATTGCTTATTTTGGGTGACAGTCCTGTTGTTTCCCCTGTACATCAGTCCTTATAAATTATCCTGTACTTACTTTATGATTTAGAGAAAATTCTACTGGTTTACAGTTGGCTGTCTTCTGGACCAGATTATGCTGTGGTCCCCAACTGTCCCTGCTACAGTCTCTAACAGGCAGTGGTTAACAGATGCTAGAAACTGGAAGATAGGAAACTGGGAACATAATCTCAGAGAGGCCTCTACATAAGCAATTCACAATTTCACTGAAAAGGTCTAAATAGATTTCCCATACATGACACAAGAGAAAAAGGCACCGCTGCACTTCAAAACACATATGGTAAACTTTGGCACAAGTTTACAGGGAAGATGAAAGCCTTTGTATAGTTGAAGATAAACTGGACTCAATCATGGGACCTAGGTGAGATTTTGAGGAAACTCCGCTGCAGACCACAGCACAGATCAGTTCTGAAGAAAGCAAGCTGCAACATGCAATAACCCAATGTGATTATGTGCTTTTATCATACTGTCTAGGAGTAAGACAATTTTATGAAGACAGTTGCCTACAAAGATAAAGGCGAAAGTGCAGGTTTTTAATTTGGCTTAATAGTGCTTTCCTATGATTTAGCAAAGTTACAAATCTAAACTTCACAGAGCACGTGCAAGGAAATGCAGAGTAGGGGAAGGAAGAAAAAGAGCCACCAGGCAATGTGAAAAAATGAAGACACAGTAAAGATCTTAATATTTATCATCTAATATGCTAATAAAACATGAGGACTCTCTGCCCAAGAAAGGACTCAACTACTGTCTAAGAAACTGGTGTATATCAAAAGCTTATTCTTCACTACCAAGTTTACTTGATATATGACCGCTGACAGAACATGATATTCTAAATAGATGTATTGCTTCAGAGTTTAGGCCCCCGCTTTACCTCCTACTCTATCCAAGGGTAAGGGATTTGAATTATTTACCAACTGTTAGTAACCCACTAGTGCCCAACTTATTTAAGGGAGAAAAAGAAGCTAGAACAGTCAACGCTGATTCAAACATTATAATCAAAAACATTGATAAAGCGGGTGGAATCGTGGTCAAGAACAGATCTGATTCTACCTTAGACCCAAACTGAAATTTTCTGCAGAGAATTTGTATCCCCATAGAGGATGGGTTTGACAGAGCCATCATCACCGAAAGGGGGAAAAAAGTGTCTTCAAAAATCCAAACATACCACATTTTTACGATCTATCAAAAACTCTTAATGCCGCCTGGACCCCCCCAATAATTTCAGGCATAAACTCGTTCACATCTAATATTTCAGAATATATTGATTTTTACCTTCAAATCACTGTCAAACACTTCCCTTCTCTCCTAAAGGATACATCAGAGTTACCAAAACACGAGGGACGTGTCCACAGGACTACAGGCTGCCATTCTGGACTTTTAATTAATCTATTCAAACATTCCATGTGTCTTTCTGATGACTGAGAAGCAAGTAGATTCAATTCAAACAAACACATAATTATTTTTGATGCATTCTTTCTCCAAGTGAGTGGCATTGTCACGGGCACACATTTCAAAGTTAATTTTTGCTAACCTTTTGCTAATTTGAGGAAAGCTTTATCTCATCACTGTCCAATACCTTTGTTTTGAAAATAAACCTTTACAGGAAATGGATGCTCCTATAATATGGTGAAGGAACTTTCAGGTTTTTCATCGTTAGTAGAATATCTGAACAAAAATACATTAGGTCTCAGCTTCACCTGCCATCATCATCGCTCTTCTATTGAATATTTCGATGTTTTTTTTTTTTTTTTGAATGGGTAAACCAGATGGCTTGATCGTCATAAAGACCCATTTTAAGAATGTGGATAATAACTGCTATCATGTTTTTACAAGCTGTCACCATAAACCTTGGCTACGAAATATTCAATGTGGACAGTTTAGAAGACTAAGGAGGAACTGCGCCTTAGATGCAGATTGTAATTACCAAGCAAACATTTTCAAGCAGTGCTTTATTTCCATAAATTACATGTCATTGTGCCTGATGAATAATGTTTTTGTCATTCTATGGATTGTCATTTTCTCTTAATAAATAAGAATGTATAATAAGAATAAGTGCTATGAATAGGGTGAGCAAACTGATCAAAGAGTTTTGTCTTCAGAAAATGGTTAAGGTTGAAACCTTTTCCTCTCCTCAAGTTCCCAGAGATACAGTGGTCAACATAAGAAAAGGATATTATTTTTAAGCAGCGCTGCTACCTACTTTTACTTTCAAATAAATCAAGAGCTTTTTTTTTTTTTTGCAGGTCGCCCACCTTTAAAAACACGATGGCACCAAACAAAATACCCCTGCCAAAGTTAGTTGCCCTGTCCCCTAAACATTATCAGAGATGGGATGCCTTAGGTACAATTTCCTCAAGTGTCTGAGCTGTCTTTCATTAATCATAACGCTACCACCATTGAGTACCATAGTACATTTAGCCCATCAAATCCAATCTGAATTGCTCAATGCAGTACATTATCCACGTGCCCAGACAAAGTTGGATGAAGTATGTTGGAAGGACAATTCAAACTTTTAGACAAAGGCTGAACAAGCATTGTTTCAATTTGATCACGCTTTAAAGAGCATAGACATCAAGAGAAGACATTTTTTGTTGCCCCACAAAAGGACCATTGCCTTTTTAGGGCTATAAGTATTAAGAGAAATACAGTACAGTAATCCAGGAATTACAACAGATTCAACAGGTTTCATAAGAGAGAGAGACCTTTTGGTTTCATAGACTTAATTATGGGGTTCTGATGGTTTAAATTAAACCACTGAGGCTCTGTTACTTCCACCAATTATTCTACCACCACACTCCTTTGCCAATATATTTTTATACATGTTTTATTCATGTTGATCATTTTCTAAGCATCCACCTTACAACCAGTTCCCCCCCCCCCCCCCTTTTCTCTCTCTGGAGCCCAAACCTCTCAATACAAGAAAGGACATTGCTCGCTTTGGAAACCATAGCTTGGCATTGCATGCTATTATTAGGCTTATGATCTACGAGAACACCCAGATCCTTCACCATTGACTCCCCCAGCTGTATCCCCCCTAGTATGTATGATACATGCATTTTCTTAGTGCATAACTACATTTATCAACATTAAACCTCATCTGCAACAAAGTTGCCCAATTAAACAGTACATTAAGGTCAGCTTGTAAGTTGGAGACCTCATGTAAGGATGTACATACATTTATTGGTGTCCTTATTTCCCCTTGCTAGCTTTTGTGGCACCCTTTATTTCATCATGTTTCACTCTGTGTCTCTCAAAGTCATTATTTTTAAGCTTACATGTCCCATTCAAGCATTTTTCACTGCCTCTGCCCCCTGTCCCCGCTAAGTTCCTCTGCATCTTTTTTTTCCATTCCCAAGCCTATTCGGTGTCTCTTGCATCAATAGCTCCATCTGCTTTTCTACTCTGACGCTTTCATTCAAGTCTTCACTGACCTCACTCCCTGTTTATGTGTGGTTCTCATAGTGTTTCTTGCCTCCTGCCCGTACTCATTTCTGCCAGTGCTCAAAATGGTTCAATGCATAAAAGACAAAGGCCTATTACTCAGCCGTAAATACAGGCGCAATTGCATTTCAATTCTTTCTCCAGTAAGGGAGGTATAGCCAGAAACTTTTGTGCTGAACCCAACTGACAATATTTTTGTTTAAGTCTTAATGAAAGGAGATTGTCGGCTTCAGAAATGCGTTGGATGTATTTTGCCTCCCTGTTGTCGTGTACAATTTAACCTTAAAGGGTTTCGGACTTTTGAGACAAAAGTTTTGGTACTTTTTTTTCTTTTTTCACATGGACTTCTCAAATTGGGTGGCCACTATTTTTGCCCCCATCTTTGTGGAGAGCTGGCAAAGCTAAGCCAATAGACATTACTGATTATTCTTCATTACATGTTAAGGATTTGTGCCCAGTGCCTCACCCTCATCTTTCTTTGGAACTCTGAACATATGGCGCTTTGAAAATAATCGAAGGATAACAGGAAGCATAATAACAAAAATAGCACAAAAGATCTTTTATGTATTTTTTTTTTTGTTAATATTTTAGTGCCAAACTTAGTTGCTGCTGCAGAGTTTCCCAAAAATAATATTCTTTTTATACAGTTTGTGTTCTGTAATATCTGTCTGTATTTTCATCAATACTGTAACAAAGCATCATTTTGGTGTATTGTTGTTCAGGTCCACATACCATGCACTGCTGTGCCAAATCAATGTAAGGGTTGATGTTGTGTAATTGTTTTGATACATTGTGTAAAGAAAGCGGTAGTAGTAAAATTGTTCACCTTTTATAGGATTCCAACCTCTCAGAGCCAGTTCACACTGGGGCGACTTGTCAGGCGACCTGGTCGCCTGACAAGTCGCCGTGGGTCGCCTGCCATAGATTAGCACAGGACCCGCTTCGACGTAGAAAAAGGGTCCTGAGCTACTTTGGGGCGACCTGGAGCGACCTGCATTGACTTCAATGATATGAAGTCCATGCATGTCTCTCCGAGGTCGCGGTGCGCGCTATGCACCACGACTTCACAGGTCGCCCCGGCAAGTCGGGTCGCCTGTATGTGAACCGGCTCTCAAAGTCATAGTGCTCCATTAGTAGTCAATGCAAAGGTTCCTTGTTAATATGTAATACTGAATTTGATGGTTTTTTTTTTTTTTTCTGCAAAACAAACTATAATTATTCTGTGGGCAAATCTGTACAGTCTACTTTTTTATAAGAAATTGGAGTGTAGTAGATTGTGTGTCTGTCTATTGAACTTACATTCCTATTTTTCGGTGCCCTATATGTTAGGAAACCTCTTTACAGTCTTCAAATGAAACTGATGTTGTAAACTAAATGAAATAAACAACTGTTTTGTTCAAACTGCTCTCCTTAAAATACTTGAAAAAGCAAGTGGTATTTATTTTATACAATAGGTAAATAATGGCACTTTTCCACTGCAAGTACCGGCTCGGCTCTACTCGGCCCTGCTTGGCCCGGTTTGCTTTTCCACTGCTGGTACCGCATGGTATAGGGTCGGTTCGGTACGGTACGGTATAGATTTGCTTTTCCACTAAAGTAGTACTAAGTTAAGTGGGTGGGATAACAACGGGGTGGGTGGGATTCTCTGACCAATCAGTGGCTAGTAGTGACTGCATGCAAAGGATTGTGGGATATGGTACCAGTTTGGTACCTGTTGGAACCACAATCGAGTAGGTACTGTTTTTTCAGAGCCGTACCGTACCGTTCGGTTCCATGCAGTGGAAAAGCAAACCTATACCGTACCGTACCGAACCGTTCCGACCCTATACCATGCGGTACCAGCAGTGGAAAAGCACAAAAGGGTGCCGAACCGGTACGGTTCCATGCAGTGGAAAAGCGCCATAAAAGAGCTACAATTCTGTGTATATTGCACTCTAAACTGTATGTTTTATATAACATTTTTAAACTTTGGTGTCTCTCAGTTTTGACATTGAGCAGAAAAACATTACCACTCCGCTTCAAACAACGTGGGTGCCATGTAGCCAAGGAGCTTGTCCTTGACCTTGTCCTTTGTGACTTACTAATTTATAAACTCAGATATTGGGGGAAATGCATCATACTGCGAGAACTAAGGCTGGGTCTTGTCTTGACCATTTAAATCAACTATTCTCAACCAGGGCTCCTTTGGAGTTTGCTAGGAGTTCTTTGAGCTGTGGCGGATTGACCTTCTATTTGATGATGCCTGTATAGCTTGGGGGCCAATACCAGAACTGGAGGGGGGGGGGGGGGCAAAGAGGACAGGAGCCCCAGGCACAGCATTTCAGTCAGGAGCAGGGGCTTAGTGTGACCATACAGATTCACTTGCAGTTGTTTACCTTAGTGAAAACGTAAAAACATTAACCACTTAAGCCCCAGCACTATTTCGGACACTTTTTGTTTACAAGTTAAAACCAGTATTTTTTCCTAGAAA
Organism: Pelophylax lessonae; assembly: GCF_965119305.1. Lineage (NCBI taxonomy): Eukaryota > Metazoa > Chordata > Amphibia > Anura > Ranidae > Pelophylax > Pelophylax lessonae. The sequence continues at coordinate 49,022,529 of NC_138780.1, read as the reverse complement.
ACTACTTAGAACCCCAAAAAATTATATATATTATTTTAGCAGACTCTGGAGAATCAAATGGCGGTCATTGCAATATTTTTTGTCACGCGGTATTTGCGCAGCGGTCTTTAAAACGCCATTTTTTTGGAAAATTTTTGAAAAATCACATTTCACTGCATTTAAAAAATACTAAACAGTAAAGTTAGCCCATTTTTTTTGTAGATTGTGAAAGATGATGTCACGCCTAGTAAATAAATACCCAACATGTTACGGTTTAAAATTGCGCCCCCCCCCGTGGGATGGCGACAAACTACGGTCAATAGAGATCTCAATAGGCGACATTTTAAATTTATTTAACGGTTACCAGTTTAGAGTATGAGTGTAGCTCTTTTTTTTAAATTATTGCTCGCGCTCTGGCGATCGCGGCGATACCTCACATGTGTGGTTTGAACAGCGATTTAATTCGCGGCTCGACTTCCGTATACGTTTTTTTTTGTGCGCGAGCTAACGATGACGGTGGTGGCTAAAATTTTTTTTTTTTTCCTATTTATTTTTTTTAACTTTATTACAGTTTAAAAAAAAAAAATCTGCTCACTTTTATTGCTGTCACAAGCAATGTAAACATCCCTTGTGACACCAATATGTAGTGACAGGTACACTTTATGGAGGGATCGAGGGTCTAAAAGCACTCCAATACACTTCCATGTATGCAAAACGCCAAAAACGGCGTTTTTGCATACAGCCGTTTTTTAAATATGCCGCCTTTTGCAGCACACTAACCCGGAAGTGACGTCATGGACGCCGCCTCCGGGTTACGTCATCGTAGACCCGATCGAAGCCGTTTCTGGCTTTGATCGGGACTCCATGCAGCCGGCGGACGTGGACGAGGTGCTCGGGGCTCCCGGTGGGACGGGAGCCCTGGTAAAAGTCACAGAAGGCGGCGGGAGGGGGGGGGGACGTCCCCTCCCGCTCACCCGGGTAACGATCGAGCGGCTCCCGAGCCGCATTGGTCATTACCGACGGAAAGCCAACCGTTGGCACTAAACCACGGTAACGGGATGGTGCCTCTAGCTAGAGGCATCATCCCGGTATACTACCGCAAAGTTTGCAGACGTACCCATACGTCACTTTGTGGTAAGTGGTTAAAATGGAGTGTAGCACCCACATTAGGTAGGTGCTAGTGAGTGAGTATACTGTAGTTCTGGCTCTGTCTGCCTATCAGAGGAGCAGCAGGGAAATCTATATTGCTTTCTGCCTACCAGAGGGCAGGATCTGTGAGTTAGGTCTGCACCGTGTGCTCAGTGTGTGATTCATTTGAGTCTAGATAGTGTTTCCACACTGGTCTAATAGGGAGGCATGTTGCACAGTGGGAGGAAACCTCACCAATGAGTAGACAGGCCTTGATACAGTCCCAGTGATTGTTAGAGACTGGCTGTCGCGGTGCATCATGGGATACTGTATAAAATCCAGGATCACATGTGCTGGGGGGTCTTTGGCTGGTGAGCAGAGTCCCGGATGGGAGGGGGGCGGCTGCCTCCTCCTCTGTAGCAGTGGCACGATGTCACTGGCAGTCGGTTTGGGGACCAGAGGAAAGGAACTGAACACAGTGGTCCAGCTGACTGGAAGGGTAGAGACACTGGAGAGCCTAGAATAACAGTATCGTGAATACAGGGGATTGTGTCTAGGAGCCTGACCTGAGGGGGGCCATCCTGGTGTAGGATAGTCAGAGGACGAGTGTCAGTCTGTGGAGTGAAAGGTGATACTAGGCAGGTATCCTGAAGATAATCTATCCAACTAAGTCATCTGAACAGAGACTTGACCTAAATTCATCTAGTGGCAAGGTGAATCTGCAGCCTGGCTGCATCTCCAGATAGCAGTTCCTCATCCATTGTGAATAGTTCAATTTGGAGGATCCCATTATTCCCTTCTCCGATCCCTATTTAAAATAAAGCACCAAAAACAACTTCAGTACATACCCCTGGACTGATCATTGACTGAGCCAAAGAAGTAAAGTGTAAGAGTGTATTATCCAACAGTCATATGATGTCTATGAATTTAAAACTAATAAAATGTGCAATTAATTGTTGAAACATTTGCTCTGCTGTCTGTCATAACATCTTACAGTATACAGGTATGTGCAATTTACATGTCCTAATTTCACAATGCGTCACTTGGCAAGTGCACCTGTCTACCCCACTGCTTTTGCATAAGAAATCTGGTGACCTTAGAATGCCTTTGAATTTTTGGGGTGTTTTCAGAACTATCCAATATAATCTGCTTGCAAAAAAAATGTCAATGTAAAGAATGTCCTTGTCTTGAATGTTTTAGTTTTAAATATACTGTACACCTGAAAAATTTCAGGCAATAGACCTACCTACCCCAAATCTGAAGCATTTCTGAAATCTAACAGTAATGGATTATACAAGTATATATACTGTTTAAACATATTGGACTAGGTGGGACTTTATATGAGACCCAAGCTGGTATTGCCCGGCGTCTCCATCCCTATAACAAAACACAAAATGAGGTTGAAGGATTGTAAGAGGTGCATGAAAGTCAGCCAGCCCCCAGTCTGATGTACTCACCCTCCAGTCTGTCACCAACCAAATAAAACCTGTCTCTTGGACTTTCATGCACCTCTTACAATCCTTCAACCTCATTTTGTGTTTTGTTATAGGGATGGAGACGCCGGGCAATACCAGCTTGGGTCTCATATAAAGTCCCACCTAGTCCAATATGTTTAAGCAACCAGGGATGGAGACGCCTTGCTTACAGCTTGGTGCCTCATATAAAGTCCCACCGTGCGATTTTCGTGCGTTTTTGGTGGATGCAGTTTTGATTTGACCTTAGTGTTTTCCGTATACAGGGATGGAGACCAATAGCATGACCTCCTTGTCTCATATAAAGTCCCAAAAGGAAATTGGGGATTTCAAAGGCAGTGTGCTTTACAGGCCATGCCCCATACATAAAATCCCTTCCTATCTATATGCTGCATCCACCAAGAGGATGGAGGTGTAATGCTTTTCAGCTGGTCTTTTCCAGTTTTCGCCATGGTTATAAACCTAATTATTTGAGTCTTTGAGACAACAGCCAGTTGTGGATGGGTTGGGGGAGGTTGGGCTGTCTCCCTCTCACCTGTTCCCCCATCCACCCATTAGCGGCCATGTGCCTCCAGTGTGAGGACACTAAATTAGGAGTGTTAGGACTGCAGATATAACAGGGTGCCGTGAAGTGTCTCTGCAGCTTTCACATGCGTTTGCAAATGTGTGTCAACTAAACCCCTGTTCTTTGTACCAAGAGACAGGTTTTATTTGGTTGGTGACAGACTGGAGGGTGAGTACATCAGACTGGGGGCAGGCTGACTTTCATGCACCTCTTACAATCCTTCAACCTCATTTTGAGTATATATACTGTTTAACCACTTTACCACCGGAGGATTTTGCTATCTTACGTCTGGGCCACTTTTTGCGATTCGGCACTGTGCGACTTTAACTGACAATTGCGCGGTCATGCAACGCCGTACCCAAACTAAATTTATGTCCTTTTTTTCCCACAAATAGATTTGTGATCACCTGTGCAATTTTTACTTTTTGCGCTATAAACAAAAAAAGAGCGACAATTTTGAAAAAATAACAATATTTTTCACATTTTTTTATATGAAATTCCCCCCCCCCTCCCAAAAAAAAAATGTAAAAATAAAATTTTTTTATAATTTTAGGCCAATTTGTTTTCTGTTACATATTTTTGGTAAAAAAAATCGCAATAAGCGTATTTTGATTGGTTTGCGCAAAAGTTATTGCATTTACTAACTAAGGGAAAGATTTCTGTAGTTTTTGGTGTTTTTTTTTTAACGAGTAATGGCTGCGATCTGCGATTTTGTTTGCGGAACTGCGACATTGCGACGGACAGATCGGACCCTTGACTGACATTTTTGACACTTTTGGGGGTACCAGTGACATTTCTACAGTAATCAGTGCTATAAATATGCACTGTTACTGTAAAAATGACACTGGCAGGGAAGGGGTTAATTTTATTGGAGAGGGAGTGGTTAATGTATACCTGGTGCTTACTGACATATGTGCGGGGAGGTGACTGAGTGACACAGGGACAGATCGCAGGTTCAGCTTTGCTGAACCCTGCAATCTGACCCTGCCTGTCACTTAGGTGATCCGCCCGCTTTGTTTACAGAAGCGGGCGGATCTCCAGACTCGATTCCCCGACGATCGGGGAAGAGCAGCGCCGATCGCCGCTGCTCCTCCCCTGGCCCGACTCCCGCTGTGACTGAATACAGCGGGAGCGAGCCTCCAGCGGCGCGCGCGTGCCGCCAAGAGAGTGGAATGTCTGACGACGTAGGTCTACGTCGCCAGACGTTATCTAACCACTTTACCGCAGTAGAGCTCTAGTGAGCAGCGGTAAAGTGGTTAACATGCCAATATATGTGTTATTCCACGTAGCTTCTCTTGTGCTTGACATCTCTTTTCTGGTTGGGTTGAGTCAAAGCCAGAGCTCTGCTTTAAATCTGAAGTTTAGTCATTTTTTTTTAACATTTTGGAATATAGCACCAAACACATTAGTTACATGTAATAGTGTGTACCCCATCCCCTGCATGCTGCTGCTTCTTGCAAAAAATCTTCCCATAATATTGCCTTCATAGCCACAGATATTACCCTGAGCGGCAATCTTATGGTACTATATGGGTTAATAGTAGTGTGAAGAGTTACACCTCTTCTCCATCCTCTTTTACCCTCTCCACCATTCAGAGACTTCACACTACTATTCTCCAACAATGCCACACATTCTATAAAAGGGTGGCGGAGATCCTGTCATTTATTCACTCCTCCATTCACAGAAGTCAAGGCATTGCTGGAGAAAAGTACTACAAGCTCTGTGAATGGTGGAGAGGGAAGAAGAGGTGGGTGAGCGGTAAAACTCTTCATACTAGCATAACCTAAACAGCATCAGAAGAAAACCGCTCAGGGATATATTCAGCATCTTTGAGGGTGGCATAAAAAGTATATTTTTACAAGAAACAGCAGCCTGCATGAGATGGGATGCACAATGTGTTTAGAGCTGTACCCCCAAAAACTAAACTTCAGCTGTAAGTATATTGTAGCAGATTCCCCCAATAAGAGACAGGACTCTAGATTGAGGGTGAAGTAACTCTAGAACTCCTTTATTGAACAGACTTATATACAGTTTTCACCCACACGGCTACCACCAAGGTGGACCTTGTTGAAGACTGGATGTGATATTCACCATCCAATAGAAACAGAGCTTTACACTCTCATACAGTGTACACAAAAATATACAATGTGGGACAATCCCCCCTCCCCCTTAGCATCCAATCCACATACCTATTTACATCCCATAATAAGTTTCTCTTAAGGTAGACAGACAGAACAATGTGAGATCATTAACATTTAACAATGGAACAGACAGGTAAACTTTAACGCAATACACATTCCCTGCCAATACACAAACAATAGGGAAGTCTGCGAATGACAGTCTTTGTGTCTCTCTCACAGCCAAGCATGGAATACACTGTGTAAGGTGGTATTAAATCTTCATATTATTATATGAAGATTTTACTGACAAATATTTAAGCAATCCAAACCATTACTTATCTGTCTTTCACTCATAGTGACGGTGCGTACCGTCACATATATTATATGCTCAAACTATTGGGAGAAGTGTTGAAAAGAATATCCTTATCAATTAATAAAACATAACTGGACTAAAGGATGTTTTTTTATGTCTCCTTGGTGCTCAATTTTTACATGCATTCTAAACTAAAATGTTCTTTTTGGTGGGGGTTTAGATGATTATATCCTATTGGTGATAATATTTGGTGGTACATTCATTGTACTGTCATTATTGAAAACTAACTACCTCACCCCATGACAGCATGTAAAGGATAGCACGGCTCAAAAGCCATCTGCACCCCTTCTTGTTGGCTCTCTCTCCCCACACTTGTTGTTGGCTGCCTTGCTCTGCTCATCCAACGCAGTTAAGCCCAAGACCGCACTAGAGATAGATGAACCGCATCCCTTACTATACATGCAAGCTTCAACTACAGTCCCTGCATCTTGGCCACGCCCTACTGACACGTTTCATCCGGATTAGGTGTAGATGGTTGTAGAAGTCTAATACGACTAGGCCCAATTAATGTAAAAACGCACCAGAGTAGCATGGCTAAGATTCAGGGTCTGCAAGTTTACTAAGGGATGTGGTTGATCTATATAGAGTGTGGTCCTAGCCTAAATATTAGCTACGCTAATAGCATTTGTAACGTCTAAGTCAGGAGGACACACCTGTAGGATTGCCCAGTGAGGCAGCATAGACAGTGCTGTGTTTTCTAATCAAACAACATGCTTTAGTCACTAAAATCATATGGAGACTCTATGTTTGTCAATCCTCCTAAGAGGATCGCAAGGCAGCATGATCAGGCCACACAGTACATTCTACAATGACTGGTCAAAGATAATAAAATGACTTCTTTTTTTCAAATTCAACTTTATTTAAACAAATAGAGAGGGAACATACAGTACAACATGTGTATACACCAATTCAGGTCACATCAAGGGAAAACATGAAAGTACGTCACTACAAAGATCCGGTAGAAGAAGGGGAATTGGGGAGGGCGTCTGTTGGGGACTTTCTTAATAGGGTGCCACAATGAGACAATATATGTTTAGAAGCATATAATATAAAAATATATATAGTTTTTATTGAGAAACACACAATTAAAAATATCCACTGTATTTCATCAAAGGAATCAGTGTCACAACAAAGATTGATTTAAAAGCCACATGCATATTACAGTTGAAGTTGCACAATTACAGTATATTGCGTTCTACACAGGGGTCTTTCCAAAAGGATTTGTGGACCCTATTACCAGCCAGAGGATTGTCCTGGTTAGCGTCTGTGTAGGGATGACTGATGCCCAAAACTATAGCCCGACATGTTTCGCGGCGGGAGCCGCTTCCTCAGGGGCAGTTGAGGGGTTAAAAAGACATCATACAATAACTAAGAAGAAAGAACACAATGTAAGTAACATGTGGATTACCAAGATCATATACATGTCACATTTTATACATATATCTTTTTTATGATAACATCTACAATAAGACAGTGCATTATAAGCTAATTGGTCATGAAGAGAGAGTCTGGATATACCACACCTGAGACAAAGGCAATCATCCGCATAGCAAGCCTGGAATCAGGACCGCAAGGTAGGTATGTCCCCCCCGGGGGCGAGCACGGGAGCCGACCAAAAACAAGGCGGTTAATCGAGCAGGTCTAGATTTGAAAAGATGTATGAACGATATTGAATATAGCCCCTTTAAGAAGTTATATTAAACTGTGCATGGGTATACAGTTATTGGACCAGCCATTATGCAATATAATAAAATAAGAGCATTAATTAGGAATCTTACCCAAACCACATAGAATGGTGTCCTGAGGGCAGGGATCGGGATAATGAAGACCAAGTTCCTCAACAAAGGAACAACAAGCGGTCCGCAACACGGCCAGTAGGGAAGGTGCCAATATGGCGTCCTCAGTGGCTATAATTAATGAAATGGTACAAATAGTGAGAAGTAACTAATGATTGGCATCTAGATTGCAATTGATAAATGAATAAGAAAAGAGGGTAGAAGGCCTTACTGAAAAATATAGGCCATTATATATCGAGGGTAATCAAATAATATTAAGTATAACCGTATGGTACAAAAATTTGCCATAAAGCTAGGGAGACAGGGGACTTAGTCCATCGAAGAGAAAAAGTGACCTGTCGCCAGGGATGGAAACCTAGTCTGTGCAGAGTATCATACCGAAATGGGTTCAATAACGTACCTGGTGCTCGTGGAAACAGCGTCTCCCGTCCCTGCTACTGCAGTGGGAGACACTGAATCCCGCCGTTTTGTTGAGAAGGCTCCACCTCGGGAGCGTCATGACGTCATGACGCCGCTCGAGGCTGGCGCCGTGAGTGCGCGCGCACATTGAGCGCGCATGCGCACTGTCCAATTAGGCCAGACCGCATCCAATGGAGGGCCGCGCCATCTTGGACACACCAGCCCGCCCCTGAAGGGAGGGGCTGGGACACGGCGTCACGTACTCGCCCCGGGGGAAAGAAACCCAAAGCAATCCAAGGCGTCAGCTGGTGCTGACAACCAACCACGATCGCCAAGCAGAAAAGTGCCGTTGCCCAGGCAACCAAACGCTACAGAAGTCACATGACCAATTGTATACACATGTATCTCACATACAAATCTTCTTAGACATACTTTGCAATATATTTGACATAAACCATCTGAAACACAGTGCATACGAATACATAGCAATATATAGTTACAAATAGTAACAGTATATTTGCAGACAATTGTCTTCAACACGGAGTGTTGGGAGCCCATAGGGGTATTCCAGCACTTCGTGTGTTTAGAGTTTACTTACGACAATGCATGTGGGAGATGGACAGGGGACAATTGGGGCAAAGTAACAAAGGGTAAGGATGGAGAAATACGGGGAGAGGGAATAGGGAAGAGGGGAAAGAAGAGGAGAGTGGGGCTGGGAAACATGAGGAAAAGATGGGTAAAAGGAACAAGAACTGATAGACATTACCAGTGGACACGACATATCATAGGAAAGGTTTGTATGAATGAGCCTCATTCAAACCTGGTGAGGCAAGAGCATTGAGTCTTTCTATCCAAATGGTCTCTCGCTGTAAGATTCGGCGATCCCAGTCTCCCCCCCTTGGGTCCGGGGGAACAATTTCCAGGACCCTGAAGGAGACACAGGAGTTGTCGAATCTATGATGTAGACCTATATGGCGCGTCACAGGGGTGAGGATCTTGCCTCCACCCGAGTAATAAATGTGGTCTCCTATTCTCTGGCCAAACTGTCTAATGGTTTTCCCGACATAAAAAGCAGAGCATTGACAATTCATCAGATAAACGACTCCACGTGTGGTGCAGTCGGCCCGCCCACGGCAGATGAGTGACTGGGCCTTCCTTAACCCATGGACAGCGGGAGCAGCTACCACATTGGTATGTTCCCGGTGTATTGGGGGGAGGCAGGCACTCATCTGTGTAGTGGCTTTTAATTAACAAATCTTTTAAGGAGGTAGCTCTCCTAAAAACCATTTCAGGACGTGGCTTTATGTATTTTGATAGTGTTTGCTCTTCGGCTAGGAGGTGCCAGTGTTTTTGGACAATGGAAAGTAATTGCTGTGTATTATCAGAGAATTGGGTAATTAACCTGACCGTTTGTGTGGAAGTATTATCTTTCTTCTTATGTAATAGATCCTTTCTTTGTAGTGTTTTTACTCTATTAAAGGCTCTTCTGAGGACAGTACGAGAGTACCCTCGAGCCAATAGTCTCTGTTGTAATTTCTTGGTCTCTATATAAAAATCCTTATCTAATGAGCAATTTCTCCTTATGCGCAAATATTGTGCATACGGTATGCTCTGCTTGAGAGGGATGGGGTGTGCGCTGGAAGCATGCAGAAGCATGTTTCCTGCAGTAGGTTTCCTGTAACGGCTAGTGGTGATGTATCCTTCAGTATCTTTTTTAATCACAACATCCAGGAAGACAATGTATTCCGAATGGATGCTGTGTGTAAACTTCAGATTGAAGGGATTATCATCTAAAGAGATAAGCATATTGTCCAATTCCTCTCTTGGGCCGGTCCATATGAGGAACAAATCGTCTATATAGCGAAACCAACACATAATGTGTTCAAGCCAGGGAGCATACATGTCGTTTGAGAAAATGTATCTTTCCCAGTCGCCAAGGAACATGTTTGTATATGACGGTGCGCAACATGTTCCCATGGCGACTCCTTGTATTTGTAAATACATGGAATCCATAAATGTAAAAAAATTGCGTGTTAGAATAAATTTTAACAGAGAAAGGATGAAGTTGTTATGAGGCCAAGTGGATCTATCTTGCTGATGTAGAAATGAACTAACCGACCGGATGCCCGCCTCGTGCGGTATGCTTGAGTACAACGCCTCAATGTCTACCGCAATGAGGAGGGCATCCGGGGGTGTTTGTATATCTTCAATGTGTCTAAGTAAGTCAGGGGTGTCCTGTATGTAAGAAGGCAGAGCTTGCACAAAGGGACGCAGAAAAAAATCCACGTATTTGCTCGCGTTCTCAGAGATTGACCCGATCCCGGAGACAATGGGTCTTCCGGGAGGTTTATCTTTGTTCTTATGCACCTTGGGCAATGTATATAATGTAGGTGTTCTAGGGTGTTTTACAATCAAAAACTCATAGGTATCTTTGTCAATGATGCCTGCCAAAAAGGCATCTAAGCAGAGGTTCCGCAGTTCCCTTTGAAAACCGATTGTAACATCAGGGTGAATTGGGGCATACCATTGTTGGTTACTGAGCACCTCCAAGCACATTTCTTGGTACTGGTGATGAGACATTACTACAACGTTTCCCCCTTTATCAGAGGGTTTTATAACGAGATTGGGATTTTTTTGTAATTGTTTTAAAGCCACGTCCTGATCTGGTGTGAGGTTATTGGTCGTGGGTGGCCAGCGTGTGCGTTTTAGATCGCGCAAAGTTTGACAAACGAACGACCAAATATTAGGGCAGGTGGAAAGGTCCGGAAAACGTTTGGATTTTGACTTAAAAGTTTTTTTGGGGGGCGAAATAGGAATAGTAATTTCACTAGGATTAGGTTGGGAATCCAATGGGTCAGTAGACCCTTCCTCATACAAAAGCATGAGATCTCTTAGGGCTCGAAATTCGTCCATGGTAAAGTGTTTAATCTGCTCCGTAAGATCTAATTCGAGTTTTTTTTGTTGGCGAGTTTGATCAAACATATATTTATAAGTTAAGTTACGTGCAAATATATAGATGTCCTTGATCGTATCGAAGACATCTATCTGTTGCGAGGGGCAAAAGCCCAGACCCAGTTGAAGAACATCGATCTGGTCAGGTGAAAGTGGAAAATGGGTGAGATTGATTATATTAAGTGAGCCAGAGTGACTATCTAAGGGAGTGTGGGTGGTGTTGGGATTTGTGGAACAAATCCCTTGAGTTTTGTTTGATTTGTCCTGATTCCAGGCTTGCTATGCGGATGATTGCCTTTGTCTCAGGTGTGGTATATCCAGACTCTCTCTTCATGACCAATTAGCTTATAATGCACTGTCTTATTGTAGATGTTATCATAAAAAAGATATATGTATAAAATGTGACATGTATATGATCTTGGTAATCCACATGTTACTTACATTGTGTTCTTTCTTCTTAGTTATTGTATGATGTCTTTTTAACCCCTCAACTGCCCCTGAGGAAGCGGCTCCCGCCGCGAAACATGTCGGGCTATAGTTTTGGGCATCAGTCATCCCTACACAGACGCTAACCAGGACAATCCTCTGGCTGGTAATAGGGTCCACAAATCCTTTTGGAAAGACCCCTGTGTAGAACGCAATATACTGTAATTGTGCAACTTCAACTGTAATATGCATGTGGCTTTTAAATCAATCTTTGTTGTGACACTGATTCCTTTGATGAAATACAGTGGATATTTTTAATTGTGTGTTTCTCAATAAAAATTATATATTTTTATATTATATGCTTCTAAACATATATTGTCTCATTGTGGCACCCTATTAAGAAAGTCCCCAACAGACGCCCTCCCCAATTCCCCTTCTTCTATGCAATACTTGGGACGTGGTGCTCCTTTCTTATTATAATTCTCATATTAGGGTCTGTTACCTATTTTTTCACTACAAAGATCCAATGAATGTGGACTTGAACATTCAGAAACCAGATGTGTATACTTAGCGACAAAGTACCCTTGTAAATGGACTGGAATATATAACAACCAAACGCATATGTATCACAACAGGTAAAGCAAATAGGCACCAGGCATCCCAAAGGCATGGTTTCGGACATCTGCGGGGTACACAATGTGGAATGAGCGTAGGGGGCCATACCAAATGAGAGCACTAGTTTTAGATGTTATAACACGTAAGAGTCATGCCTACAAAGGAAGGGTGTAAGGCTAGGGTCAAGAAAAGGACAGGCGGGGAAAAGAAAAAGGACGAAGAAGTGACAAAGAGGAACGGGAAGATCAAAGGTGAGAAATATTAAGACGGGAGAAGGGCTATAGATAGCATAAGATGGGAGTTGAAACGAACCCCCCGTGCGGGCGACCTTAACACTATTCAGCCTGTGTCCAGTGGGGAGGAAGCGCTCAGGGCCTGCCCCTCATCCGAAAGAACGAACATATCCCAGCACGCCCACGTTTCAGAGTACTGTTCCTGTCTACCCTGTGCGGAGAGTACCAGGTCCTCCAAATCCCGAATCCACTTCACTCTGCGCAGCCAGAGAGAGATTGACGGGGGAGTCTTGCTCTTCCAGCAGAGGCTAATGCACGACTTAGCCGCGTCAGTGAGGTGTCGGATCACAGACCGTTTGTAGCACTTTGGGGCCATCCCGGAACAGTGCAGAAGGAAGAACGCAGGGTCATCCGGGATAACGTAGTCTGTCATCAGCTGAGTAACCCTACGCACCTCCAACCAGAAATCCCGGAGCTGAGGGCAGCTCCAGAAGATGTGGAACATCGTACCCCTGTCTTGTTCACAGCGCCAGCATGTATCAGAAGCCTCTGGGAAGATGCGGCGGAGGCGGACCGGAGAGTAATACCAGTGAGTAAGGATCTTGTAGTTTGATTCTTGAATAAAATGACTTCTAATAGCTGGGATGGCATAGTAGGGTCTTGTATCTAGTGTAGGCACCCATTAGCCTGATCCCCTAGCAGATGTATGAGTAACTATGGCAATAATTCCACCATTGTTACATAAAATATACTGTACATATATCTTTATATCAGTATCTTTTCTGATTCGCATAGATGTAAGACTCTAGTACTGTCTTTATATCCTGGTTTCTAAGACTGTACACAATTGGATTAAACAATGGAGTGATCACGGTGTACAAGAGAGACAAGATCTTACTCATATTTAGAGAGGAGAGGTTTGTTGGTACAACATAAACAGCAAAGAGGGTTCCATAGTATAGGCATACAACAATCAGGTGAGAACTGCAGGTTGAGAAGGCTTTCTGTCTACCAGTAGTAGAAGATATCTGTATAATATTCACAAATATGGAAATGTAACTTCCCGTAATGAACAGAAATGGAAAAAGTACTATAGGAACGGAACACACATATATTTCCAATTTTACGATAGATGTGTCTGAGCAAGAAAGTTCTAGAATTGGAGCCACATCACAGAAAAAGTGGTCAATGATATTTGAGCCACAAAACTGAAGCTTGCTTATAAGAACTAGGGAGACCAGGGTCACTAAGAAACTTAGCAACCACGATGTAGATAGTAGTAGAGCTTGAAGGGTTATATTCATAATTGCAGTGTACCGTAATGGATGGCAAATGGCCAAGTATCGATCATAGGACATCACGGTGAGAAGGAATGATTCAGTAGTTGCACATAAGCCAAAAATGTGATATTGGGCAATGCAGCTTGCAATGGACACTCTGCTGCCTTCTCGTAGTATAACACTGAGCATATTTGGCAAAATACTTGTAGTAAAGATGATATCACAAAAGGACAGATGACAGAGGAAAAAATACATGGGAGATTGTAGGATTCTGCTTAAAGAAACTAAAGTAAGTATCAAAAGATTCCCACTCAGAGAAGCAACATAAACTACTAGAAGAAGAGTAAATAAGATATATTTGTTAAAGGAGAGATTCTGAAATCCCAGAAGGAAGAAATCAAGAACCACTGTATTGTTGTTCTCCAACATGGCTCCACCTGTAGGAGGAAAGTACAGGCAAATGTATGAAGTGTACTAAATCTGTGCTTAACTCCTTCCCACCCAGCCCTGGCTGCCCTTTATCAGGATCTTTACACCTGGTGGGGGGGCAGAAAAGACGAGCTGTTAACATGAAAACTGTGATTGGCTGTCACAGTGGTCACAGGATCCAGAGCTGGTACAGCTGGCTCCCAGTCATAGGTGCAGATCGAGAACTGTCTTTGACATCTTTATCACTGTGCTGGGAGTACAGAATGCTCTACCACCCACAAATCTATATGTGCCGCATGTGGGCATTAAAAGAGAAGATTTTTTTAAGGACTCATACTTACCTAGGTGGATGAAGCATAGGTCCGAGGTCTAAGGGTGTGATCAAACACTGCTGATTGCTGGGTTTCTCAGTGCTCCATTAGCAGAGTGCTGGTGACTGTCAGTCATCGGCTCTCTGTTCTGGCCAAACAAACTGTACCCCTGTAATCCACAGGAGAAGTACAGCCAAACAAGCTTTGGCTGTACTTCTCCTTTAAAACCCAACCTCTCTGCCAATGCACAGATGTATTACATGGGTGGCAAGAGGTTAAAGTAGAACTGGAGTACTGGACTCTGGAGTACTCTATCCAGTTCTGGTCGCCAATCCTCAGAAAGGATGTGTTGAAACTGGAGAGAGTCCAGAGAAGGGCAACTAAACTGATTAGGGGATTGGAGGGCCTTAATTATGAGGAACATTTACAAGCGCTTGATTTATTCTCCCTGGAGAAGAGACGCCTAAGAGGGGACATGATAGCGATTTTACAAATACCTCAATGTTGATCTCAGCATAGAAAAAAAAATATTCAGTCGCAAGGAATGTAAGAGGACACATGGCCACACAATGCGATTAGAGGAGAAGCGAGGCTATGTAAGGGTTTTTTACAGTAAGGGCAATAAGAGTGTGGAACTCTCTTCCACAAATGGTGGTAACTGCGGGGAGTATGGCTACTTTTAAAAGACTCTTGGACGTATGTCTCAAAAATCACAACATTCAGGGGTATGGGAAATAACCACGTCCACACACACCCACACAGGTTGAACTGGATGGACTTTTGTCTTTATTCAACCTCAACTACCATGTAATTATGTAACTTAAAATGTATTTAAATCATTACCTTGTAAATTAACCCATTCCATTTAAAATAGAAATGAAAGGCAAAACATTTGTGTATACAGATAGAAAAATATTATAAATACCTAGTTTTTCCTTTTTTTAAGTGATCACATACTCTCTGTTCTCAACTGCATAAAGAACTCAGAGAGCAAGGGAGAAAAAACAGCCAGAAGGCTAGCGAGTTACTACACTTTGAGGGCCTATTTGGGGGAACATACCACTTTGCAGGCTGTGGCGAAGGTTCTTCCTAAGTAAACAGCAGGAGGATGAGACCCTCACTCATATTGTGGTGGCCATGAAGAACCTCTTGAAAAGAGCGATGCGTGTGGTTGCGCTGACATCACTGATTCAGACCATATAGTAATAGATCAGTTCATACCTGGCCTGAAGGCTGGCCCCATCCGGAGAGCCTTGCAAGAGAAAATTAAAGTGCAACCTACCACCTCCTTCCATAATGTGGTGGTGGATGAGGTTGCACAGGAACAAGAAGAGACGGGTGCATTGGTGGCAGTAACTAAGAAATTTTAACCCTTCATATCTCAAGGAGGAGGCCCTGGCACCTTCATGCCTGTCAGCCATGCAAACCTTGCTGACAAAGCTAGTTCAGGATGTGGCTGCCTTGAAACAGAAGGTAGCCTCTAGGAAGAACTCACACCAACCCCATAGGGGCGAGAACTCACTGCGCAGGGACCCCAAGGAGGACCAGAAATTTTGGCAGTGTGTGCAAACAACCCAAAGTCCCAGCAAGTCAGAAGACACTGTTGCACAGCGCAGTAGTAGTCACCCTAGTCAACAGGCAAGAAGTCCAATGCCTGATTGACACCGGGTCAAGGGTCACTATCAGGGAGTATGATTTCTACATTATGTGCAGAGATTTGGAGCATGAGAACAATTAGACCCCTGCTGGCTATAACCCAGAGCAGACAATATTCTACGCATCCTGGTTGAAGGCATTACCTTGGTTACCATATACTTCCTAATGATATCCAGTGCCCTTTGGTTATCAATATGCGCTGGTCTTTGTTGACCAGTTTACCAAATTTGCAGTGGTGGTGCCTACCAAGGACCAGACAGCTGTCACCACTGCCAAATTTTTTTGGGAGCACATTGTCCAACTGTATGGCTGCCCAAAGTGAATCCTTTTGGACCAAAGCCCGAACTTTGAGTCCATAATCATGACTAAGCTCTGTCAAAAGTCTCACACCACACCATATCACCCCAAAGGCAAAGGTGTGTGTGAGTGGTTCAATAGCACCCTGCTGGGAATGCTGCAGACCATAGAACTAATTTACCGAGATCGGTGGTGCCAACATGTGTGGTCAACACTCCCTTTTCCTAATGTTTGGGAGGTACTGCTAAATGCCGTGGACCTCCTGTTGGGGACACTGGAACAACTTCGCCCAGAATACCTATTTCTTGGGTACAGGAACATTGGGAGTGGATGAAAAAGGCCAAGCAGTTGGTGTTGGACAAACACAAGGAGATGTCCCCTCAACTTACTGCGACCTGTGGACCGGGTGTTCATATAAATTTGAAACACACCAGAGAAAACAAGCTGGAGCCCAATTGGGAGTGCACCCCATAGTGGCTGGTGGGGTAGCCTTTTCCACCAATGCTGTCTATGATGCTGACTCTGTAAAGAAGCGACTACATTGAAAAATGCTGAGACCTGGTGTGCTCGGTGGTGACTATTGAAGAAAACCTGCCAATACTCGGGAGGCATTTGACACCCATTGATCTTCATGCATGAAGCCCTAACTGACTGGTTCTTGCTGTCCCTTTAACTCGAGTCTCCTGTCTCTCCTAAATTAGAGCCTGATGACTTTTGAATTGGGATCCCTGGAAGGCCCATCCACCTCATTCAGTACCACAAACTGTACTGACTTATCCGAGGATTTAACCTTTGTCCCTGGTGAAGAGAAAATAGAAGACACATCTGGTCCCTTGCCACCTGAGGAACCCGAGCCACTATCTGCAGCTGCTCCTTTGTCAAGTGGTCCAACCGTGGGCAGCAAACTGCAAAATATTCTGACCAGTGGCAAAACTACCAGGGTGCAAAGGTCGCACTTGCGACTGGGCCTGGGCGTCTCTCTCATACACCCAGTGCCTGCACTGACAGTTCCCCCTCCTTCACACAGAGGGAAGAGGAGAGAACCGACCAGCTCCTTCTCCTCCTCCTCCTCCTCCTCCTCCTCCTGCCCCTCTCTTCCTGTCCCTCTCCTCCTGTGTGAAGCTAAGCAGCTGATTTTGATCATTCAGCTGCTGGCTTTTACACTTAACACAGTGCACACACAGGAAGAGAGTTGCAGGAGGAGAGGGACCAGATTGTCTCTCTCCCATCCTTACAAGGGAGGAGGGAGGGGGAACTATCAGTGCAGGCTCTGGGTTGTAGGAGAGAGACGTTTTTAGATCAGAGTCCTGCCGAGGAGGCACTGAGAGGAGACACTAATAGGCACTGATATGCAGCATTGATGAGCACTGATAGGGCACTGATAGGCAGCATGATACGCAGCACTGATAGGCAACACTGATAGGCCGCACTGAAAGGTAGCATTATTGATCACTGATAGGTGGCACTGATAGGCGGCACTGATAGGCAGCACGGATGGGCACTGATAGGTGGCATTGATGAGTACTGATAGGTTGCAATGAGAGACAGCACTGATGGGCACTGATGGGCATGGATAGGTGGCACTTATGGGACTGCACTGATTATCAGTGTAAAAGATGTATTGACAGTCTTGCTAGTTAACGGCTCTCCTTTCCTTTAGACAGACACAGAGTAGGAGGAAAGAACTGACGATAACCGGCAAGGCTGTTTACATGTGATCAGCTGATACAGTGATCTGTGATCAGCTGTGTCCAAAGGACACGGCATTTACAGTGCGCACTAGATGCGTGCCCCAGGGGGCACATGGGAGGCGAGGTTCTGGGAGGATGTCCATGGATGCCCTCCCAGAACTGGAAGCCCAAAGCTCGAATGGAAGGAGGAGGGGGGGGGGCCTTCATGGTTTCTTGCACCAGGGCCCTGAAGGTTTCTGATTCTGACTATGTTATTTGAAATTGTTCATTGATCTGCCTTAACTTTCCTTTGATTGTGCTTTTATCACTGTTATTATGGTTATTTCCATGTTCCAATGTCGAGAAAAATATCTGTTAAAGAGGGGAGAGTGTAGAAAGGTGCAATCTGCTTTCTCCTCTGCACACGATGCTCGTCCACAAACACATTGTAGCTGGATTAGAAGTCAAGAGGATCATGGTTCCTCTATGGTTTCCTGCATCACTACACACTGTTGGGACCCATGAGTGTTCCTGGTTGTCTTGCCACTTGGTTTATTGTGAACTGCCTTTGCATTACTTCAATACAGGTTCTTTAAATTGCACTTGGACTTTGTGTGCTATTGCAGCCACACCATGTTGCACCCCACCTACAGGTGTGTCAGCATAAGTCTAATCATTGGAGGAGAGCAAGCTGAGTTCTCGGCACAGCTAGATAACTGACCATGCTGTGCTCTCATGCCTAGCATTGTCAGTTTTTAATAGGAAAGTATAAGGACTGGCAGGAATGCCAGTTATTTCACACAAGGGAAGCACTGCAAAGAAAACAGAATAGTTTTTCATACAAGTACATGGTACAGCAGGCACATATCAGGAATATGAAATGTTGGGTTAACATATTCTTTAACCCTAGCTGAGCACCATAAACTATATTTTTTAAAAAATGTATGTTTAATGTTCAAAGCAAAGTCACCCATCTATCCCTTCATTTTGTTGGGAAATCACTTCAAAGAACCCCCCTCCTAGCATTTTTAGCCAAGCTCGTCTTGAGTAAGGGCAGATGATTCATGTGGTATTTACTTCTTGTAATCTATCTGCTCTTAGCTCAGGCATGCAGGCAGGAATGTGTGCATCCTCCCTTCCTCCTGAAGAAAAAAAAGAAGAAAATGCCCATGAAGACTACTGAGATGTGTCTGATATCATTTTGGCACAGACCAGAAACCAACTGAAGAAATGGAAAAAATAAAAGTGTTAAACAAAAACCAGAAAAAAAAACATGAGGACTTAGTGCTCCTCAATCTCCATTCACACTACTGTGACTTGTCAGCCTGACAAGTCACGGTCCATCGCGGTCCATGCAGTGCTACAGGACCCGTTCTAATAGGAGCGGCACAAGTCGCTCCGACTTAGAAAAAGGGTCATGTACTACTTCGGGGCGACCTCGGAGTGACTTGCATAGACATTCATTATATGAAGTCCGTGCAAGTCGCGTGCAAGTCGCGGCGAAGCGACTTCACAGGTCGCCCCCGAAGTCGTGCCGCTTCAGTGTGAATGCGGTCTTACACTGGATAGAATCAAGCGGGTGTGTGGCTATGATATTCTCTCTGTTCTCACTTTTTGTCTGCAGTTAAGCCGGCCATACTTTTGCTAAATTGAAATTCGGCTGGTTCAGCAGGGACCAGTCAAATTTCCATCTATTTGTATGGGTAGTCGATTTCTAGATCAACTTTTGTACAACCAGCCCATTGTTCACTCAATCAGTGTTGCTGGCTATACCTAGTGTTGCTGATGAGTGTATTCTGATGGCGGGGAAGCTTCTTTCCCGCCGTCAGAATACAAAAGCACCACAGAAGGGATTTCCCTATCCACATTGAATATGTGGATGGGGAACTTGATTAATTTTAATTTCATTTTCTTTCAACCCGATGGCTGAGTATAAGAAAATGAATCATGTATGGCCTGCAATAGGCTGGCCATGGATGGGTATAATTTCAAATAAAAATTCTTAGGAAACAAATGTTCTAAGTTTAGCACCCTTTTAGTTAGGTTGCTAGTAGTATTGAGGCAAATTTAGTTTTTGGCTTTTCTGTAGCTAGTGGACTGAAGTTTAATTGCTTTTGGTTGTTCTGGGTTCTGCTGGTTGAAGAGTCGACCACTTCCCCCGGTTTCTGGTAAGTTCCAGAATTTAGTGGGTTGGAAGAAGCAGATATTCAGTATGCATATTCAGATATTCAGTATGCATATTCATAAAGCCTCAGTCAAGGAAGAATGGTAGGAAGAATGGCCAGTAGGGGGCTGGGAAGTGTATAAATAAGCCGGGCCTAGAACAGCAGGGTGCTTGTCCAGGTGGAGAAGACCAAACCTGGGGACTGTGGCCATCCAGATCACTTAGAAATAGGCAGAGTCCAAGCTGGGGAGACCGCTCCAGGTGAGGCAGGAATCAGGTGCCGGTCGGATCCGTAATCCAGAATCACATGAAGTAAAAAGGAATGACCGCACTTCCGATAAAGTTAAAAAATGGAGTGTATTTATTCCACATCAAACTAATGGCAAAAAATGAAACATACACACTGTGAGTGCAGGACAAAACGGTAGACGCATTTCACAACTAGATGTGTCGCTTACTCATTACCCGCATGTTGGTTAATGAGTAAGCGACACATCTAGTCGTGAAACGCATCTACCGTTTTGTCCTGCACTCACAGTGTGTATGTTTTATATTTTGCCATTCGTTTGATGTGGAATAAATACACTCCATTTTTGAACTTTATCGGAAGTGCGGTCATTCCTTTTTACTTCATCCAGATCACTTAACTGATGTTTAAAGGAGGCAATCAGAAGCCCAGCTGTGGGAAAGCTGAGGGATCCATGTCTAAAGTTTCTGGGAGCAGTTTGAAAGAAGTCCACATAGGATCTGAATTGGAGGCTCACAGAACAGAAACTGGCTGGTACTACAGGAAAACATTCAAGTACCCAGGCCAAAGTGAGTACACGCCTGAAAGAGATCTTAGAGACTGTCCTAGTTAACTCTTGGAGAGACTGCTCCAGATTTAGTGGCTCAGCCTTGCTCTTGCATTGGAGTCCCCTGAGCTCAGCTGTAGCTCACTCATCATTACCCTAAAGAGGGTTTCGTCCTGAAGAGACAGTCATAGTCAGAGAGTGTCCTCAAATATGTTTTGCACTAAATTTGGAGTATTCTAAGGCTTACCCCGTACCTTATCCAAGTTCTTCTTTCAAATAGTTTTTATTGAAATAATGATAGAAATACAGCTTCATAATGTCAATAAAAACAGTTTAGAGGAACATAGAAGAACCTCATTATCCACATGAAAAGAAAGATAACACACATACGTTTTTAGAGTTGCATGTCTGCTATGCTATATACATTAAACTTTGAACCATACATATCTCTTCTCTGCTTTACATATAAGCTTATAGAATGTATAGGGCAGAGCCAGGTAAGGCCACATATGTATTGAACAAGAAAAAAGAAATAAAGAAAACCTATATGACCAAGAATATAAAAATAACACAAAAAAAACAAAAAATAAAAAACAAAGAAAAGCAACCAGCACCATTGCTATCAAAAGGAATCTCAGTAAATTCAACAGCCATCAAGGGTGTGGAATTATATATCGGATAGTTTAAAAATGGTATTCCAGTAGTGCCACTTATTTTGGAAGGTTTTTAAACCTTGAGTATCAAGTGCAATAGATTTCTCTTAGAAATAGTGGGATTCACACTAAAGCCTGGTACACACGCAATGAATTTCCGCCGACCGGTCGTCCGTCTTTTGTCCAGAGTGGTGTCTGTTGGTTGGAATGTGCTCTAGACTGCATACAAATTTTCCTGCACGACAGAATTCTACTTCAGAAGTGATGTCATGTGTTGGTTTGCTTTCTTTGTGTTCTTTCATCTATGAGCATGCCTAGTCTTGCTCATAAGATTTTTCCCCATCGAAATCTGTACTAATGAGAAGAAAATCGGACGTGTCTTGACGGTTGACAAAAATTATATAGCCTGCACACCAGGATTTTTTTGGCCGAAAAGTCAGAGTCGGTTGTCGGAAGCACCATACTAACAAGCCGAAAATCGGCAGATCGGTCGTCGGACGAAATTTCCCGGCCAAATTTCTACTCGTGTGTACGGGGCTTTAGTATGGCCTCTGAGATGTTTACTGCATTGGAAGACTTCCAGGTGAGGTGATTGCATCCTTGCTGCTATGAGGATATGAGAAACTATGGTTCTGTATTGCACTTTGAAAGAATTTTATTGTAAGGCATAACAGGGCTAGGTGTGAAAATAGGGTGGTCAATATACCAGTAACTTGGGATATAAGGGTGAAAACCGAGTTCCAGAAACTTCTAAGGGATTTACATGACCACAGAATATGCAGCAGATTTCCAACACTACCACACTGACGCCAACATAGGGGGGAAGTGTCAGAGTGCAATTTAGAGAGTCTGTACGGGGTTAAACTGCTTTTATAGAGGTTTTTTCATCACGTTATCCCAATGATTTACGCAATGGGATGCACTCATTTTTTTAATTAAAGCAAATTAAAGCATGTTGCCACACCTCTATTGTGAAGATTCTAGAGAAGTCTCCTTCCCAACTTAGCATCTGTGCAGATTTTGTCCCGATTGTTGTAAATAATTGTAAACCAAGAAATACCTAGTTTACTGGGATTTTGCTGATTTGCATAATGGCACAATTCGGAGTCCACTTCAATGCCTAGGGAAGGATGCACTTGGTGAAAATTGGGCAGTCATAGTTAGTGAGGTTGAAAAAAGACATCAGTCCATCCAGTTCAACCTATGATGTGTGTGTGTGTTTGCTGTTAACCGTACATTGTATACCCCTGTATGTTGTGGTCTTTAAGGTGCCCATCTAATAGTTTTTTGAAACTATCGATACTCCCTGCTGATATGACTGTTTGCGGAAGAGAATTCCACATCCTTACTGCTCTTACAGTAAAGAACCCCTTACGTACTTTAAGGTTAAACCGCCTTTCCTCTAGTTTTAGTGAGTGGCCACGTGTCTTATTATATTCCCTTTCTCTGAATAGTTTGTTCCTTATGCTCGGGTCGCCAGTACAGTATTTGTACATTGATATCATATCCCCCCTCAATCGTCTCTTCTCCAGAGAGAATAGGTTCAGTGCTTGTAGTCTTTCCTCATAGTTGATGTCCTCCATTCCCCTAATTATTTTTGTTGCCCTTCTCTGGACTCTTTCCAGTTCCAGCACATCCTTCCTGAGGACCCGTGCCCAGAACTGGACAGCATACTCCAGATGTGGCCGGACCAGAGTCTTGTAGAGCGGCAGAATAATCTCTATTTCTGGAGTGAATCCCCTTTTTTATACATCCCAGTATTCTGTTGGCTTTGCTTGCGGCGGCTTGGCATTGAATGCCACTGCCAAGCCTGTTGTCTACCAGTACCCCCAGGTCCTTTTCCATCCTAGACTCACCCAGAGGTTCCCCCCCTAGTGAGTAGATTGCTTTCTGGTTTCTGGCCCCCAAGTGCATTACTTTACATTTTTCAACATTAAACCTCATCTGCCATGTAGTTGCCTACCCCGTTATTTTGTTCAGGTCCGCTTGTAAGGTTTCCACATCCTGCAGTCGAAGGTAAGAATAAGCATGGATACCTATTGATTGTTCTGTGATGTCTTGATAGGTAGTGATGCCCTATTTTAACCAATGAGAGACGTTTAACGAAGGCATGAGATGCTCATAGACTCTTAAAGGGATATTTAAAGTAAAGCGAGGGTGTCCAGGATCAGGATGCTTTAGGAAACATTTCCCGGGCTTCCAAGAATGCCAGAATAGAGGGGAGTGCAATATTACAGTAAGGTGAGGAGATAGCCTTGGCTAATAATAATGATTGTAAGTCATGATTAGGAATCATGATGTGTTCCAGCACTAGGAAAGAAACCCTGAGGTTATAAGCTTTATTTGTTTGTACCTGGATATGTTAAAATAAATAGGGGGTTGATTTGCTAAGAGTCCATTCACACTAGCGCGACTTGTCAGTCGATTTGGTCGCCTGACAAGTCGCGGTCGGTCGATCGCCATTGAATAGTACAGGACCCGTTCTAATAGGAGCGACACAAGTCGTTCCGACTTAGAAAAAGGTCCTGTACTACTTTGGGGCGACCCGGAGGCGACTTGCATTGACTTCAATTATATGAAGTCCCTGCAAGTCGCGCCGAGGTCGCGGTGCACGCTGCGCACCACGACTTCACAGGTCGCCCCAGCAAGTCGTGTTGCGCCAGTCTGAATGGGCGCTAAAGGCAAATAGGCTATTCATTTAGAAATTTACTTCCCCCTTCTTAGTGGAGCTCCACCAGCTTAATGAATGAAGTGAAGTTCTGATGACCTCCAGCATCTAGTCATGTGTAAGCAAAAATACAAATTTCAAATTTTCCTTGCTTGTCATTGTGCATTCTTTGCAATGTAAATTTTCTGCACATCTACAGTAATCCCCCGCTACATCGCGGTTCAGTTTTTGCGGTCCCGGTAATTCGCAGTTTTTTTTGTAATGTTATTTTACTATATAAATTATTAAAAATGAAAGATTTTTGTGTTTTTCGTAGCTCTTGCTCTGTCTCTAAGTATCTTTTATGTGTTTAAATGAGTTTCTATTGTTTTAAGGGCTCTTTCACACGGGCGGTCCGATCAGATCCGCCTGTCAGTTTTTTAGGCGGATCTGATCGGATCCTCCATGCAGCTCTATGGGGCAGCGGGTGTCAGCGGAGGTCACCTCCGCTGACACCCGCTGCCATCCGCATCCGATCCTGTGCTGAAATCTGGACGGATGGAAACCCTATTTTTCCATCCGTTCAGTAATCGGAGCGGAGTGGATCTGATGAGAGCGGACAAGCGGTCCGCTCTCCTCCGATCCCCCATAGAGGGCAGCGGGTGCTGAGACACCTCCCTCTCCGCTGCAAGCGGAGACGGAGCTGTCATCCGCCCGGCTCAGCGGGGATCGCGGATCGATCCCCGCTGAGCAACACGGATCCGCCTGCGGAGGCGGACCGTGTAAAAGAGCCCTAAAAGTGTGTTTAAAGACCTTAAAATGCTTCTACACGTACAGTGACAGTAAAAAAATCATGCCTACAATGCATTTTAATAGGGTTTTTCTATTTCGCGGAATTTCACTTTTCGCGGCTGGGTCCGGAACGTAACCCCCGCAATGGAGGGGGGTTTACTGTACTAAGTTAAGTGTAAATTTCCTTCACAGAGTGAACATGCTCCACTCCACCCATGCTCCACGAGTGAGGTGGCAGATCACTTTTTGCAGCACCTAATTGAATTAAGGACATTGATCACGATTATATCAAAATAATCACTGCATATGGGAATTTATGAACTATGGACTACATTATACCGGTATTGCATGCTTGAAACATTTAACATAAGACACTGTACACAATATATTTTGTTGTTTATGTCTACATAATGGGAATGAAGTGTGACACTTACTTGTTTTGAATTTAAGCTAGCACATTTATTTAGTGTGATTAGTGTCTGCAGCTGGTTCCACAACTCACTATACAATTTGTAGTGGTGAACACGCATGGTAGCTCGCGAGACTCTTTTTGCATAATGCTCTTCTCCTTTAGTAACTCAATTTATAGCGTGTTTAAAAAGTGCTGTAATCCTTTAATCAGATTTGTCTGTCTATAAAGTGCAATTGGTAGAACTTACATTTCCCGGTCTTGTGAAATGTACCATTTATTAGATGCTCATAATTTGTCCTATTTAGGCAAGACGTTATTCAGTAAATCTCATCCGTCAGTATAAATACCTCTCCGCTATATGTTTAACTTATATATTTTCTTTTGACTGCTATATAAATCATTGTTGAATGATTAGGGAATTCCGGTTCCTTAGAGATCACCATTCATTTCTCCTTGGCGATTACTAGTGTTAATGAACATGAAAAAATAAAAACATTATTATGCAATTACAACAACAACAACCTTTTTTTTATTGCTCTTAGCTGCTGGACTTGATAAGAAAATTGCCCCACTAAAAATGATATTGTTAGTCACTGAAAACTGAGATACTATCATTACAAATATGCCTACATCATGCAAATGCAATTTGTCATACTGCCTACCAAAAGTGGTATATTTAAATAATTTGCTATGTATTGGCAATATATACAATGCTTTGCATACAATTTATTCTCATCAGTCCCTGCACTCAATGAACTTACAATCTAAGGTTCCTATCTCATATGCATACATTGAGCCAATTTAGAAATGAGACAAATAACCTAACAACATGTCTATAGAGTGGAGAGGAAATCCACACAATCGAAGGGAGAAGAATACCCCTTCGCAATGAATATCCTGGCTAAGATTGAACTCCAGTGTTGCAGACAGAATTGCTAACCATTAACCACTTAAGCCCCGGAAGATTTTACCCCCTTCCTGACCAGGGGGTATTTTGCAATTCGGCACTGCGTGACTTTAACGGACAATTGCGCGGTCCTGCGACGCTGTACCTAAACAAATTTGACGTCCTTTTTTTCCCACAAACAGAGCTTTCTTTTCGTGGTATTTGATCACCTGTGCGATTTTTTATCATGCGCTATAAACAAAAAAACAGCGTCAATTTTGCAAAAATAGCAATATTTTTCACATTTTTTTATATGAAATTCCCCAAAAAAATGTAAAAATCAAATTTTTTTTACATTTTTGGCCAATTTGTTTTCTGCTACCTTTTTTTGGTAAAAAAAAATCACAATAAGCGTATTTTGATTGGTTTGCGCAAAAGTTATTGCGTTTACTAACTAAGGGAAAGATTTTTGTCATTTTTGTTGTTTTTTTTTTAACGCGTAATGGCGGCGATCTGCGATTTTTTTTTGCGGTACATTTTTGACACTTTTGGGGGTACCAGTGACATTACTGCAGTAATCAGTGCTATACATATGCACTGTTACTGTAAAATGACACTGGGAGTGAAGGGGTTAACTTTATTGGAGAGGGAGGGGTTAAGTGTGTCCCTAGGGGCGTGTTTCTTACTGACATTGGATGTGGCTAGTGGTGTAATAGCACAGATCAATGGTCCTACATAGCAGGACCGAGTGATCAGTGCTTTTACACAGGGGAGAATGACAGGCGGCTTTGTTTACACTAGCCGCCTGCCTTTCTCCCTCTCTGCCCGACGATCGCGATTGACCGGCGAACATCGGGTCTGCCGCTCACATGCGCCGGCTTTGTTGGGTACGAGCGGGGGGCGGGAGCGCGCCTCCGGCGGCGCGTGCTCGCCCGCTATTCGCTCCCAGGCTAGTGACGTACCGGTATGTCACTTTTCCTGGGAGGGGCTGATCGCCGCCGTATATAGTCTGGCGGCGGTTGGCAAGAGGTTAAGCTGCTGTGCTGCCCCAATATATCCCATAAAAAATGAAATACCATACAACTGAGTGTGACTAATACACACTTCCCATAGCGCTTGCTGTATGAAATAGGTGAGCTAGTGATTAATCGAAAAAATATTCATAAATTTGAGCAACATACAGTACATGTGCTAATTATAAATCCACTGCAATTAATATTAAAGTAAAGTGCATAGTGCATGTAAACAATCCATACTCATAAAGTGCAAATCGATATTAACCACTTGCCCACTGCCCACAGTGCTCTCACAATTTAGATGACAATTATTCAGGCATGCAACACTGTCCCCATATGACATTTTCATCCTTTTTTTCCACACAAACAGAGCTTTCTTTTGGTGGTATTTAATCATAATTGGGTTTTTTTATTTTTTGCGCTATAAATGAAAAAAGACAAAAAATTTTGTAAAAAAATGCATTTTACTTTGCTTCGGTTCTAAATTTTGCAAATTTAGTAATTTTTCTTCATAAATCTTGGCCAAAATTTATACTGCTACATATCTTTAGTAAAAATAACCCAAATAAGTATACATTTTTGGTCTTTGTGAAGGTTATAGAGTCTACAAGCTATGGTACCAATCATTGAAAATTGATCACACCTAAAGTACTGACGGCCTATCTCATTTCTTGAGAACCTGAAATGTCAGGACAGTACAAATACCCCCCAAATTACCCCTTTTTGGAAAGTAGACATTCCAAGGTATTTAGTAAGAGGCATGGTGAGTTTTTTGAAGTTGTAATTTTTCCCACAATTCTTTGCAAAATGAAGATTTAAAAATGTTTTTTTTTTTAACAAAATGGTCATATTACGAAGTTATTTCTTACACACTGTATAGGCATACTTGCAATTACACCCCAAAATACATTCTGCTACTCCTCCTGAGTATGGGGATACCACATGTGTGACACTTTTCCACAGCCTGACCACATACAGACTCCCAACATCCAAGGAGCACCATCAGGCGTTCTAGAAGCAAAAATTACACATATAATTTTCTGACGACCTATCACACTTTTGAAAGTCCTGGAGCACCAGGACAATGGAAACGCCCACGAATGACCCCATTTTGGAAAGAAAACACCCCAACACATAATCTAGGAGGCATAATGAGTCTTTTGAACATGTCATTTTTTTCCAAAAGTTTTTGGAAAATGAGGAAAGAAAACCAAAGCACATTTTTTTTTTTACACAAAGTTGTCAATTTATAAGACATTTCTAACACATAGCATGTACACAGCAAAAAATGACACCCCAAAATACATTCTGCTACTCCTCCTGAGTATGGCGATAACACATGTGTAACACTTTTCCACAGCCTGACCACATACAGAGGAGCATCGTCATTTCCTGACTTCCCATTACAATATTTGAGGCACTGTAGGGCACTGATAAGCATTGTAGTGGCACTGATGTGGCATGGATGTGGCCCGGATGAGCACTGACGTGGCATGGATGTGGCACTGATGAGCACTGACGTGGCATGGATGTGGCACTGATGAGCACTGATGTGGCATGGCTGTGGCACTGATGAGCACTGACATGGCATGGATGTGGCACTGATGAGCACTGACGTGGGATGGATGTGGCACTGATGAGCACTGATGTGGCATGGATTAGCCCTGACATGGCATGAATGTGGCACGGATGAGCACTGTTGTGGCATGGATGAAGCACAGATGAGCACCCTGACGTGGCATGGATGTGGCACAGATGAGCACTGACATGGCATGGATGTGGCACGGATGAGCACTGACATGGCATGGATGTGGCACGGATGAGCACTGACGTGGCATGGATGTGGCACGGATGAGCACTGACGTGGCATTGATGTGGCACGGATGTGCCACTGACGTGGCATGGATGTGACACGGATTTGGCACTGACGTGGCATGGATGTGGTATGGATGAGCACTGACGTGGCATCGATGTGACACGGATGAGCACTCATGTGGCATTGATGTGGCATGGAAGAGCACTGACATGGCATGGATGTGGCATGGATGAGCACTGATGTGGCATTGATGAGGCACGGATGACCACGGATGTGGCACGGATGAGCACTGAAGTGGCATGGGTGTGGCACAGATGAGCACTGACGTGGCATGGATGAGCATTGACGTGGTATGGATGTGGCACGGATGACCACTGACATGGCATTGATGTGGCACTAACGTGGCATTGATGTGGCATGGATGAGCACTGATGTGGCATGGATGAGCACTGACATGGCATGGATGAGCACTGACGTGGCAATGATGTGGCACGGATGACCACTGACGTTGCACGGATGAGCACTGAAGTTGCATGGGTGTGGCACGGATGAGCACTGACGTGGCATGGATGTGGCATGGATGAGCACTGACGTGGAATGGATGAGCACAGATGTGGGATGGATGAGCATGGATGTGGCATGGATGAGCACTGAGGTGGCATGGGCGGGCACAGATGTGGGATGGATGAGCATGGTTGTGGCATGGATAAGCACTGAGGTGGCATGGGCAGGCACAGATGTGGCACAGATGAGGCACGGATGAGGCATGGATGAGCACGGATGTGGCACGGATGAGGCGTGGATGAGCGTTGATGTGGCACGGATGAGCACTGAGGTGGCATGGGTTGGCACGAATGTGGCATTGATGAGCACTGAGGTGGCATGGGTGGGCACGGATGTGACACAGATGATGCATGGATCAGGCACGGATGATGCATGGATGGGGCACAGATGATGCATGGATGGGGCACGGATGAGGCACTGATGGGGCACAGATTACACATGGATGGGGCATGGTTGAGGCAGAGGAGGCGTACAGCTGCAGTTTCTCTCCTCTCCTTGCACGCTGCACCGATCACTATGTACAGCATGCGAGGAGAGGAAATAAATGAACCGGGCATGCGCCTGTTTGTTGTGAAGTGATCGCTCCGTCATTGGACGGAGCGATCACGTAGTAAAGGACCTCTCTCATTGGCCCTTTACCACGATCCGTGATGCGTCGGGTCACTGGCGGTTCTGGGAGGACGTCCATGTAAACTATAACCATATAAATATATTGTAATATAATAAAGTGCTTGATAGTGTCTGTATAAATATATTAAAGTGCTTAAACATATAAAAGTGTGTGACGGTACTCACCGTCACTGGGAGTGAAAGACAGGTACTTAATGGACACTGAGAATATGATTTGGATTACTTTAAATGGGACAGTAATATTTATATCAAGAAACCTATGAAGACTGCTTCACACAGTCAGACTTATAACAGATGCTAATATCATCAGCTCAACCACCTGTCTTCCACACATCGTTGAATATGCTGATATACTCACCTGTTATCTACTGGGGGTTCTGTGTTTACACTTATGATAATGTATATTGTACTTCAATGTCAGAGACAGACAGTCTGTCACCGGGGGTCCCTTCCTATTGTCTGTGCATTAAGGTGTGATGTGTATTCTGTTAAGCCTGTCTTTCCCATTGTTAATTGTTAATGAACTCACATATTGTTTCTGTCCAGATGGCTAAAATAATAGTTCAGGTTAATTCTATTTCTGTATACAATTTCATCTGCACATGATAATGTAATCAGGCAACCCCTGACCTGATGGGGTAATCTGATCAGGAGGGGGATGTCCATGCTGTATATAAATTCTGTGTGACTGTTCAATAAAAGAAAAGGTTCCTTAACTTGTACAAGCTAAATTGTCGGCTAGCTTTGTATAGGGGATATTGGGATATTTGATATCTATGTTCAAGACTGGGAGGAAGCGGTATACTGACGGAGGTCCACAAACACGTTGTGGGGTCGCGGTTCTGTTACAAAGTGCTTCCTTTTCCTTAAAAGTAGGAATCAAGTAGGTCATCCACCGATGTTCCTCTTAGTGGGTAAATGGATATCAGATAGAAAATCACCCCGAAGTGTCAGTGAGATAGGTGAAATTCCTACTCACCAGATGGAGTTGATTTTTCTTATGTGCCCTTATGCGATGATACAAAAGGAGACCAGACTCCTCATAGTGAAATCCATCAGGTTACAGTAGTTTATTGCCCAATCGTGGGCTATAGCAAAAAAATATTCCAAACAAACAGGCAGTACGTGGAATACAATTCAATCTGCAGTAGTTTTACCGCTATAGCATATGAAGCGGGTCTTAGGAGCGGGACACGCAACTTTTTCCGGCTTGCATTCCAACTCACGGCCGCTGACGGTTCATCATAAGAATAATGTCTTTAGAGATTGGAATTCATGCCGTGCGTCATCATTTTGCTTAGAGTGCACTAAACTGTAAAAAGCATTCAGTCCTCTAAGAAAATCAGACAGTATTTACACGGTATGCTTACAATGCGCACCTCAGAGTGACAACAGATTGGCCCCCCTACGTGTTATGCCACAGGGTCACGTGGCTTCCTCAGGGGGATAGACCTGCCATCACTCTGTGCCAACTTATACTTTGTATATAGCCTGATTGGGTGCCATTTTCCTGAAGCTCCGATTCCACGGCAGCATAAGGTGCCTTAGTCCCTGGACCTCTAGTGGCCAGTGTTAGCACCATTTTGCCATGCATCCGGAGCTCTATTTACTGCTTTATACGCAACACATGGTCTGATCTGATGTACAATCTCATGATCTCATCCGTGTTTGCATATACTGTATGTGTCCCCAAGAGACAAACTGCCATTGTGTCAATCTGAAAATGACATACAATATACAATGAAAAATATTCCATCCATTTCATGATTAACCATGATGTAGTTCAATGTTATAGAAATCATGCTATTGTATACTACCAGGTTTGCTTATACAGATAAAGTACAACAACAAAATAAACAACAAAATAATACAATTATTTTAAAATAATAAGTCCAGTAGAGTCTACTTGTATATATATATATATATATATATATATATATATATATATATATATACAGTATCTCACAAAAGTGAGTACACCCCTCACATGTTTGTAAATATTTTATTATATCTTTTCATGTGACAACACTGAAGAAATGACACTTTGCTACAATGTTAAGTAGTGAGAGTACACCCCTAAGTGAACATGTCCAAATCGGACCCAAAGTGTAAAAATTTTGTGTGGCCACCATTATTTTCCAGCACTGCCTTAACCCTCTTGGGCATGGAGTTCACCAGAGCTTCACAGGTTGCCATTGGAGTCCTCTTCCACTCCTCTATGATGACATCACGGATCTGGTGGATGTTAGAGACCTTGCGCCCCTCCACCATCTGTTTGAGGATGCCCCACAGATGCTCAATAGGATTTAGGTCCAAGGACATTCTTGGCCAGTCCATCGCCTTTACCCTCAGCTTCTTTAGCAAGGCAGTGGTCGTCTTGGAGGTGTGTTTGGGGTCATTATCACGTTGGAATACTGTCCTGCGGCCTAGTCTCCGAAGGGAGGGGATCATGCTGTGCTTCCTTATGTCACAGTACATGTTGGCATTCATGGTTCCCTCAATGAACTGTAGCTCCTCAGTGCCGGCAGCACTCATGCAGCCCCAGACCAGGACACTCCCACCACCATGCTTGACTGTACGCAAGACACACTTGTCTTTGTACTCCTCACCTACTTTCTTCCACACACGTTTGACACCATCTGAACCAAATAAGTTTATCTTGGTCTCATCAGACCACCAGTGACATCTTAAGAGCATTAAAGGGCCCCCGGGCAATACAGTGCACTGGGGCCCTGCCTACACAATCACCCACGAGAATAAAAAAAAAAAATCAATAAGGCTATAGTTATTGGTACAGCAGTGCCAGGCTAATGACAGCTTTCAAGTTCGGCGGCTGGGTCCAGTGAACACAAACACAGACGGGAGTCAGACTTGACTGTCCTGTGTGTGCCTGTTCCCATGGAGGCAGACAGGCATTCCTGCAGTTGTGGGCTCCCCCTCCATGGCCCAAGTGGCCTGAAAGCAGCGCAGGCCGACAGGCGCTTGCCACCTGCTAAGTTCGGTGGCGGGATGCACACGAAAATCGGGACTAATGCTTGGCTGGGGCTGGATCACTGGGCAGGTGGGGCCCCCGGGGCACCTGCCCAGCGTGCCCATTCGGTAAGATGGCACCGCAGAACACAGAATATGGATCCAGTAATCCATGTCCTTAGTCTGCTTGTCTTCAGAAAACTGTTTACGGGCTTTCTTGTGCATCATCTTTAGAAGAGGCTTCCTTCTGGGACGACAGCCATGCAGAACAATTTAATGCAGTGTGCGGCGTATGGTCTGAGCACTGACAGGCTGACCTCCCACCCCTTCAACCTCTGCAGCAATGCTGGCAGCACTCATACGTCTACTTCAAAAAGACAACCTCTGGATATGACGCTGAGCACGTGCACTCAACTTCTTTGGTCAACCATGGGGAGGCCTGTTCTGAGTGGAACCTGTCCTATTAAACCACTGTATGGTCTTGGCCATCGTGCTGCAGCTCAGTTTCAGGGTCTTGGCAATCTTCTTATAGCCTAGGCCATCTTTATGTAAAGCAACAATTCTTTTTTTCAGATCCTCAGAGAGTTCTTTGCCGTGTGGTGCCATGTTGAACTTTCAGTGACCAGTATGAGAGAGAGTGAGAGCGACAACACCAAATTTAACACACCTGCACACCTGAGACCTTGTAACAGTAATGAGTCACATGACACTGGGGAGTGCAAAATGGCAAATTGGGCCCAATTCTGACATTTTAACTTAGGGGTGTGCTCACTTTTGTTGCCAGCAGGTTAGACATTAATGGCTGTGTTGAGTTATTTTGAGGGGACAGCAAATTTACACTGTTATACAAGCTGTACACTCACTATTTTACATTGTAGCAAAGTGTCATTTCTTGAGTGTTGTCACATGAAAAGGTATAATAAAATATTTACAAAAATGTGAGGGGTGTACTCACTTTTTGAGATACTGTATATGTATAATATGCAAATCGTAAATTGTGATTTAACAAAAAAAATAAATAAATAAATAAATAAATTCATAAATAAAAATAAATATATATATACATATGTTTATGTTAATACTGGGGGATTAGAAATTAGAACAAGGGGGGTGTTTTTTTTTTATATTAAGTAAATATGGGTGTCATTGTCCATGGATGGAATATTATTCATTGTGTGTATGTCATTTTCAGATTGAAACAATGGCAGGGTGTCTCTTGAGGACACATAAATGCAACACGTATGAGATCATGAGATTGTACATTGGATCTCACCATGTGTTGCGTAAAAAGCAGTATATAGAGCTCCGGATCCATGGCAAAATGGTGCTAACACTGGCCACTAGAGATCTGGGGACTAAGGCAAAATGGCACCTTATGCTGCCGCAAAATCAGAGCTTCAGGAAAATGGCGCCCAATCGGGCTATATATAAGTTGGCAAGGCGTGATAGAAGGTCTTTCCCCCTGAGGAAGCCACGTTACCCTGTGGCGTAACGTGTAGGGGAGGGGGCAATCTGTCTTCACGCTGAGGCGCACATTGTGAGCATACCGTGGAGATACTGGCTGATTGTCTTATACCCACACTGTGAGGACTGAAATCTTTTTACAGTTTGGTGCACTCTAAGCACCAGGGTAATGTGAGTGTTTTTATATGTAGTTTTTAATAAACCATTTTTTTTTAAAAGATAAAGTACTATGTCCAGCTTTCTCTCTTTATGATTTGGGCGTATGGAGATACGTGTAAGAGAAGGAGGATTCTAAATTCAAGATTGCCACCAAAGGAGTGAAACAGTATAAAACAGATCCACAGAGAGGGACAAAAGTGCATATAGACCATTGGTTGGCCTTATCCCTCAGGGGAGGGCACGTCGGATGAGGGGATTATCACTAATGTATGTGGATGATTGGATCACATAGTGGTGAACACTACTAAAGAATGCCGTCGTTTGGATATGTGAACACAAGCCAGTTTTTTATGAAAGATTGAGCATATGCAAGCAAATTTATACAAAAGGACACTTTATGGATTGATGCATTGTTTGTTTTGTTTTGTTTATGGTATATATGGTTTAATATGATATGCTGATTCTGAAAATTGCTTTGCAAACAGATTTAACCACTTTACCACCGGAGGATTTTGCTGTCTTACGTCTGGGCCACTTTTTGCGAATCGGCACTGTGCGACTTTAACTGATAATTGCGCGGTCGTGCGATGCTGTACCCAAACGAAATTCACGTCTTTTTTTTCCCCACAAACAGAGCTTTCTTTTGGTGGTATTTGATCACCCTTTTGCGCTATAAACAAAAAAAGAGCGTACATTTTGAAAAAATAACAATATTTTTCAATTTTTTTTATATGAAATTCCCCCCCAAAAAAATGTAAAAATCTATTTTTTTTTTAATTTTTAGCCAATTTGTTTTCTGCTACCTATGTTTGGTAAAAAAAATCACAATAAGCGTATTTTGATTGGTTTGTGCAAAAGTTATTGCGTTTACTAACTAAGGGAAAGATTTCTGTAATTTTTGGTGGTTTTTTTTAACGAGTAATGGCGGCGATCTGCAATTTTTTTGCGGGACTGCGACATTGATGCGGACAGATCGGACCCTTGACTGACATTTTTGACACTTTTGGGGGTACCAGTGACATTACTGCAGTAATCAGTGCTATACATATGCACTGTTACTGTAAAAATTACACTGGCAGGGAAGGGGTTAATTTTATTGGAGAGGGAGGGGTTAATGAATGCCTGGTGCTTACTGACATGTGTGGGGGGAGGTGACTGAGTGACACAAGGACAGATCGCATGTTCAGCTATGCTGAACCCTGCAATCTGACCCTGCCTGTCACTTAGGAGATCCGCCCGCTTGTGTTCACGCAAGCGGGCGGATCTCCACACTCAATTCCCCGACGATCGGGGAAGAGCAGCGGCGATCGCCGCTGCTCCTCCCCTGGTCCGACTCCCGCTGTGACTGAACACAGCGGGAGCGAGCCTCCGGTGGCGTGCGCGCTCCGCCGAGAAAGGGGAATGTCTGCCGACGTAGTACTACGTCGTCAGACGTTATCGAGCCACTTTGCCGCAGTAGTGCTCTAGTGAGCAGACGGCAAGTGGTTAAAGGGATGCTAGCACGTTAGCATTTGGGAGCGCAGCACCACTTTTTAATATAATTTTGTTCCATAATAGTTGCTACATTGAATATTACACATGAAGTGTCTTTTGAAAGATGAAAACAAATAAGTGTTTGTTACCTTTTGTTATATAGCAGTCACTTGAGTTTGCATGGTTGTGGGGATAATAAAGTGATTATATTTTTGTTTTATAAAAATATAAATAAAAAAATGATGCTAAATTGGAATTAACCCCGTTAATTTAACCATTGCCCAAAACAAAAATATACAAGGCATGCTGTGAATGATTACTGTCACAGCTGCTCCTGCTCTCAACGAAACAATCAAGCAATCAAATGGCTGCTGTCATAACTCATCACAGTAATACAATCTAGACTCAAACATAAAATAATCATACTGGAGAGGGGAACAAGCTGCTAAAAGTAGGAAGGATAATTCCATTGTGTTACCATATGTAAAAAATAGAAACAGGACAGACATTTTGAATTATTCTTTAATAACAGAAGGATCATAAACACTCTGCTATGCACTAAAACAAAACGCTAAATAAAACAACAACAAATCATTGGATAATATGGGTTTCAATATATCAGGTTATAGCCAATATTAAATGACTAGTCTTCAGTGTAGTTACTACTCACTTAGCTTCTCCTCTGCTGGTTATTTTCAATTTTTAAGGACTATATATCCCATGGTACCTTGCTGCCTTCAAGCAGTGATTCCTGTACCGACTCCACCTCCTGAAACTCCTCCTCTCAACACCTCTCTAGTTCATAAATCCTACCAAAATGTGATGCGCCAGAAATATAATAAAAAAGTGATGACTTTAAATACAATAAATCATATCCAGTTCATAAGGCACATAGCAATGTGTGTGCTTCCAATAAAGTGATATGAAGAGTGTCCCCGTATCCAATTGAAGAAAATCCAGTGATGAAAACAAGTTGTAAACACCAATTAGTGAATCCCTCCACCAGGTGAATTAGCCTCTCACCTTCCTAAAGGACCCAAACGGGCCAGCAATCACATGTATCATGGATCAGACTTCCAGGAAAGAGCCACACTGTATTGCACCTCGAGGGATCCCGGGACATATAAAAAACAGATGAAGAAATCTAGTGCTCTCTGCTTACTAATAAGGGTGTGCTTTATAAGAGAAAGGCAGATCAACTCACATTTGTTGGGCACTCAGCCGTGCCTGCTGTATAAGCGATGTCAGCGATCTGTTACCAGAGAGAGACTCTGCGTCGGCCACGCACGCTCCGTCCCCCTATACGCGTTACGTCGAGCGTAATGCTCCTTTGACTTCCTCGGTAGGGGTGGCTAGTGCGTGCCAAGCCTCACTTTAAATACATCAACACTCAGGTGGATTGGCCAGCAGATCTCAGTCCCTCCCCCCGCTCATAGCTCACAACAGGACATCTGAACCTCCGAACCAGGCATGTTTACGGCGGTGTCACTGGCTCATATCACTAATGGGGCAATTTTAATGTATGGGCATTGATCAAATTACTATTGTACATTGCGGAGATCGCGTGGTGGCGCAGATACCTCTCTGGTTTACATTAAAACAACTAAAACACGTATTCACAAAATCTCATACCATAATTAACAATATTAAAAATATTAAAAGTACATCAATAAGCTAAAACCTGGAATAATAAATGTTGGCAATTGAAATAAATGTTATAAAATATATATATGTAAAATTTTTTTTTTTTTTTTTATTAAAATGTTTGGTCTCAGATAAAAATATAATGCATGATGGGGTGTTATCTATTACTAATAAAACAATTTAGATCGAAATCCTTATTTAAACCTCTGGGTGCCAATACCTTGGCCTCGTAGACCCAAAAGGATTCCCTTCTACTAAGCTGGCGAATATAATTACCTCCTCGCCAGTGTGGTTGGACATGTTCAATTCCCCAGAATTTCAGGGAATGAGGTTTCTTATCATGAAACATTTTAAAGTGCTTGGATACGTTGTGTGAAACCTCCCCCTTCTTTATGTTAGAGATATGTTCCCCTATCCTCACGTTTAGGGCTCTGGAGGTGCGTCCTACGTACTGGAGTCCGCACCCACATTCCATCATGTAAACAACCCCAATTGTGGTACATGTTATTAGGTCTTTAATCTGGTATTCTTTACCTGTGCTATTACAAATAAAAGTTTTCTTCTTTTTGGTGTTTTTTTTAGTCTGCTGGCAAACACCACATCTGCCGCACGCATGGAATCCAGACAAGAACTGAAAAATTGTATTTTTCTTGGGTCTAGGGGGATCTATCACTCCCGGGGCCAGCCTGTCCTTCAAAATAGGAGCTCTCCTATATATGAAGCCAGGTCTCTCCGGGAGGTGGGGTCCCAAAATTCCATCTTGTTTAAGCACCCCCCAGTGCTTTCTTACAATGCGTTCAACCTGTTTATGCTGAACGTTGTAATCTAGCACTAGTTTAAAGTTGCTGTTGTTTCTATTATCATCCCTGGACGCAACAGCCTTGTTGGCCAAAAGTTCTGTTCTATTCAGATTGGATACTTGTTGTAAATCAGAGGACACTTTTTTCATATCGTACCCTTTAATTTTAAACCTGTCTACCAATATTTGGGACTGTGCTTTGAAATCTTCCTCCTTAGAACAGTTCCTCTTAATACGGATCAGCTGACCCCTCGGAATATTAAAAAGCCAATTCCTGTGGTGGCAGCTGTCCATAGACAAATACGAGTTACGGTCAGTAGGTTTAAAAAAATTCCTAGTGTGTAACTGGCCGTCTAGAACAAAAATCTCTAGATCGAGGAACTGTATCTTTTCTTTGCTCTCAGTCCATGATAAAACAATGTTCCTATTGTTAAAATTCATTCTACCTTTAAAATCATTAAAAGAATTCAAATCTCCCTCCCAAATCATGATCAGATCGTCTATAAATCTCTTGTAAAAGATCAGTTCTGGGGGTCTGTTGGATAAAACCTCTTCTGCTTCCCATTGGGCCATGAATAAATTGGCTACACTGGGGGCAAATCTAGCCCCCATAGCCACGCCTTTGGTTTGTAAGAAAAAGTCCCCTGAGTACCAAAAATAATTATGTTTTAAACAAAAATCCAAACTTTCTAACAGGAATTCTATATGATCACCATCCAATCCCGACTCATCCAGGGCCCATGATGCGGCCCTCACTGCGGCATCATGCCCGATGATCGTGTACAGAGAGCCTACATCTGCAGTCGCCAGAATGCAGTTCTCTGAGATAGGAAGGGATTGTAGGTCCTGAATGATATGTTTGGTATCTTTTGTATATGCTGGTTTCCGGGTAACCAATGGCTGCAAGTAAAAATCAATGTATTGGCCCAATCTGGAGCTCAGGGAGTCAATACCGTTAATGATTGGTCTCCCCGGAGGTTTCTCCACAGACTTATGGATTTTAGGGAGAAAGTATATAATAGGGGTTCGACAGGCGGTAGGGTTTAAATAAAGTGCTTCTTTTTTATTCAAAATGGCGTCATCCAGCCCATTTTGAATTAGTACATCCAGTTCTTTTTTATATACATTGAGTGGGTTACCCCTCAAGCAACAATATGTATTCGGGTCTGAAAGTTGTCTTTCCATTTCATTATTATAATAATCTTTACTCATGACAACAATACCCCCCCCTTTATCCGCTGGTCTTATCACCAGCTGTTTATTAGCTTCCAGGCTAGTAATACCATTTTTAATCCATTGGGGGTCTTGAATTTTCCTAACTTTTAATTGCTCGATATCTTGTGACACCAGATTTTTAAAAATCTCCATATATTTACTATCTTTATTTGGTGGATTGAACACAGATTTGTTTTTCAACATCGAGTAGTGTGTTCTCTCACTATTCATGGGGCGATGGTCTGGTTTAGATAGGAAATACTTCTTCTGATTTAAACCCCTCATGTATTTCTGTAAGCTAACATATGTGTCGAATTTATTTAGGTTTTTCACTGGGGCATATTTTAACCCTTTATCTAAGACTTTCGTCTCCTCCTTGGTCAAAGGTATGCCACTGATGTTGAATATGCCTGCTCCTATTGGGTTTTGCTCTTTTTGGAGGCGTCGACCTGCTCGTCGTCCTCTTTTCCTTTTCTTTTTTCCCCAGATTGTTTTCCAATTGGACCCTTGTACCCCCACAGGGCACCGGGTTTCTCTAAAAAAACATCCGGGGGATTGTTGTTTGCAGCTGGCGGGTAGAGTGGGGTGAACCTATTCATGGTGGGGATATTATATGACGTAGACGGGCGAGGGGAGTCATATATTGACTCGTCCCTCATGTCTTGTCGTTGATTCAGGGTGCCCCTTGGTTCCTGGGGGTACCAATTCCCTTGTTCTGCCTGATAGGGACCATTCCTGTTCCCTTGTGTTGGGAAATACGGGCCATTACTATTCCTTGGTGCCTGTTGATATGGGCCGCCATTTCCCTGTGTTTGATGATAAGGGCCACCATTGTTCCCCCCTTGACCTCTACCTCTTCCTCTTGGTCCACCTCTTCCTGCTCTCCTCCCCCTTCCATTACCTCTTTGTGGTGCATGGTAGGTGGGTACAGGAGTGTTGTTAGAGTCCCACCTTGCAGGAGCAGGCGGCGCTCTGCTCCATACAGGGGGTGTCATGTTTACTCTCTCCGGTGTACTGTCACGGGATGGTAATATAGAGTTACTCTGAAGATCTTTCTGCCACTTAAAGACTTCATTCCCTCTATAATCATTCATATCCCTAATGAACTTCTTTCTCTTTTTTTCCTGAGTTTCTTTATCTGTTTTTTCTAATTTTTTCTTTAGTTCTCCTGCTAGTTGGTTAAATTCAGGAGAGTCTTTAAGTGACTCCAATTTCTTTTTGAGCTCAGCTATATGCGATTCAATTATCGCAAGTTTCCTGCGTTTGCGAGTAAGCAGGAAGTTCATGAGGTCTTGTCCTTTAGAATTGAAAAAGATAAACCACTCATCTAATGACTCCTCATCCTCAAGTCCGTCATTAGGGGGGACTTCCCACCTTAGACGTCTTGGGGTGAGTTGGTGGGCTATATACTGCTCAAATGACACAATATCCCACCAAGCCCTGGTTTTCTTTTCCATAAGAATACCTAATTTCTTAAAGGACTGTGTAATGTCCTCATATCTGCCTCTGTTTTTATCTCCTGAGAAGATGTCATCAATTATAATATTCCTATTATCAAAATAATCAAATATATCCATGGTTGCTGCTAATAGGTGAGTGAAAGACACAATCAAATGAAATACAAAAAAACTATCAGCGCAAACCCAATATATGTGATAAAATAACTCAACCTCAATTCACTGTGCATAAATCAGGTGTGTGAAAGTATATAAGTGGTATCCGGCAGCATACACCAATCGTGTTTCACAAATCACAATAAACTATAAATCCTACCAAAATGTGATGCGCCAGAAATATAATAAAAAAGTGATGACTTTAAATACAATAAATCATATCCAGTTCATAAGGCACATAGCAATGTGTGTGCTTCCAATAAAGTGATATGAAGAGTGTCCCCGTATCCAATTGAAGAAAATCCAGTGATGAAAACAAGTTGTAAACACCAATTAGTGAATCCCTCCACCATATTTCACAAGTGATACCAGGCTCACATTTTTGGTTGACATATTTTTGTCCACATTTTTCATATTTTATTAACGTATCATGTTCTTCATATATGTCACCACATCTTCACGCTATTTTTGACCATCAGTCCCTCCCCCCGCTCATAGCTCACAACAGGACATCTGAACCTCCGAACCAGGCATGTTTACGGCGGTGTCACTGGCTCATATCGCTAATGGGGCAATTTTAATGTATGGGCATTGATCAAATTACTATTGCACATTGCGGAGATCGCGTGCTGGCGCAGATACCTCTCTGGTTTACATTAAAACAACTAAAACACATATTCACAAAATCTCATACCATAATTAACAATATTAAAAATATTAAAAGTACATCAATAAGCTAAAACCTGGAATAATAAATGTTGGCAATTGAAATAAATGTTATAAAATATATATATGTAAAATTTTTTTTTTTTTTTTTTTTTTTATTAAAATGTTTGGTCTCAGATAAAAATATAATGCATGATGGGGTGTTATCTATTACTAATAAAACAATTTAGATCGAAATCCTTATTTAAACCTCTGGGTACCAACACCTTGGCCTCGTAGACCCAAAAGGATTCCCTTCTACTAAGCTGGCGGATATAATTACCTCCTCGCCAGTGTGGTTGGACATGTTCAATTCCCCAGAATTTCAGGGAATGAGGTTTCTTATCATGAAACATTTTAAAGTGCTTGGATACGTTGTGTGAAACCTCCCCCTTCTTTATGTTAGAGATATGTTCCCCTATCCTCACGTTTAGGGCTCTGGAGGTGCGTCCTACGTACTGGAGTCCGCACCCACATTCCATCATGTAAACAACCCCAATTGTGGTACATGTTATTAGGTCTTTAATCTGGTATTCTTTACCTGTGCTATTACAAATAAAAGTTTTCTTCTTTTTGGTGTTTTTTTTAGTCTGCTGGCAAACACCACATCTGCCGCACGCATGGAATCCAGACAAGAACTGAAAAATTGTATTTTTCTTGGGTCTAGGGGGATCTATCACTCCCGGGGCCAGCCTGTCCTTCAAAATAGGAGCTCTCCTATATATGAAGCCAGGTCTCTCCGGGAGGTGGGGTCCCAAAATTCCATCTTGTTTAAGCACCCCCCAGTGCTTTCTTACAATGCGTTCAACCTGTTTATGCTGAACGTTGTAATCTAGCACTAGTTTAAAGTTGCTGTTGTTTCTATTATCATCCCTGGACGCAACAGCCTTGTTGGCTAAAAGTTCTGTTCTATTCAGATTGGATACTTGTTGTAAATCAGAAGACACTTTTTTCATATCGTACCCTTTAATTATCGTACCCTTTATCATGGACTGAGAGCAAAGAAAAGATACAGTTCCTTGATCTAGAGATTTTTGTTCTAGACGGCCAGTTACACACTAGGAATTTTTTTAAACCTACTGACCGTAACTCGTATTTGTCTATGGACAGCTGCCACCACAGGAATTGGCTTTTTAATATTCCGAGGGGTCAGCTGATCCGTATTAAGAGGAACTGTTCTAAGGAGGAAGATTTCAAAGCACAGTCCCAAATATTGGTAGACAGGTTTAAAATTAAAGGGTACGATATGAAAAAAGTGTCTTCTGATTTACAACAAGTATCCAATCTGAATAGAACAGAACTTTTAGCCAACAAGGCTGTTGCGTCCAGGGATGATAATAGAAACAACAGCAACTTTAAACTAGTGCTAGATTACAACGTTCAGCATAAACAGGTTGAATGCATTGTAAGAAAGCACTGGGGGGTGCTTAAACAAGATGGAATTTTGGGACCCCACCTCCCGGAGAGACCTGGCTTCATATATAGGAGAGCTCCTATTTTGAAGGACAGGCTGGCCCCGGGAGTGATAGATCCCCCTAGACCCAAGAAAAATACAATTTTTCAGTTCTTGTCTGGATTCCATGCGTGCGGCAGATGTGGTGTTTGCCAGCAGACTAAAAAAAACACCAAAAAGAAGAAAACTTTTATTTGTAATAGCACAGGTAAAGAATACCAGATTAAAGACCTAATAACATGTACCACAATTGGGGTTGTTTACATGATGGAATGTGGGTGCGGACTCCAGTACGTAGGACGCACCTCCAGAGCCCTAAACGTGAGGATAGGGGAACATATCTCTAACATAAAGAAGGGGGAGGTTTCACACAACGTATCCAAGCACTTTAAAATGTTTCATGATAAGAAACCTCATTCCCTGAAATTCTGGGGAATTGAACATGTCCAACCACACTGGCGAGGAGGTAATTATATTCGCCAGCTTAGTAGAAGGGAATCCTTTTGGGTCTACGAGGCCAAGGTGTTGGCACCCAGAGGTTTAAATAAGGATTTCGATCTAAATTGTTTTATTAGTAATAGATAACACCCCATCATGCATTATATTTTTATCTGAGACCAAACATTTTAATAAAAAAAAAAAAAAAAAAAAAAAAATTTTTTACATATATATATTTTATAACATTTATTTCAATTGCCAACATTTATTATTCCAGGTTTTAGCTTATTGATGTACTTTTAATATTTTTAATATTGTTAATTATGGTATGAGAATTTGTGAATACGTGTTTTAGTTGTTTTAATGTAAACCAGAGAGGTATCTGCGCCACCACGCGATCTCCGCAATGTGCAATAGTAATTTGATCAATGCCCATACATTAAAATTGCCCCATTAGCGATATGAGCCAGTGACACCACCGTAAACATGCCTGGTTCGGAGGTTCAGATGTCCTGTTGTGAGCTATGAGCGGGGGGAGGGACTGAGATCTGCTGGCCAATCCACCTGAGTGTTGATGTATTTAAAGTGAGGCTTGGCACGCACTAGCCACCCCTACCGAGGAAGTCAAAGGAGCAT
Source organism: Pelophylax lessonae (assembly GCF_965119305.1). Lineage (NCBI taxonomy): Eukaryota > Metazoa > Chordata > Amphibia > Anura > Ranidae > Pelophylax > Pelophylax lessonae. The sequence continues at coordinate 48,977,885 of NC_138780.1, read as the reverse complement.
TACGCTCGACGTAACGCGTATAGGGGGACGGAGCGTGCGTGGCCGACGCAGAGTCTCTCTCTGGTAACAGATCGCTGACATCGCTTATACAGCAGGCACGGCTGAGTGCCCAACAAATGTGAGTTGATCTGCCTTTCTCTAATAAAGCACACCCTTATTAGTAAGCAGAGAGCACTAGATTTCTTCATCTGTTTTTTATATGTCCCGGGATCCCTCGAGGTGCAATACAGTGTGGCTCTTTCCTGGAAGTCTGATCCATGATACATGTGATTGCTGGCCCGTTTGGGTCCTTTAGGAAGGTGAGAGGCTAATTCACCTGGTGGAGGGATTCACTAATTGGTGTTTACAACTTGTTTTCATCACTGGATTTTCTTCAATTGGATACGGGGACACTCTTCATATCACTTTATTGGAAGCACACACATTGCTATGTGCCTTATGAACTGGATATGATTTATTGTATTTAAAGTCATCACTTTTTTATTATATTTCTGGCGCATCACATTTTGGTAGGATTTATAGTTTATTGTGATTTGTGAAACACGATTGGTGTATGCTGCCGGATACCACTTATATACTTTCACACACCTGATTTATGCACAGTGAATTGAGGTTGAGTTATTTTATCACATATATTGGGTTTGCGCTGATAGTTTTTTTGTATTTCATTTGATTGTGTCTTTCACTCACCTATTAACAGCAACCATGGATATATTTGATTATTTTGATAATAGGAATATTATAATTGATGACATCTTCTCAGGAGATAAAAACAGAGGCAGATATGAGGACATTACACAGTCCTTTAAGAAATTAGGTATTCTTATGGAAAAGAAAACCAGGGCTTGGTGGGATATTGTGTCATTTGAGCAGTATATAGCCCACCAACTCACCCCAAGACGTCTAAGGTGGGAAGTCCCCCCTAATGACGGACTTGAGGATGAGGAGTCATTAGATGAGTGGTTTATCTTTTTCAATTCTAAAGGACAAGACCTCATGAACTTCCTGCTTACTCGCAAACGCAGGAAACTTGCGATAATTGAATCGCATATAGCTGAGCTCAAAAAGAAATTGGAGTCACTTAAAGACTCTCCTGAATTTAACCAACTAGCAGGAGAACTAAAGAAAAAATTAGAAAAAACAGATAAAGAAACTCAGGAAAAAAAGAGAAAGAAGTTCATTAGGGATATGAATGATTATAGAGGGAATGAAGTCTTTAAGTGGCAGAAAGATCTTCAGAGTAACTCTATATTACCATCCTGTGACAGTACACCGGAGAGAGTAAACATGACACCCCCTGTATGGAGCAGAGCGCCGCCTGCTCCTGCAAGGCGGGAATCTAACAACACTCCTGTACCCACCTACCATGCACCACAAAGAGGTAATGGAAGGGGGAGGAGAGCAGGAAGAGGTGGACCAAGAGGAAGAGGTAGAGGTCAAGGGAGGAACAATGGTGGCCCTTATCATCAAACACAGGGAAATGGCGGCCCATATCAACAGGCACCAAGGAATAGTAATGGCCCGTATTTCCCAACACAAGGGAACAGGAATGGTCCCTATCAGGCAGAACAAGGGAATTGGTACCCCCAGGAACCAAGGGGCACCCTGAATCAACGACAAGACATGAGGGACGAGTCAATATATGACTCCCCTCGCCCGTCTACGTCATATAATATCCCCACCATGAATAGGTTCACCCCACTCTACCCGCCAGCCGCAAACAACAATCCCCCGGATGTTTTTTTAGAGAAACCCGGTGCCCTGTGGGGGTACAAGGGTCCAATTGGAAAACAATCTGGGGAAAAAAGAAAAGGAAAAGAGGACGACGAGCAGGTCGACGCCTCCAAAAAGAGCAAAACCCAATAGGAGCAGGCATATTCAACATCAGTGGCATACCTTTGACCAAGGAGGAGACGAAAGTCTTAGATAAAGGGTTAAAATATGCCCCAGTGAAAAACCTAAATAAATTCGACACATATGTTAGCTTACAGAAATACATGAGGGGTTTAAATCAGAAGAAGTATTTCCTATCTAAACCAGACCATCGCCCCATGAATAGTGAGAGAACACACTACTCGATGTTGAAAAACAAATCTGTGTTCAATCCACCAAATAAAGATAGTAAATATATGGAGGTTTTTAAAAATCTGGTGTCACAAGATATCGAGCAATTAAAAGTTAGGAAAATTCAAGACCCCCAATGGATTAAAAATGGTATTACTAGCCTGGAAGCTAATAAACAGCTGGTGATAAGACCAGCGGATAAAGGGGGGGGGGGGTATTGTTGTCATGAGTAAAGATTATTATAATAATGAAATGGAAAGACAACTTTCAGACCCGAATACATATTGTTGCTTGAGGGGTAACCCACTCAATGTATATAAAAAAGAACTGGATGTACTAATTCAAAATGGGCTGGATGACGCCATTTTGAATAAAAAAAGAAGCACTTTATTTAAACCCTACCGCCTGTCGAACCCCTATTATATACTTTCTCCCTAAAATCCATAAGTCTGTGGAGAAACCTCCGGGGAGACCAATCATTAACGGTATTGACTCCCTGAGCTCCAGATTGGGCCAATACATTGATTTTTACTTGCAGCCATTGGTTACCCGGACACCAGCATATACAAAAGATACCAAACATATCATTCAGGACCTACAATCCCTTCCTATCTCAGAGAACTGCATTCTGGCGACTGCAGATGTAGGCTCTCTGTACACGATCATCGGGCATGATGCCGCAATGAGGGCCGCATCATGGGCCCTGGATGAGTCGGGATTGGATGGTGATCATATAGAATTCCTGTTAGAAAGTTTGGATTTTTGTTTAAAACATAATTATTTTTGGTACTCAGGGGACTTTTTCTTACAAACCAAAGGCGTGGCTATGGGGGCTACATTTGCCCCCAGTGTAGCCAATTTATTCATGGCCCAATGGGAAGCAGAAGAGGTTTTATTCAACAGACCCCCAGAACTGATCTTTTACAAGAGATTTATAGATGATCTGATCATGATTTGGGAGGGAGATTTGAATTCTTTTAATGATTTTAAAGGTAGAATGAATTTTAACAATAGGAACATTGTTTTATCATGGACTGAGAGCAAAGAAAAGATACAGTTCCTCGATCTAGAGATTTTTGTTCTAGACGGCCAGTTACACACTAGGAATTTTTTTAAACCTACTGACCGTAACTCGTATTTGTCTATGGACAGCTGCCACCACAGGAATTGGCTTTTTAATATTCCGAGGGGTCAGCTGATCCGTATTAAGAGGAACTGTTCTAAGGAGGAAGATTTCAAAGCACAGTCCCAAATATTGGTAGACAGGTTTAAAATTAAAGGGTACGATATGAAAAAAGTGTCTTCTGATTTACAACAAGTATCCAATCTGAATAGAACAGAACTTTTAGCCAACAAGGCTGTTGCGTCCAGGGATGATAATAGAAACAACAGCAACTTTAAACTAGTGCTAGATTACAACGTTCAGCATAAACAGGTTGAACGCATTGTAAGAAAGCACTGGGGGGTGCTTAAACAAGATGGAATTTTGGGACCCCACCTCCCGGAGAGACCTGGCTTCATATATAGGAGAGCTCCTATTTTGAAGGACAGGCTGGCCCCGGGAGTGATAGATCCCCCTAGACCCAAGAAAAATACAATTTTTCAGTTCTTGTCTGGATTCCATGCGTGCGGCAGATGTGGTGTTTGCCAGCAGACTAAAAAAAACACCAAAAAGAAGAAAACTTTTATTTGTAATAGCACAGGTAAAGAATACCAGATTAAAGACCTAATAACATGTACCACAATTGGGGTTGTTTACATGATGGAATGTGGGTGCGGACTCCAGTACGTAGGACGCACCTCCAGAGCCCTAAACGTGAGGATAGGGGAACATATCTCTAACATAAAGAAGGGGGAGGTTTCACACAACGTATCCAAGCACTTTAAAATGTTTCATGATAAGAAACCTCATTCCCTGAAATTCTGGGGAATTGAACATGTCCAACCACACTGGCGAGGAGGTAATTATATTCGCCAGCTTAGTAGAAGGGAATCCTTTTGGGTCTACGAGGCCAAGGTGTTGGCACCCAGAGGTTTAAATAAGGATTTCGATCTAAATTGTTTTATTAGTAATAGATAACACCCCATCATGCATTATATTTTTATCTGAGACCAAACATTTTAATAAAAAAAAAAAAAAAAAAAAAAAAATTTTTTTACATATATATATTTTATAACATTTATTTCAATTGCCAACATTTATTATTCCAGGTTTTAGCTTATTGATGTACTTTTAATATTTTTAATATTGTTAATTATGGTATGAGATTTTGTGAATACGTGTTTTAGTTGTTTTAATGTAAACCAGAGAGGTATCTGCGCCACCACGCGATCTCCGCAATGTGCAATAGTAATTTGATCAATGCCCATACATTAAAATTGCCCCATTAGCGATATGAGCCAGTGACACCGCCGTAAACATGCCTGGTTCGGAGGTTCAGATGTCCTGTTGTGAGCTATGAGCGGGGGGAGGGACTGAGATCTGCTGGCCAATCCACCTGAGTGTTGATGTATTTAAAGTGAGGCTTGGCACGCACTAGCCACCCCTACCGAGGAAGTCAAAGGAGCATTACGCTCGACGTAACGCGTATAGGGGGACGGAGCGTGCGTGGCCGACGCAGAGTCTCTCTCTGGTAACAGATCGCTGACATCGCTTATACAGCAGGCACGGCTGAGTGCCCAACAAATGTGAGTTGATCTGCCTTTCTCTAATAAAGCACACCCTTATTAGTAAGCAGAGAGCACTAGATTTCTTCATCTGTTTTTTATATGTCCCGGGATCCCTCGAGGTGCAATACAGTGTGGCTCTTTCCTGGAAGTCTGATCCATGATACATGTGATTGCTGGCCCGTTTGGGTCCTTTAGGAAGGTGAGAGGCTAATTCACCTGGTGGAGGGATTCACTAATTGGTGTTTACAACTTGTTTTCATCACTGGATTTTCTTCAATTGGATACGGGGACACTCTTCATATCACTTTATTGGAAGCACACACATTGCTATGTGCCTTATGAACTGGATATGATTTATTGTATTTAAAGTCATCACTTTTTTATTATATTTCTGGCGCATCACATTTTGGTAGGATTTATAGTTTATTGTGATTTGTGAAACACGATTGGTGTATGCTGCCGGATACCACTTATATACTTTCACACACCTGATTTATGCACAGTGAATTGAGGTTGAGTTATTTTATCACATATATTGGGTTTGCGCTGATAGTTTTTTTGTACCTCTCTAGTTCAGAAGGCAGGCTCTGTGAAATGTGTGACACAGCAGTGTCTACTCACAGGGCATAGTGACTACATGTCACAAAATTCAAGGAACTAAATATGTGGGGGATTCTTCAGAAAGTAAGTTTAAAAACTTCAACATAATTGAAAGTAATGGGAGCAGGCTATAAATAATTGAAATACAATGTGGAATATAAATGGACTTTATATTTTGACCATAGATACACTTTAAAGTAAAGTGAGTTCCACTCTGAAGTTGGCCATTCATGAACCGAACTTTGGCCAGTTTAGCAGGGATACTCCAAATTTTGATTAACGTATGGTGCTGGATGTTCACAAGTTGATCTATCATCAACACTGATCATTGAATCTGCTAAAAGGGAAGACTCCCTGCCAGCAGAATACAATAGCTCAGTGGGAAGGATTCCCCCATTCACAAAAATTGTGTTTGTGGGGAAATCGGCTCATTGTTTTTCACTCAACCTGCTGATTGAACAAAAATTGAATTAATCTTGTACAGCCGGCTTTAGTTACCCTCAGGAAATCATTGTATATGCTTCTCCTTTCCACCTGGTACTAAACCCACTCAAAAGTTCTCCATTAACACTGATTACTTCTAACATGGAGCAGTCTAGGGATTCCTGCATTCTGTCCCCATGTCATAATTGGCATTCAGTACCTGAGGTGCCACCATGTAATGTGACAGTTTTGGTTCACGCTGCTGATGGCACTGCCAGTAATAATAATCTTACCATGTCCTGACAATGGACAGTTCTAATCTGAAATTACACGCTGACACACAATGACACACTACAATGATATTTTTCAAACAGCACAAATAATGACTATGCCCAAGGAGATAAGAGCTATATAGGGATAAAAAATATATAATTAGGTTTCTTAAGCCTCGTACACATGCAACGAATTTCCGCCGACCGGTTGTCCGTCTTTTGTCCAGAGTGCGTGTCTGTTGGTTGGAATGTGCTCTAGACTGCACACGGATTTTCTTGTACGACAGAATTCTACTTCAGAAGTGATGTCATGTGTTGGATTGCTTTCTATGTGTTCTTTCTTATCTGAGCATGCCTAGTCTTGCTCATAAGATTTTTCCCCATCGAAATCTGTACTAATGAGATGAAAATCGGATGTGATTTGACGGAGGACAAAAATTTTAATGCCTGCACACCAGGATTTTGTCAGCCAAAAAGTCGGAGTCGGCTGTCGAAAGCACCATACCGACGAAATTTCCCGGCCGAATTTCTTCTCATGTGTACGGGGCTTTAGTCTGTATTAAAGTACAAAGTGGAGGTACATTGTATATTCCATAATTCTGTATACTGGAAATTCCTTTTCTGGGGAGTAGCTGACCATTTCTTTCTTTCAAACGTTGCCTATGATGGATCATGAAGCTTGGTGGGTCCCTATTAGTGGTTTGCCTTGATAAAGAGAGCTGAAAAGCAAAATACTCTGTTACAAGTAGAAGAAACTGAAAAATCATAGAGCTAAGAATGTATTTATTCAAAATTCATTACAATAATATAGATGCAGTCTATGGTGACGGGGGGTTGCTCAGATGGTAGCTTTGTGGTAGGAAGGCACTGTACAATACGGTCTTTTTAACCACTCTACTACCGCTCACGGTAATAGTACTGCGGCAGAGTGGCTCGTTCCCGTCCAGTCACGTAGTATTAACGTGACTGGACTCCTCCCCTTCTGGGCGGCGCTTGCGCGCCGCCGGAGGCTCGCTCCCGCTGTTTTCATTCACAGCGGGAGTCGGGCCAGGGGAGGAGCAGCGGCGATCGCCGCTGCTCTTACCCGATCGTCGGGGATCGAGTCTGGAGATCCGCCCGCTGTGTGTAAACACAGCGGGCGGATCTCCATAGTGACAGGGAGTGACAGATCGGACTGTTCAGCATAGCTGGACATCCGATCTGTCCATGACTCACATAGTCACCTCCCCCCCTACACGTCAGTAAGCACCAGGCATACATTAACCCCTCCCTCTCCAATAAAATTAACCCCTTCCCTGCCAGTGTCATTTTTACAGTAACAGTGCATATATATAGCACTGATTACTGCAGTAATGTCACTGGTACCCCCAAAAGTGTCAAAAATGTCAGTCAGTGGTCCGGTCTGTCCGCCGCAATGTCGCAGTCCCGCAAAAAAAATCGCAGATCGCCGCCATTACGCGTTAAAAAAAAAAACACCAAAAATGACAGAAATCTTTCCCTTTGTTAGTAAACGCAATAACTTTTGCGCAAACCAATCAAAATACGCTTATTGCGATTTTTTTTACCAAACATATGTAGCATAAAACAAATTGGCCAAAAACTTTTAAAAAAATTGGTTTTTACATCTTTTTTGGGGGGAATTTCATATAAAAAAATGTGAAAAATATTGTTATTTTTTCAAAATAAACGCTCTTTTTTTGTTTATAGCGCAAAAAGTAAAAATCGCACAGGTGATCAAATACCACCAAAAGAAAGCTCTGTTTGTGGGAGAAAAAGGACGTAAATTTCGTTTGGGTACGGCGTCGCACGACCGCGCAATTGTCAGTTGAAGTCGCACAGCGCCGAATCGCAAAAAGTGGCCTGGACGGAAGACAGCAAAATCCTCCGGTTGTAAAGTGGTTAAGGTCTCATTCATGTGTGCACAGGGGCCCGGATAGCATAAAAGAGTCCATACAGCCATTGCATCTCAATTGCCTAACATAGGCTGCCTGAATGCAGCTCTACACTGCTCCAGACACATAAACAATTGGCTCTTGTACGCTCCACGGGCTTCTGATATAAATAGCTCTAAGGTCGGCCATAGACAGTTATAATCTTAGCCGGTTCAGCAGGAACAGGCCGAGATTCAAACTATATATGAGCAGGCTGAATGTACCAAGTTGATCAACTTGGGTACAACCAGCCTACAGGGTTTTACATGCGATTAACGCTTACATGCGATTAATGCTAGCAAATGGCAATAACCACTGTCTTCTCCTGGCGGGGTGAGAGGTGGTGGTGGCGGAGTGAGGGGGTGGGGGTGGCGGAGCTCCCCCGTTAGAAGAGTAAAATTACTTGGCAGGAGGGATTCCCCTGTCTACACTGTGGTCATGGGGGAATTGAGCAAATTTATTTCCTGCAACCCTGCTAGTCCCATGTTTATTTCCTGTTTTTAATTATATTATTTGAGGGTTTTATAACATAGAATATCAGCCTAAAATGGTTGGCTGTTGTAATGTTCCGGTACCTTTGGTACCCTAAATTACACTTTCCACAAGTGTATGCGCCCCACCATAGACTACTGCTACTTTTCTGCACTGGGTTGATCTCTTTTGTATGTCCACCTGCTATTCTATCATCTGCTATCATACAACATTGCTAAACCTTCCTGCATCCATCTGCTACTGTCTCACCTTCAAGTGTCTATCACCTACCACCTCCACTCAACCTATCCCTCAACCTTCATCATTGTGTTACCACATACATAAAGTCACTCTAGGAACCAGCTTGCTAATTGTGTGTATTTACTGGCTGAAATAAGACCTTCCACACATGATGAGTCATTGAGGTTGGGAATGGTATCTCAGCATATCTCTTACATGACTACTGACGTGGAACTATTTCTGCAGCTGAAAATCCACACCATATAAGAAACGCAGGAGCGATACAGATTGAACGAACCAAAAAATGGATTCAGCAGAAATAACCACTCAGGTGACACAATTAAAACAGCAAGTATCTGCGTTAATACACGCACTTGCTGAATTAAAAGAAGACAATCAGGCTCTGTCGCAGCAGGTAATTAGACTGACACAACTTACCTCTGCTCAGTCCCCTGAACCCAAGATAAATCCCCCTTTGGTATTTACAGGCGATCGCAAAAAATTTCGCGAATTTAAAAACGCATGTGAGTTACTTTTTTTGCTAAAACCTCGTACCTACCTTACTGATCACATTAAGGTTTGTACTATTATTTCTTACCTATCAAACGATCCTCGAGCCTGGGCAGATTCTCTTTTTGAGAAAAACGACCAGCTTCTCAACTCCTATGCCTTGTTCCTGGCAGAGCTCACTAGCCTATATGATGACCCCAATAGGCAGAGTACTGCTGATCTTCAGTTAAGATCCTTGAAACAAGGAAGGAGGCCTGTAGGAAACTTTGTCGCAGAGTTCAAGAGATGGACCCTTGATTCAGAATGGAATGATGCATCAGCCATACATAAATCCCCGGGACCGGATGGCTTGCACCCAAGGGTTCTTAATGAGCTCAGCCAGGTGATTGCCAGACCATTATTCTTGATCTTTAAGGATAGTTTACAAACAGGTATGGTGCCAGCTGATTGGAAAAAAGCCAATGTGGTACCAATATTTAAAAAGGGGCCGAGATATATCCCGGGTAACTATAGGCCGGTCAGCCTAACATCAGTAGTCTGCAAAATTTTGGAGGGGATGATAAGGGACCACATACAAGACTTTAGTAATGAAAACGGTATTATAAGTAGTAATCAGCATGGATTCATGAAAAATCGTTCATGCCAAACCAATCTATTAACCTTCTACGATGAAGTGAGCTGCCACTTAGATAAAGGTAAGCCTGTGGATGTGGTGTATCTGGACTTTGCAAAGGCCTTTGACACCGTTCCCCACAAACGCTTACTGTACAAACTAAGGAAGGTAGGTATGGATCATAAGGTGAGTACCTGGATAGAGAACTGGCTCCAGGGGAGAGTCCAGAGGGTGGTGATTAATGGGGAGTACTCTGATTGGGCGGGTGTGGAAAGTGGGGTCCCCCAGGGTTCTGTCCTGGGACTAATCCTGTTTAATTTATTCATAAATGATCTAGAGGAGGGGATATCTAGTACAATCTCAGTATTTGCAGATGATACTAAATTAGGCATGCCAATATCTTCTATGCAGGATGTGGAAATCTTGCAAGCAGACCTGAACAAAATAACGGGGTGGGCAACTACATGGCAGATGAGATTTAATGTAGAAAAATGTAAAGTAATGCACTTGGGGGCCAGTAACCAGAAAGCAAGCTACTCACTAGGGGGGGAACCTCTGGGTGAATCTAGGATGGAAAGGGACCTGGGGGTACTGGTAGACAACAGGCTTGGAAGTGGCATGCAATGCCAAGCCGCTGCAAGCAAAGCCAACAGAATACTGGGTTGTATAAAAAAGGGGATTCACTCCAGAAATAAAGAGATTATTCTTCCACTCTACAAAACTCTGGTCCGGCCACATCTGGAGTATGCTGTCCAGTTCTGGGCACCGGTCCTCAGGAAGGATGTGCTGGAACTGGAGAAAGTCCAGAGAAGGGCAACAAAAATAATTAGGGGAATGGAGGACATCAGCTATGAGGAAAGACTACAAGCACTGAACTTATTCTCTCTGGAGAAGAGACGATTGAGGGGGGATATGATATCAATGTACAAATACTGTACTGGTGACCCGAGCATAAGGAACAAACTATTCAGAGTAAGGGAATACAATAAGACACGTGGCCACTCACTAAAACTTGAGGAAAGGAGGTTTAACCTTAAAGTGGGTAAGGGGTTCTTCACTGTAAGAGCGGTAAGGATGTGGAATTCTCTTCCGCAAGCAGTCGTATCAGCGGGGAGCCTTGATAGTTTCAAAAAACTATTGGATGGACACCTTAAAGACCACAACATACAGGGGTATACAATGTACGGTTAAAAGCAAACACACACACACATCATAGGTTGAACTGGATGGACTTGTGTCTTTTTTCAGCCTCACTAACTATGTAACTATGTAATCTCTGAAAACCCAATTTAGGCTTGGCCTATCAGAAGCCGTTAAGGACGAGCTCGCCCGAGCGGATCTGCCAAAAACCCTGGATGCACTAATACAACTCTGTATTACCATAGATAGAAGACTACGAGAAAGAAAGGCTGAAAAGATGGGAATGCCATTATCCGTTTCCTCTCGGAGTCTGGCCGTTGACCCCGTTCCTATGGAGATAGGAACCATACGCCCACCGCTATCAACTATGGAAAAAGCCAAAAGACGAAATGAAAATCTCTGCTTGTACTGTGCATCCCCGGATCACAAGATAAACGTCTGTCCCCTAGTCAACAAAAAGAAGGGTGAGTGTTCACATGTCTCTCTAGGAGGATTGACAACTTCAATATCTTCAGACTAGCAAAACTCTCTCGCATCGACAGGTACGATGGTCACTATTCTTTCTAAGGTTTAACTTCCTAGTGACCTACACACCTGCAGATAAGAACAAAAAGGCGGATGCACTATCACGACTAACTGAAGAAAACTACTTTGAAATCCCTTCCGTTCCTATAATACCTCACAAACGCATTATTGGAGTTGTCCGTTCCTTAAAGGAAGAGGTTCTGCATGGTATAAGTTTGGATTCACCCCCACCACAACTAAATACTGATGCAGAAGGCTTCCTCTACTACAACGACAAACTTTACATACCACCTACCCTACGCACCAAGATCTTGGAATTATCGCATGATGTGCCTATGGCAGGACATATGGGTATGACAAAGACTTTCAATTTGATTTCTCGACAATTCTGGTGGCCTGACATGAAAACATCTATACAAAAATTCGTCTCTTCATGCAATGTCTGTGCCAGGTCCAAAATTGACACTACGAGACCATCCGGTCTACTATGCAGTCTACCAATACCCAAAACTCCATGGGAGGTTTTGTCATTGGACTTCATCGTAGAATTGCCTCCTTCCAAAGGATTTAATACCATCTTGGTGTCAGTGGACCATCTGACAAAGATGGCACATTTCATTGCTATTCGCAGACTACCTTCGTCCAAACAAACGGCAGAACTCCTGATGAAACATGTCTTCAGATTACATGGTATCCCAAAAACTCTTCTGTCTGACCGTGGATCCCAATTTATTTCTAAATTCTGGCAAGAACTATGTCACATACTACGGATTGAGCGGAAGCTCACTTCTCCTTACCATCCGCAGACCAACGGACAGACTGAAAGAGTCAACCAATGCATCGAGCAGTATTTACGTTGTTGGAAAAAGAAAAAACTGCGCTAAATATCAAAATCCTAATAGCTGCAACTAAAATGTGACAAACATATGTGTAACAAATAGTGGGAAAAAGCTGCGCTAAATGACATAGACCATATATGATAGGTCTATTAAATAAAGTGGTAAGTCCCAAAAAATAATAGTCCAAAGTATTAAATGATGAATAAACTGTTAAAGTCCAATCCAACACGACACAGAAAAATTCAATGTGAATAGTATTTACGTTGTTACACTTCTTACCAACAGGATGATTGGTTGGATCTTCTCGCCCTGGCAGAATTTGCCTACAACAACGCAACTCACAGTACAACCAAGCAGAGTCCGTTCTACTTGAACTATGGGTTCCATCCCTCTATTCTCCCTCCACGCATCCTTCCTTCAAGTAACCCAGTGGCCTCAGACTATCTTACCCAGATAAAGGATTCTCTGGGTTTACTAAATACTACCATTGCACACGCTCACAGTCAACAAAAGAAGTACTATGATCTTCGTAGAAGACCTTCTCCACAGTATACTATCGGGGACCTCGTTTGGCTCTCAACAAAAAACTTGAGACTGAAGATCCCTAGCAAAAAGCTTGGACCTCTGTTCTTGGGACCTTTCCCAATCAAGAAACTTATTGGAAAAGCTGCAGTGCAGCTTACATTGCCAATGGACCTAAAAATCCATCCCATTTTCCATGTGTCGCTACTAAAACCCCATGTTCCGGACCAAGGAATAAGGCCTAATATTCCACCTCCCCCTCCTGTACAAGTTGAAGGTGGAGAAGAATACGAGATAAAAGAGATTCTGGATTCTCGTATCTACAGAAGAAGACTTCAGTACTTGGTTAGATGGAAGAACTATGGGCCCCAAGACGACACCTGGCTAAACACCTCTGACATACATGCCCCTAGATTAATTCGCAATTTTCATGCAAGATACCCAGACAAACCAGCTCCAGAGGCCTTCAGGAGCAGGCCTTAAGGGGGGGTATTGTAATGTTCCGGTACCTTTGGTACCCTAAATTACACTTTCCACAAGTGTATGCGCCCCACCATTTACTTTTGGAAAGGTGCGCATACACCTTTAAGACTGGAGCTGTCATCACCCAGCGCCGGACTAGATGGCTATTTAAAGCGCCGGTTCTCACTCACATGTGTTCGTTCAAACACCTTTACCTGGATGCTATCCTTGCTTGAAGCTTCCATGCTTGCAAGCTTACCTCGCTGACGGAACCTCGCTGCGCTGATCCCTGTATCCCGCTACTGGATCATCCGCCTCTCCTGAACCACCCTTCGGCTGTATCGCTAATAGTGCTAAGTACCCCGCAGGGGAATTCTCTATAAACTTATACTAAGCTTACACTATCTAGCTCTGCATAGTAAAGACTGTTTATCACATCTGCATAACTAGATTGCTAGCTCTTGAGACTACTGCTACTTTTCTGCACTGGGTTGATCTCTTTTGTATGTCCACCTGCTATTCTATCATCTGCTATCATACAACATTGCTAAACCTTCCTGCATCCATCTGCTACTGTCTCACCTTCAAGTGTCTATCACCTACCACCTCCACTCAACCTATCCCTCAACCTTCATCATTGTGTTACCACATACATAAAGTCACTCTAGGAACCAGCTTGCTAATTGTGTGTATTTACTGGCTGAAATAAGACCTTCCACACATGATGAGTCATTGAGGATGGGAATGGTATCTCAGCATATCTCTTACATGACTACTGACGTGGAACTATTTCTGCAGCTGAAAATCCACACCATATAAGAAACGCAGGAGCGTTACAGCTGTGCATTGAGCAGGCTTTAGGTTGAACAATGTCTCATAAGAGTTCTTAGGAATACTGGCGTTCAAAAACCATATAAATGAGTTGGTATACCCACGTCCAGAATCTTTTTATCCTGGGGCACTCCAACAACACATGTACCAAGGTCCCAGCCGAACCACAGCCCCGGAACAATGGTCCAAGATGCCTAGGTTGAATTTTGCCAGTTTTGATTGCACCATGTACCAGCACAACATGAGTTTATAATTAGCCTCCAAAAAAGATGAATTGTTCAACCATGTCCCAAATTTGAGACCACTGATGAGCTTCTGGCGGGGTCCCCAAATCCACCTCCCATTGGACAGTGTAGGGAGGTCGTTCAAACATGTACTCAGATAGCAACTATTTGTAGATTAAAGATAAAATCCCTTTCACCAAAGGATTGGTATGGTCGGTGCCCTCAAAAGAAGTGAGGATGAATAAAGAACATATATGCTTCCAATGGGAGTGAGCAAATTTGCACAATTGGAGGTAGCGAATCAACTCTGGTGGGGGAATCTCATGGGAAGTGGGTAACGCATAGGTCAAGATCCCCTTCAGGGTTAGGAGGTCTTGGGGGCAGTGGAAACCCAAAGCCGCTCACCATTGGAAGCAACCAGTCTCCTCCATGCCGGAACTAAAGGAATTGTTATTAAGTAAGGTAGCCAAAGAAAAATTGGGAGAAATCAAATTCCACAAAACCGTAATTAAATCACAAATCTTTAGCGAATGTCTTATTATGGGGTTGGAGATGTGTTTACGCAGATCCGGAAGAATCCATAAGAGTGTGTCTATCTCAATAGGAGCCACCAGATATGCTTTAATGCTCACCCACAGCGCTGTATTAGATATCACATGATAAGCCGCCAAAGGGGTGAGTTACATGTTTACTTTCCTGTATGCAGTCAACAGAAAGCAGCTTCACATCAGCATCATCGACATAGATCAGAGTCCATAAAGTAAGCTTTTGCTCAGCCTGAACAACTTACAGTATGATAGTTAGATAGTTACATGGTTAGTCAGGTTGAAAAAAGACATTAGTCCATCTAGTTAAACCAGAAAAACAGACACACACAAATAGAAAACCTCCATATCCTATACCTATCCAATTCTATACCCACAGTAGATCCGGAGGTAGGCATAAAAAACCCCTAATAAAGCATGATCCAATTTGCTCTAGTTGGGGAAAAAAATCCTCCCTGATCCCCAAGGAGATCGGATATTCCCTGGATCAACTACATCTGGAATTATTGCCCCTAAAAATGGTATCCAGTTATATTTTGTGCATTTAGAAATGAATCCACCTCTTTTTTTAAAAACTATTTAGCCATCTACTGAGCTGACCAGAACTAGTTCTTGCGGGAGTCTATTCCACAGCTCTTACTGTAAAAAAGCGTTTCTGTATGTGAAGGTAAAGTCTTTTTTCCTCCAGACGTAAAGAGTGCCTTGTCCTCTGTAATGATCTGAAAGTAAATAACTCTACACCAAGCTCTAAAAATAAGAAACAATACTTTAGATATAACAGAGCTCAGCTCTTTGAGGACCCTTGGAAGTAAGCCATCTGCTCCAGGTGCTTTATTCACCTTCATTTTGTCTAAATGTTTCTGGACCATGTCAGTTTTGAGCCACTGTGGATCACTTGGGTGAATTGATGGGTGAATTCTTCAAGCGTTCTCATACAGAAAACAGTACCGTCCACAGAATTTTAAAAAGCCTTTAGCACAGCTTCTTTCTGTAAGAGTTCCCAGCCCTTTCATTATGAGTCTGGTATTCCTGGTAGGTAGACTTGTGGACTGGGGATACTGGGCTGTGGTCCCACCCCATTTCTTCTGCAGCCCAAAAATCAAGGCCCAAAAAAGGAATTTTACAATCAGCCATTAAAAGTGAGATTGACGTATATTCCCCAGAGCCAATGACTGCCTAAGCAATATTCTGGGCAACAAATATCTTCCATCCACCACCTTGTCTGCCATCTTAGCCATGTCTATCTGTCTGTCTGTCTATCTATCTTTTTATTATATTGGGTGCTTGCAATTGATTGCGTCCATATTCATATATACTATATCTAAGAATGAAACTATCAAAAGCAATTACAGATCAGATACAACGTGCACTAACAAATAATGAAATTGGGAACACTGACCAAATTAGATCTTAGCATTTTAAAAAGAAAGATAAAACGGTGTTAATGTTGTTGTTTTGCTTTTTACCGGTGGCTTCTGTATGAAGTATTAAACCATCATGGCTTTGAATATGGCATCTTGAAAACACTTTTCGCCTCTCAATTTTCTCCACATGGCTGTCTACTAGCAAGGTACATCCAAGAGGAATAGGCCTGTGAAGGAACATGTTACTAAGTTAGGTATTTGCATACAATATTTACATGTATTAAATGTATTTAAACATGGAAATTACTTGAGATAGTTAATGCTAAGGTTGGCTGTCATGACGCTGCCACATGTATACACAGCCCCCGCTCCAGCTGTGCTGTCAATAATGGTTGCAACAGAGCCCCCATGGGCATACCTGGAAGAGATTTTTAACAAATAATAATGAAAACGTTATTAATTGTTATTTAAAAAGCTAAGTGAGGTCACATCAGCCTACATGGTTACCAACATGTATCTTATATTAAAGCATATCTAAATGTTTTGTAAAGAGTAGAGAATGGCTAAATCCTCTGTCTGTTTAGTTTTACTGTCCTGGAGGCAAAACAAAAAGTAGTAGGAGATTCTTTCTTAGACATTTGTCCCCAAAGTAGATAAAGGTTTTCACTTTAACCACTTCACGCCTGCGCTATAGGCGAAAGATGGCTACAATGCGGGCTTGCTTTACTGTGAGGGTGTCAATGGACGTCCTTTAGTAATTGCGCTGTCGATGCGCCGCAGGGTCCTTCTGACTCAGCTGATCGCAGATCAGGGTAAAGAACCAATCACAGTGGCCCTTTACCACATGATCAGCTGTGTCCAATGACAGCTGATCACAGAAGTAAACACAAGCCGGTTATCAGCTTATGAGTATTGGGTATAATGTATTTTTATGTATTTCACAACCAGGCTTTTTCTACCCAAGATACTGATTCCTGTTATCTTTAGACTGAATTATGTCAGTTTTGACACATTTTTACACTGGAATGTGGGCAAAAAACATTTCTTGGTAAAAACAATACCTTACCCTGGGGGTCCCTCAAGGTATGGGCCAGGCTGGAAAAGACAGATCATTCTTGATTCTGCCTTATTATAAAACATGCAGTATTCAAAGCCAACACCATCTCTATCTAGATTTCTGAGGAACATGCGTTTGCCTATTCCAGTCTCCTGGGGATCACCTAAAATAAAAAATAAAAAAAAAGTAAAAACTAGCTGGGGAAATGTTTATTCTGTTTAATAACAGTTCACAAAAGTACCTCTTTCTGGACAACAGGCTTGACATTCAATCTACAGGTGGTAAAGGGCTCAACAAATGTCAACATGCCAACAGACTGTCATATTGAGGTTGGGGATTGGTGAATAAAATGCAGGGTTTAAGTGTTCCATTTTTAGAGTTGAAACCAGTGGTCTCAAAATTGTGGCCCTTTGCATGCTTTTATCCAGCTCTTGAGTCATTATCCCCCCGCCCCCCCCCCACCACCCCACCACCAGCAACAGTGAGGTATAGTTCCTGCCACTGACACCGACGATGGGGCAATATTCTTCCCATTGATACCAATGATGGGACACTTTTCCTCCTACTGGTCACAGTCCGTCCCCCCTAAAATTTGAAGGACAGTAAACTGGCTCTTATATTCAATTGCATCTACAATCAATTTTATTAAACCTAAAAAATTTTATGACATCAGATGACATATTGGGAGACTTTTACTAAAACTGGGGCACAGAGAATCTATACAGCTGTGCATAGTAGCCAATTAGCTTTGCCAATAAGGCTGGGTTCACACTGGGGTGGCTTCAAAGTTGCCCGACTCTGTAGCCGCCCCGTGCAGTGCGACTTCAGCGGGGCTTGCAAACGACTTCTCTAATAGAAGTCAATGCAAGTCGCCCCAAAAGTAGTGCAGGAACCTTTTTCTAAGTCAGAGCGACTTGAGTTGCTTCGATTAGAACGGTTCCATTGCACTGAATGGAGCGCGACTTGTCAGACGGTTAAGTTGCCTGACAAGTTGCCCCAGTGTGAATCAGGACTAAAACATGAAAGCTGATTAATTACTATGCACACCTGCACCAGATTTTAAGGCTCGGTTCATACCACTGCGTCCTGTGGTGTGACTTTGCTAGGCGACTTCCTGGGGACTTGATAGAAGTATAGAATATAAGAGAATAGAAGTTGGCTAGCAGTTGGTTTGAAGTAGTACAGGAACCTTTTCTGAAGTCAGATCGACTTCAGTAGTGCTAATTAAGACAGCTCTCATTAACTAACATGGAATTTTACATGTCACGCGATATGGGGTCTCACAAGTCGGATCCCATGTTGTGACAGTGTGAACCTAGCCTTAGTCAATCTCCTCCACTAATTTCATATCTTCTAAATTTTACCCTGACATATATCTTTTTTTGTTTAATTTCTTTTTATTGAAAAATGTTTTATGAAACAAAGGAAAACAGAACATAGAAAGTACAATCCGACATGAAATAAAATAAGAAACAATGGAACAGTATCATCGAGTGCATGAAAATCCCAACGTGTGCTGTGCACACCTAGTCGTAAAACTGGTGTCTATTGTCTAGATAATCACTGCACCAATAAATCTGGGAAAGCATAACGATAACATAACATCTTGCATTATAAAACCAATGTCGAAAACGAGGGGATAGCGAAGAGCACGAAAGAAAGGGAAAGAAAAGAGCAGCCAGAAAGAAAAGGGACAAGAGATGAGGGGGGGGGGGGGGATTAGGCCACGTTCCACATAAGAAAAACCTTAAACAGTCAGGTGTGCATAGGCGATAAACCAGTGGAGGTGTCCTCAGTGAGCAAAGCCACATAGGTCGAAGTGGTTTTAAAGGAGGACCAAGGATACCAGGTAGAGCGAAAACGGTCCAGTTTGTCACGGGCTATGGATGTAAGTTCCTCTAGTTGGTATGTCATATCCACCTTCCGTAGCCATTGTCGTACTGTGGGACCCTGACATATATCTTAGAACTATCTTTGTTTCTCCACCAATCAATTTAAGACCTACACTAGAAACTGACAATGAAGAACAGAAGATGGAATCTGACTGGTTGCCATTGGGCAAAACCAACAGTTTTTATGACTGATAATTTATCAACTATGACCCGTTATGCAATCTTTAAAGCTCTCACCATCGCTCAAGTTTTCAACTGTAGGTGGCATTTGTGCCTATAAGCTCAGTTCTACAGGAATTCTTACCTTCTAGATGATGGGCTGTAGTGTTATGGGAGGGAATTCTCTTCCACAGGCCAGTTTTACTAAGTTCCAGAAATTTGTCATACAGATCATGCAGGTTTGGTCCCCAGGTGGCATTGGGCAAACCAAAATCACGTAGTCCCTCAATAGGACAAGTGCTGCTAATCTAAATACAAGAAAGCTTTCAGTGATCAAAGCTACACTTAAATGGCAAATATTAGTTATAAAACATTGTCAAAGGTATATAGGACACGCAGATACAGACAAGTTACTCACTGAAAAGTAGCGAAGCCGTGATCTGGCAGGTAACAGCTGGGTGGGTATAAACAAGGTAGGGGACCTCTGAAGAAGATTGGCACAGCTTTTCAGCATTGTCATCACCCTTGTTATAGTAAGAACAAAGAGTAACTGGTAAAGTACACAAAAATTATCAAAACTTTATCAAATACATATTTTAACATAAGTATTATGTCTGTTAGGCTCTTCCTGGGTGAGGACTAGAGATGAGCTCCCAGTTCAGTCTGAAGATAGGTTCTGATCAAACTTTGCTTGTTCAGGCATTCATCTGAACATTGGACTTTTAGTCTGTTTGGCAGGAGCTGAACATCATATATATATAGTAGCAGGTTTTTCTCCAGCTACTATACAGTATATTCTTTCTTTCACTGTCAAGGTTGTTAAAGCGGTAGTATCATGCTTTTTATCATGCTATAATCAGGGCCAGATTAACGTAGGGGCTATTGGAGCTGCAGCTCCAGGCCCCTACCTTAATATAGGCCCCGGGTTGGCCATATTCACTGTTACCGCTCTTCTGTCACTTGTAAACACAGAAGTCTGGCTTCTATGCTCGCTTCCCCAGGCAGCACCCTCAGAACCTCCCCACACAGCGCGAAGGCCGGACAAGGAGGGACAGTTGCCGATGCATGGATGTGTTTATGGGCTTCAGAGACAGCATCCCATGTTGAATTAGGCATGCATGGCTGCACCCTTCCTCCTCTGGGTGCATGCCAAGGCACGGCCCTTAAGGCCCTTCAAAATCCTCAGCACCAAGCCCATAGTTACATAGTTACATAGTAGGTGAGGTTGAATAAAGACAATAGTCCATCCAGTTCAACCTGTGTAGGTGTGTGTGGCTGTAATCATCTCACATACCCCCATGATGCTCTTAATCCGGCCCTGGCTATAATAAGGCTTACCTGTAGGTACAATTAATATCTCCTAAACCGGCACGGTTTAAGAGATATTTGCAGTGCATGCAGCCACTCACGAGAGCGGCGCATGCGCTCTGAAGGTCCGGGGAGACCTTCAGTTTTGCTTGCCAGGAGCTTGCCGGAAAATCAGTCCCGCGCGCATGCGCGGGAGTGACGTCATTGCGGCTCCGGCCAATCACAGTGCCGGAGCCACCGAACCCGGAAGAGACGCCGAGGGATCATGGCAGCGCCCGCAGCGATGTCCGGGGGTCCGTGTCGGAGCTTCGTTCTAAGGTAAGTAATACATAATGAGCTAGTATGCGATGCATACTAGCTTATTATGCCTTTGCCTTGCAGGTTTTTTTTTTTTTGTTAGCGTTTTTGGGTTTACAACCGCTTTAAGCAAGCTGCAGATGCCATATAAACAAAGTAGCCAGGATATAAAAAAAATAAATAAAAAAATCAAGCTGGGCCTGTGGCTGTGGGAGTCTGAGGGCAGGGGACTTATTGAAATCTTGAAGCCCCCTTTAACAATAAATATTCAGCCAGCTACCCTCCTCATGTCAATGAGTAAGTAATTCGAGTAACCCTACTTGTTCAAAAAAGTGAAAAATAATTAAAAACACGCAAGTTTTTTTTTTTTTTTGTAAAGTCCATTAATTAAAAAAAAGACCAATCATGTAAATGCACCACCAATTATGTCATCCAGCGATTCAAATCCATGTCAATCACACTGAAAAAATGAAAACAGTGATTGCTAATATGATCCGACCCCAACAGCTCAGACAGATAACAGTTAAAGCGGAGTTCCACTTAAAAGTGGAACTCCGCTGATCTGCTTCCCGCCCTCCTCCGGTGGCCCATTTGGCACCTTTCAGGGGGGAGGGGGGAACGGGTACCTGTTTTTGACAAGTACCCTTCCCCACTTCCTGGGAGATAGCGCTGTGGCGCTGTTCCTCGAATGTTTAGCCCCCTCCTTTTTCCTCCGCCGCTGGGCCACCTACAAAGCGCAGCGCACTTTGCGCATGCGCAGTAGGGAACCAGCAGTGAAGCTGAGAGGCTTCACTGCCGGGTTCCCTTACCCTGGATGGCGGTGGCGGCACCCGAGAGCCGATACCTAAATCGGCTTCGGGTGCCGACATTGCGGGCTCCCTGGACAGGTAAATTCCACTATTTAAAAGTCAGCAGCTACAGTATTTGTAGCTGCTGACTTTTAATTTTTTAAGGGGGGCGGAACTCCGCTTTAAGGTTCACTGGTCCCAGAAGTGATGTATATTATGTCACTTTCAGGTTCAGAGCCGTCATTTCCCGGCTGCTGTAGCCAGGGATGGAGTTAATCAAGCATGATTAATATTCAAAAACATTTTTAAGCTCCCCCTGCCCCCACTTACATGTACAAATATAAAAGCATGCATTCACACTGGTCTTAGAGTATGTAAACCCGACATTTTATATTCCTGATATGTGTCTGCTCTACCATGTACTTGTATGAAAAAGTATCCTGTTTTCTTTTTATTGATTCCTTTATGTGAAATCCCTTGTGTTCCTGCCAGTCCCTCTGCTTTCCTATTAAAAACTGACCACACTAAGCATGAGAGCACATTGTGATCACTCACAAATTATGTTAACCCCTTCCCTGCCAGTGTCATTATTACAGTAACAGTGCATGTGTTTAGCACTGATTACTGTAGTACTTAGTTACATACATAGTAGGTGAGGTTGAATAAAGACAATAGTCCATCCAGTTCAACCTGTGTAGGTGCGTGTGGCCGTAATCATCTCACATACCCCTGAATGTTCTGATCCTTGAGATAATGTCACTGGTCCCCCCAAAAGTGTCAAAAATGTCAGTTAGGGGTTCGATCTGTCCGCTGCAATGTCGCAGCCCCGCAAAAAATCGCAGATCGCCGACATTACTAGTAAAAAAATAAATAAATAAATAAAAATAACATAAATCTTTCTCGCAGTTAGATGATGTGATAACTTTTGCGCAAACCAATCAAAACGTGCTTATTGCGATTTTTTTTTACCAAAAAATTGGCCTAAAATGTTAAAAAATTTAGATTTTTAAATTTTTATTTTTGGGAATGTTATATAGCAGAAAGTAAAAAATATTGGATTTTTTTCCCCCAGAATTTTTGCTCTTTTTTTGTTTATAGCGCAAAAAATAAAAATCACATAGGTGATCAAATACCACCAAAAGAAAGTTCTATTTGTGGGGAAAAAAAGGACATCAATTTTATTTGGGTACACGACTGTGCTAGTGTCGTTAACGCAATGCCGAATCGAAAATATGGCCTGGTCATTAAGGAGGAAAATCTTCCGGTCCAGAAATGGTTAATATCCATGGTCCCTGCTTTCAGATGTATAACGTTAACTGTGTTTTTACTAATCTTTAGGCCTAAAAGGTTCATTTTGACATGAGTATAAAAAATGCAAAATCTGATCTGGCAGCAAAATATGTGAAATGGTTGATAAATGTGGAAAAAAAATTGACCAAAAGCATGTAAAATAAAACAAGAAATTCATGTATTAACCGCTTGCCGACCACCGCACGACTATTTACTGCGGCAGTCAGCCCCTCACAATCAAAGCGACGTAGTACTACGTCGCTAACCTGTGAGGGTCTAGGGAGCGAGCGCGCGCCCCCAGAGGCGCGCTCCCACTCCCGCGCGGTCACGGACCCCCCCACGCGTGTGACCGGCGGACCCGATGTCCGCCGGTCACTCTGCAATCATCGGTGCAGAGGGAGAAAGGCAGGCGGCTGATGTAAACAAGCCGCCTGTCATTCTCCCCTGTGTAGGAATAGTGATCATACGGTTCTACTATGTAGGACCGTTGATCACTGTTCCTGCACCTCAAACCACAGCCAATCACAGTTAGAATCACGCCCCTAGGGACACACATAACCCCTCCCTCTCAAAAAAAGTTAACCCCTTCACTGCCAGTGTAATTTTACAGTAACAGTGCAAATGTATAGCACTGATTACTGTAGAAATGTCACTGGTAACCCCAAAAGTGTCATAAATGTCAGTCAAGGGTCCGATCTGTCCGTCGCAATGCCGCAGTACCGCAAAAAAAAATAGCAGATCGCCGCCATTACGCGTTAAAAAAAAAAACAACAAAAATGACAAAAATCTTTCCCTTTGTTAGTAAACGCGATAACTTTTGCGCAAACCAGTCAAAATAAGCTTTTTGCAATTTTTTTACCAAACATATGTAGCATAAAACAAATTGGCCAAAAAGGTTAAAAAATTTTGATTTTTACATTTTTTTGGGGGGAATTTCATATAAAAAAATGTGAAAATATTGTTATTTTTGCAAAATTGACTCTCTTTTTTTGTTTATAGCGCATGATCAAAAATCGCACAGGTGATCAAATACCACCAAAAGAAAGCTCTGTTTGTGGGAAAAAAAGGACGTCAAATTCGCACGGCCGCGCAATTGTCCGTTAAAGTCACGCAGTGCCGAATCGCAAAATAGGCCCTGGTCAGGAAGGGGGTAAAATCTTCCGGGGCTTAAGTGGTTAAATTCTTTTATGTATACATGTGCAGTTATCAGAATACAAAATGTTTAGCAATTGTAGTCTTTTAAGTGGATAGGTGCGCATACTGTTCTGGAGACTGCGGATATTGTCCAAGAGCATAGACTCCTACATTATCATTTAAAGGAAAGCAAGCAAAGGCTTAATATCATTTATTGCATCAAAAATTGGTGTGTACAAAAAGGTAAATCTAATGTAATAGTAATCTAATTTTTTCTCTCACCTGTCAGAGATTGTTGTTTCCCCTTGTCGAGACTTGTAACAGACTTAAGAGTCAGATTAAGTTTGTCTGACAAATCTCTTTATATGGATCTCTAAGGCATTAATGATGAGTGACAGTAGAGGATGAGGACTTACAGTAGGCAGGGTCAAATAGATACGTGGACGACATACAGCATCTGGATATGTACAGTGCTTGTGGTTTTATGGTTTAATGCTGATATTATTGCTACAAAATCCTTTTATATATTACAGTAATATATATAGGGGAGGGGGAGGAAAAGAAAGGGGGGGGGGGACCAATAGGGAAAAATAGGGAATAAATGGGACTTTAAATGAGACTCTTGCCATTGAATCTCCATCCCTATGTATACATAAAATATAGAACACATAGTGCTCAAAAAGAGTTTGGGACTTTGTATGAGATGTGGCCAGTTTGCACATGATGTTGTGAATAGTAATTCATATACATATGCTGGTAAGCACAAAACAAGTATAGAATCCATTAACATCACGTGTTTATTAATATGTAAGAATGGCAATTAACATCATTGTACAAATACAATACAACAGCAGTAAATAAGAATAAAAAAGTATGTATGTGTAAAATCTGATAAAACCTTAAATAATGTTTACAGACAATAAGGAAGTGTTACAAATAGTGTTGAGCGAACACGGACTGTATTATTCGTGTTCGTACCGAATAATTGGATTTTTTGTACCCGAACACGGACACGGACACTTTACTGTATGTTCGGGTAAAAATCCGTGTTCGGTCGTTTTATTTCCGGGTTTTGCATGCTTTGGCGCTCTTTTCAAGGTGGGCTTTCAACAGCCAATCAACAATCGTTTAACTGGTGTGCCTTAAGCCATCCCAGCCATGCCTGCAAATGTCTCAGTAGCTGTGATTGGCCGTCTGAAGCATGTGACCAAGTCTTTATAAGTTCGAGGCAGCCGCAGCGGCGTCATTATGCTGCTTAGATTCAGGGACAGAGCACACATCAACGTGCTGGCTGCTGATTAGGGAAAGATAGGCAGGAAAAAACCATTTGTGTCCGGATAGAATTGAGGGACAGGTCGGAGTGTTTAGGCAGGGCGAGTTGTAGGCATTTTAGGGATAGAGTCTGCTGAATTATATAGGGTCAGTGTCTTCTACAAACTACAATCGATATTGCTGTGTGGGGGGTGGGGTGAATCTGCACTCAATCCTGATCTACGATCTCTTCTCAATCCTGTTAGGGACAGAGTCTGCTGAATTTTAGGGAAACTGTGTTCTACAAACTACAATCGATATTGCTGTGTGGGGGGTGGGGTGAATCTGCACTCAATCCTGATCTACGATCTCTTCTCAATCCTGTTAGGGACAGAGTCTGCTGAATTTTAGGGAAACTGTGTTCTACAAACTACAATCGATATTGCTGTGTGGGGGGTGGGGTGAATCTGCACTCAATCCTGATCTACGATCTCTTCTCAATCCTGTTAGGGACAGAGTCTGCTGAATTTTAGGGAAACTGTGTTCTACAAACTACAATCGATATTGCTGTGTGGTGTGGGATTGGAGATAGGCAGGTGTCAGTGATCCACATCCATTTTTCTGTGTGTGAGCTGCAGTGAACACAATCTTTTTGGGCTGCAGTGAACACAATCTTTTTGGGCTGCAGTGAACACAATCTTTTTGGGCTGCAGTGAACACAATCTTTTTGGGCTGCAGTGAACACAATCTTTTTGGGCTGCAGTGAACACAATCTTTTTGGGCTGCAGTGAACACAATCTTTTTGGGGTGCAGTGAACAAAATCTTTTTGGGGTGCAGTGAACACAATCCTTTTTGGTGTGCAAAGAACACAATCTTTGTGGGGTGCAGTGAACAAAATCCTTTGTGGGGTGCAGTGAACACAATCTTTTTGGGGTGCAGTGAACAAAATCCTTTTTGGGGTGCAGTGAACAACATCCTTTTTGGGGTGCAGTGAACACAATCTTTTTGGGGTGCAGTGAACAAAATCCTTTGTGGGGTGCAGTGAACACAATCTTTTTGGGGTGCAGTGAACACAATCTTTTTGGGGTGGAGTGAACAACATCCTTTTTGGGGTGCAGTGAACAAAATCCTTTTTGGGGTGCAGTGAACAAAATCATTTTTGGGGTGCAGTGAACACAATCTTTTTGGGGTGCAGTGAACACAATCTTTGTGGGGTGCAGTGAACACAATCTTTTTGGGGTGGAGTGAACAACATCCTTTTCGGGGTGCAGTGAACAACATCCTTTTTGGGGTGCAGTGAACACAATCTTTTTGGGGTGCAGTGAACACAATCTTTGTGGGGTACAGTGAACAGAATCTTTGTGGGGTGCAGTGAACACAATCTTTGGGGGGTACAGTGAACACAATCTTTGTGAGGTGCAGTGAACACAATCTTTGTGGGGTGCAGTGAACACAATCATTGTGGGGTGCAGTGAACTCAATCTTTGTGGGGTACAGTGAACACAATCTCATACTGAAGGTTTGAGGGTGCTGCCTGTTCCATACTCCCCCTACTCCTCATCTAGCCTTTTAGGGGTACAAACAATAGTAATTGGGGCCTAGTGTGGTTGTGTACGTGTGATATACATACACTTTTTTGGGATCATATTTTCTATTCCGCTATTTAATCAAAAACCTTTGGGGATCAGTTAAATTGGGGGATAGTCTGTGTTGGTACGTGTGAGAGAGATCCACCTTTCCAAGTTGTTGGGGTTCATCTCATACTTCTGAAGGTTTGAGGGTGCTGCCTGTTCCATACTCCCCCCTACTCCTAGCCTTTTAGGGGTACAAACAATAGTAATTGGGGCCTAGTGTGGTTGTGTACGTGTGATATACATACACTTTTTTGGGATCATATTTTCTATTCCGCTATTTAATCAAAAACCTCTGGGGATCAGTTAAATTGGGGGATAGTCTGTGTTGGTACGTGTGAGAGAGATCCACCTTTCCAAGTTGTTGGGGTTCATCTCATACTTCTGAAGGTTTGAGGGTGCTGCCTGTTCCATACTCCCCCTACTCCTAGCCTTTTAGGGGTACAAACAATAGTAATTGGGGCCTAGTGTGGTTGTGTACGTGTGATATACATACACTTTTTTGGGATCATATTTTCTATTCCGCTATTTAATCAAAAACCTCTGGGGATCAGTTAAATTGGGGGATAGTCTGTGTTGGTACGTGTGAGAGAGATCCACCTTTCCAAGTTGTTGGGGTTCATCTCATACTTCTGAAGGTTTGAGGGTGCTGCCTGTTCCATACTCCCCCTACTCCTAGCCTTTTAGGGGTACAAACAATAGTAATTGGGGCCTAGTGTGGTTGTGTACGTGTGATATACATACACTTTTTTGGGATCATATTTTCTATTCCGCTATTTAATCAAAAACCTCTGGGGATCAGTTAAATTGGGGGATAGTCTGTGTTGGTACGTGTGAGAGAGATCCACCTTTCCAAGTTGTTGGGGTTCATCTCATACTTCTGAAGGTTTGAGGGTGCTGCCTGTTCCATACTCCCCCCTACTCCTAGCCTTTTAGGGGTACAAACAATAGTAATTGGGGCCTAGTGTGGTTGTGTACGTGTGATATACATACACTTTTTTGGGATCATATTTTCTATTCCGCTATTTAATCAAAAACCTCTGGGGATCAGTTAAATTGGGGGATAGTCTGTGTTGGTACGTGTGAGAGAGATCCACCTTTCCAAGTTGTTGGGGTTCATCTCATACTTCTGAAGGTTTGAGGGTGCTGCCTGTTCCATACTCCCCCCTACTCCTAGCCTTTTAGGGGTACAAACAATAGTAATTGGGGCCTAGTGTGGTTGTGTACGTGTGATATACATACACTTTTTTGGGATCATATTTTCTATTCCGCTATTTAATCAAAAACCTCTGGGGATCAGTTAAATTGGGGGATAGTCTGTGTTGGTACGTGTGAGAGAGATCCACCTTTCCAAGTTGTTGGGGTTCATCTCATACTTCTGAAGGTTTGAGGGTGCTGCCTGTTCCATACTCCCCCCTACTCCTAGCCTTTTAGGGGTACAAACAATAGTAATTGGGGCCTAGTGTGGTTGTGTACGTGTGATATACATACACTTTTTTGGGATCATATTTTCTATTCCGCTATTTAATCAAAAACCTCTGGGGATCAGTTAAATTGGGGGATAGTCTGTGTTGGTACGTGTGAGAGAGATCCACCTTTCCAAGTTGTTGGGGTTCATCTCATACTTCTGAAGGTTTGAGGGTGCTGCCTGTTCCATACTCCCCCCTACTCCTAGCCTTTTAGGGGTACAAACAATAGTAATTGGGGCCTAGTGTGGTTGTGTACGTGTGATATACATACACTTTTTTGGGATCATATTTTCTATTCCGCTATTTAATCAAAAACCTCTGGGGATCAGTTAAATTGGGGGATAGTCTGTGTTGGTACGTGTGAGAGAGATCCACCTTTCCAAGTTGTTGGGGTTCATCTCATACTTCTGAAGGTTTGAGGGTGCTGCCTGTTCCATACTCCCCCTATTCCTAGCCTTTTAGGGGTACAAACAATAGTAATTGGGGCCTAGTGTGGTTGTGTACGTGTGATATACATACACTTTTTTGGGATCATATTTTCTATTCCGCTATTTAATCAAAAACCTCTGGGGATCAGTTAAATTGGGGGATAGTCTGTGTTGGTACGTGTGAGAGAGATCCACCTTTCCAAGTTGTTGGGGTTCATCTCATACTTCTGAAGGTTTGAGGGTGCTGCCTGTTCCATACTCCCCCTACTCCTAGCCTTTTAGGGGTACAAACAATAGTAATTGGGGCCTAGTGTGGTTGTGTACGTGTGATATACATACACTTTTTTGGGATCATATTTTCTATTCCGCTATTTAATCAAAAACCTCTGGGGATCAGTTAAATTGGGGGATAGTCTGTGTTGGTACGTGTGAGAGAGATCCACCTTTCCAAGTTGTTGGGGTTCATCTCATACTTCTGAAGGTTTGAGGGTGCTGCCTGTTCCATACTCCCCCTACTCCTAGCCTTTTAGGGGTACAAACAATAGTAATTGGGGCCTAGTGTGGTTGTGTACGTGTGATATACATACACTTTTTTGGGATCATATTTTCTATTCCGCTATTTAATCAAAAACCTTTGGGGATCAGTTAAATTGGGGGATAGTCTGTGTTGGTACGTGTGAGAGAGATCCACCTTTCCAAGTTGTTGGGGTTCATCTCATACTTCTGAAGGTTTGAGGGTGCTGCCTGTTCCATACTCCCCCTACTCCTAGCCTTTTAGGGGTACAAACAATAGTAATTGGGGCCTAGTGTGGTTGTGTACGTGTGATATACATACACTTTTTTGGGATCATATTTTCTATTCCGCTATTTAATCAAAAACCTCTGGGGATCAGTTAAATTGGGGGATAGTCTGTGTTGGTACGTGTGAGAGAGATCCACCTTTCCAAGTTGTTGGGGTTCATCTCATACTTCTGAAGGTTTGAGGGTGCTGCCTGTTCCATACTCCCCCCTACTCCTAGCCTTTTAGGGGTACAAACAATAGTAATTGGGGCCTAGTGTGGTTGTGTACGTGTGATATACATACACTTTTTTGGGATCATATTTTCTATTCCGCTATTTAATCAAAAACCTTTGGGGATCAGTTAAATTGGGGGATAGTCTGTGTTGGTACGTGTGAGAGAGATCCACCTTTCCAAGTTGTTGGGGTTCATCTCATACTTCTGAAGGTTTGAGGGTGCTGCCTGTTCCATACTCCCCCTACTCCTCATCTAGCCTTTTAGGGGTACAAACAATAGTAATTGGGGCCTAGTGTGGTTGTGTACGTGCGAGATACATACACTTTTTTTGATCATATTTCCTATTCCGCTATTCAATAAAAACCTTTGAGGATCAATTGAATTGCGGGATAGTCTGTGTCGGTACGTGTGAGAGAGATCCACCTTTCCAAGTTGTTGGGGTTCATCTCATACTTCTGAAGGTTTGAGGGTGCTGCCTGTTCCATACCCCCCCTACTCCTCATCTAGCCTTTTAGGGGTACAAACAATAGTAATTGGGGCCTAGTGTGGTTGTGTACGTGCGAGATACATACACTTTTTTTGATCATATTTCCTATTCCGCTATTCAATAAAAACCTTTGAGGATCAATTGAATTGCGGGATAGTCTGTGTCGGTACGTGTGAGAGAGATCCACCTTTCCAAGTTGTTGGGGTTCATCTCATACTTCTGAAGGTTTGAGGGTGCTGCCTGTTCCATACCCCCCCTACTCCTCATCTAGCCTTTTAGGGGTACAAACAATAGTAATTGGGGCCTAGTGTGGTTGTGTACGTGCGAGATACATACACTTTTTTTGATCATATTTCCTATTCCGCTATTCAATAAAAACCTTTGGGGATCAATTAAATTGCGGGATAGTCTGTGTCGGTACGTGTGAGATCCACCTTTCCAAGTTTTTGGGGTTCATCTCATACTTCTGAAGCTTTGAGGGTGCTGCCTGTTCCATACTCCTCCTCCTCCTCATCCATCCTTTTAGGTGTACAAACAATAGTAATTGGGGCCTAGTTTGCTTCTGTACGTGTGAGATACATACACATTTTTTGATCATATTTCCTATTCCGCTATTCAATAAAAACCTTTGGGGATCAATTAAATTGCGGAATAGTCTGTGTCGGTACGTGTGAGATCCACCTTTCCAAGTTTTTGGGGTTCATCTCATACTTCTGAAGCTTTGAGGGTGCTGCCTGTTCCATACTCCTCCTCCTCCTCATCCATCCTTTTAGGTGTACAAACAATAGTAATTGGGGCCTAGTGTGTTTCTGTACGTGCGAGATACATACACTTTTTTTGATCATATTTCCTATTCCGCTATTCAATAAAAACCTTTGGGGATCAATTAAATTGCGGGATAGTCTGTGTCGGTACGTGTGAGATCCACCTTTCCAAGTTTTTGGGGTTCATCTCATACTTCTGAAGCTTTGAGGGTGCTGCCTGTTCCATACTCCTCCTCCTCCTCATCCATCCTTTTAGGTGTACAAACAATAGTAATTGGGGCCTAGTGTGCTTCTGTACGTGTGAGATACATACACATTTTTTGATCATATTTCCTATTCCGCTATTCAATAAAAACCTTTGGGGATCAATTAAATTGCGGGATAGTCTGTGTCGGTACGTGTGAGATCCACCTTTCCAAGTTTTTGGGGTTCATCTCATACTTCTGAAGCTTTGAGGGTGCTGCCTGTTCCATACTCCTCCTCCTCCTCATCCATCCTTTTAGGTGTACAAACAATAGTAATTGGGGCCTAGTGTGCTTCTGTACGTGTGAGATACATACACATTTTTTGATCATATTTCCTATTCTGCTATTCAATAAAAACCTTTGGGGATCAATTAAATTGCGGGATAGTCTGTGTCGGTACGTGTGAGATCCACCTTTCCAAGTTTTTGGGGTTCATCTCATACTTCTGAAGCTTTGAGGGTGCTGCCTGTTCCATACTCCTCCTCCTCCTCATCCATCCTTTTAGGTGTACAAACAATAGTAATTGGGGCCTAGTGTGCTTCTGTACGTGTGAGATACATACACATTTTTTGATCATATTTCCTATTCCGCTATTCAATAAAAACCTTTGGGGATCAATTAAATTGCGGAATAGTCTGTGTCGGTACGTGTGAGATCCACCTTTCCAAGTTTTTGGGGTTCATCTCATACTTCTGAAGCTTTGAGGGTGCTGCCTGTTCCATACTCCTCCTCCTCCTCATCCATCCTTTTAGGTGTACAAACAATAGTAATTGGGGCCTAGTGTGTTTCTGTACGTGTGAGATACATACACTTTTTTTGATCATATTTCCTATTCCGCTATTCAATAAAAACCTTTGGGGATCAATTGAATTGCGGGATAGTCTGTGTCGGTACGTGTGAGAGAGATCCACCTTTCCAAGTTGTTGGGGTTCATCTCATACTTCTGAAGGTTTGAGGGTGCTGCCTGTTCCATACCCCCCCTACTCCTCATCTAGCCTTTTAGGGGTACAAACAATAGTAATTGGGGCCTAGTGTGGTTGTGTACGTGCGAGATACATACACTTTTTTTGATCATATTTCCTATTCCGCTATTCAATAAAAACCTTTGAGGATCAATTGAATTGCGGGATAGTCTGTGTCGGTACGTGTGAGAGAGATCCACCTTTCCAAGTTGTTGGGGTTCATCTCATACTTCTGAAGGTTTGAGGGTGCTGCCTGTTCCATACTCCCCCTACTCCTCATCTAGCCTTTTAGGGGTACAAACAATAGTAATTGGGGCCTAGTGTGGTTGTGTACGTGTGATATACATACACTTTTTTTGGATCATATTTTCTATTCCGCTATTCAATAAAAACCTTTCTAGGGCAAGATCTTAAATTACAGAAATATGAGGAGACCGTCAAATAAGGGCCGTGGCCTGGGTCGTGGTGCTGCTGGTAGAGCTCCTGTTGCAAGGAGAGGACATGGTCGATCTGTGCCAGCTACACGCACAAGTGAAACACCTTCCTCAAGTGTGAGTAGGCGACAGAACCTGCATCAGTATTTGGTAGGGCATCAAACGCCCCTAGAAGTGATGAGGCCAGAACAAGTTGAGGCGATAGTAGATTGGTTTGCTGCTGACAGTGCCTCCAGTTCCTTCACATTGTCTCCCACCCAGTCTACTGCAGAAAGGTCAGAGTTGGCACCTGCAGCCAATGTCCAACCGTCTTTCACCTCACCCCCTTGCAAATCAGGCCAGCAGTCTGAGCCCCAAGCCATACAGCAGTCTCTTATTCTTTTTGAGGACTCTGTCAGCAGGGTTTCCCAGGGCCATCCACCTAGCCCTGCCCCAGAAGTGGAAGAGATTGAGTGCAGCGATGCCCAACCACTTATTCCTCAAGATGAGTACATGCAAGGATCATCGCAGCACGTCTCCGATGATGACGAAACGCAGGTGCCAACTGCTGCGGCGTTCAGCATTGTGGAGACCGACAAGGAGGGCAGGGGTGAAGACTGGGTGGAAGATGATGTGGAGGACGATGAGGTCCTCGACCCCACATGGAATGAACGTCATGCAGGTGAACTGAGTAGTTTGGAGGAAGAGGCGGTGGTCGCACAGAGCCACCAGCACAGCAGAAGAGGGAGCAGGGTGCAGAAGCGGAGCGGCCGTGCCCTAGACACTACGCCCGCTACTGCCCAACGCAGCAAGGGAACGAGCGCACCAAAGTCAGCTCAAAGGAGTTCTCTAGCGTGGAAGTTCTTTAGAAAATGTGCTGATGACAGGACACGAGTGGTTTGCACCCTGTGCAATCAGAGCTTGAAGCGAGGCATGAACCTTCTCAACCTGAGCACAACCTGCATGATCAGGCATCTAAGTGCAAAGCACGAGCTGCAGTGGAGTACACACCTTCAAAACCAAGAAACGTCTCTGGCTCATCCTGCTTCCTCTTCTGCTGCAGTCTCGGCCGCTCCAGCCACATCTGTAGTGATACCGGCACCTGCCACCCCGCAAACAGACGATCTGTCAGCAACACCACCACCTGGGTCACCAACAACCATCTCCACAATGTCCCGTGGAAGCGTTCAGCTTTCCATCTCCCAAACACTTGAGAGGAAGAGGAAGTACCCCCCTACCCACCCGCGATCCCTGGCCCTGAATGCCAGCATTTCAAAATTATTGGCCTTTGAAATGCTGTCATTCCGTCTGGTGGAGACGCACAGTTTTAAAAACCTTATGTCGGTGGCTGTCCCACAGTACGTCGTGCCCAGCCGCCACTACTTTTCCAGGCAAGCCATCCCTTCCCTGCACAACCAAGTGGGGGAAAAAATCAGGTGTGCACTGCGCAACGCCATCTGTGCCAAGGTCCACCTAACTACGGATACGTGGACCAGTAAGCACGGTCAGGGGCGTTATATCTCCCTAACGGCACACTGGGTAAATGCAGTGGCGGATGGGCCTGAGGCGGATAGCAATTTGGCGCATGTCCTTCCACCACCGAGGATTGCAGGGCGCTTCAGTTTGCCTCCTGTTCCTAACTCCTCCTACTCCGCTTCCTCATCCTCTACCGCCTCCTCATCCGGACAGCGTAACACCTTCACCACCAACTTCAGCACGGCCAGGGGTAAACGACAGCAGGCAGTTTTACAACTTGCCTGTTTGGGGGACAAACCACACACCGCGCAGGAGTTGTGGAGGAGCATGGAACAGCAGACAAATGAGTGGTTGCTGCCAGCGAGCCTCAAGCCCGGCCTGGTGGTGTGCGATAACGGGCGAAATCTCATAGCAGCTCTGGGCCTAGCCGGTTTGACGCACATCCCTTGCCTGGCGCATGTGCTGAATTTGGTGGTGCAGAGGTTCCTTAAAAACTACCCCGATATGTCAGAGCTGCTGCAGAAAGTGCGGGCCGTTTGTGCGCACTTTCGGCGTTCTCACCCTGCTGCTGCTCGCCTGGCAGCGCTGCAGCGTAACTTCGGCCTTCCCGCTCACCGCCTCATATGTGACGTGCCCACAAGGTGGAACTCCACCTTGCACATGCTGGAAAGACTGTGCGAGCAGCAGCAGGCCATAGTGGAGTTTCAGCTGCAGCACGCACGCGTGAGTCGCTCTGCGGAACAGCACCACTTCACCACCAATAACTGGGCCTCCATGCGAGACCTGTGTGCCTTGTTGCGCTGTTTTGAGTACTCCACCAACATGGCCAGTGGCAATGACGCCGTTCTCAGCTTAACTATCCCACTTCTATGCCTCCTTGAAAAAACAATTCGGGCGATGATGGAAGAGGATGTGGCACAGGATGAGGAGGAGGAGGAGGATGAAGAGGTAACATTTCCAAGGCTTTCAGGGCAGTCATTCGCAAGGGGCTCCGAGGGTGGGTTCCTGCACACGCAAACGCCAGGGACGCAATTGTCCAGCAGGGGCACAGTTCTGGAGGATGAGGAGGATGAGGAGGAGGAGGAGCTGGAGGAGGAGATGGAACCATGTTCACAGCAGGGTGGCACCCAGGCCAGCTCATGGCCATCACTGGTGCGTGGCTGGGGGGATACAGAGGACACGGACCATACACCTCCCACAGAGGACAGCCTTTCGTCGCCTCTGGGCAGCCTGGCACACATGAGCGATTACATGCTGCAGTGTCTCCACAACGACCGCCGAGTTGCCCACATTCTAACTTGTGCTGATTACTGGGTGGCCACGCTGCTGGATCCCCGTTACAAGGACAACGTACCGTCCTTAATTCACTCACTGGAGCGCGATCGCAAGATGCGCGAGTACAAGCGCACGCTGGTAGACGCCATGCTGCTGGCATTCCCATCTGACAGCGGGGCCACAGTGGAAGCACAAGGCAGAGGAGGAGGAGGAGGAGGTCGCCAACGCAACCAGGGCACCGCCAGCACCTCAGAAGGCAGGGTTAGCATGGCCGAAATGTGGAAAAGCTTTGTCAGCACGCCACAACAAACAGCAGCACCAGCAGCTCAGATGGAACGTCTTAGCAGGAGGCAGCATTTTACCAACATGGTGGAGCAGTATGTGTGCACACGCCTACATGTAGTGAATGACGGGTCTGCCCCCTTCAACTTCTGGGTCTCCAAATTGGGCACATGGCCTGAGCTTGCCCTTTACGCCTTGGAGGTGCTGGCGTGCCCTGCAGCCAGTGTATTATCTGAACGGGTATTTAGCACGGCTGGGGGCGTTATAACAGACAAGCGCAGCCGCCTGTCCAGAGACAATGTGGACAAGCTCACGTTCATTAAAATGAACCAGGCATGGATCCCACGGGACTTTTCCGTACCTTATGCAGAATAGCAATGGATACCGACCTTACCCACCCATTGTTCCATTTTTGCTCTTTCTCACTCTTTTGGGGTGTACCCTCATTTAAAATTTGTGAAAAGAAGCAGTGTTGGCTACCTCGTCCTCCTCCTCAGGGCCAGATTAATGTAGGGTCTATTGGAGCTGCAGCTCCAGGCCCCTACCTTTTATATAGGCCCCGGGTTGGCCATATTCACTGTTACCGCTCTTCTGTCACTTGTAAACACAGAAGTCTGGCTTCTATGCTCGCTTCCCCAGGCAGCACCCTCAGAACCTCCCCACACAGCGTGAAGGCCGGACAAGGAGGGACAGTTGGCGATGCATGGATGTGTTTATGGGCTTCAGAGACAGCATCCCATGTTGAATTAGGCATGCATGGCTGCACCCTTCCTCCTCTGGGTGCATGGCAAGGCACGGCCCTAAGGCCCTTCAAAATCCTCAGCACCAAGCCCATGATGCTGTTAATCCGGCCCTGGTCCTCCTCCACCGCCGCTTCCACCTACACCGCCCATAGGTGTGCGCAGCCTATTGCATTAAGGTGTGCACCCCAAAGTTGAAATACACATGCATGTGTTTGCCAGCAGGGAGAGTAATGTATCGGGGCCATGTACCTGTAGGCAAGGAGAAATAGAGCAGAGCAGGTCCCAGGGAGATCTTTCCCATCTCCTCACTGGCAATGCTATGTGCCCTAGGTGATTAGGGTGTGCCCAGGCACACCCAGCACACCCTGTGCGCACGCCTATGTCACCGCCACATCCACCACCACCTCAACCTCCCTCCTACTCCATATGGGCCTCGTCCTTCAGAGATGAAGAAGAACATTGTTTTATTTTTCTGTTTTTTTTTGTTGTTTCAAGTTATTTCCCTATCCACATTTGTTTGCAGAGCACTTGCCATGCTCTTAATTACGTTTTGCTGCCATTTGCAGCACTCTAGCCCTTTCCTTTGGTGTTTTAGAGCCATTTTAGTGCCTTAAAGTTCGGGTCCCCATTGACTTCAATGGGGTTCGGTGTCCGGGAAAAGTTCGGTAAAAGTCCGGGACACGGACCCGGACTTTTTTTTAAAGTTCGGCCGAACCCGTCGAACACGGACATCTAGGTGTCCGCTCAACCCTAGTTACAAATAATAATAATTGAGATGAATGAAAAAGAAGTATATGCATGATGAAACTTGTAGGTGAATTGTTTGCCTCATAAGCTCGACGCGTTTCGTGAAATACATTTTCACTTCCTCAGGAGCAAGCATAATCATAGTATCTAAAAAATAAACATATACATAAATGATATTGCATCCAATGAAAGGATATAATGTAATTATTGCGTAAGAAATATAAGTAATTGTGGGGGTTTGCTATAGGCCACCTAACCAAGGGGAGGAGGTAGAGCTGGAATTCTTAGCACTAATGAGTAAAGTGCCAAAATTGGGATCAGTCGTCATATTGGGGGACTTCAATTATCCCGACATTGACTGGGACGAGGGGACTGCACACTCACAGAAGGCCCGCCTATTCACGGAAACCTTACTGGATAATTACATGTCACAGTTGGTGGATTCTCCGGCTAGAGAAAATGCAGTCCTGCATCTATTGATCACTAATGACCCAGACCTAATCTCGCAGGTAGGAGTCCAGGACAATCTGGGCTCTAGCGATCACAGGATGATCACATTTAGTATAAATAACAATATAACAAGGCAAGTGGGGAACATAAGAACCCTAAACTTCAGAAGGGCAAACTTTCCAAAATTGTACTCATTGATGGAATGGGTAAACTGGGACCAAACCCTGGGATCCCTGACCACAGAGGAAAAATGGGAATGCTTTAGGAACATATTAGGCAAAGGCATCTTGCAGTGCATTCCTATGGGAAATAAATTTAGAAGAGACAAAGCCAAACCTGGCTGGCTAAACCGTAGCGTCAAAAAACTTATTAGGGGAAAAAAATTGGCCTTCAAGAAGTATAAATCAGAGGGCACAGTATCGGCTTTCGAGCAATACAAGGAGGCAAATAAGAAAAGTAAACAAGAAATCAAGATGGCTAAAATCAACTTTGAGAGACAAATAGCGGAGGATAGTAAAAAAAACCCAAAGAAATTCTTTAAATATATCAACAGCAAAAAAACTAGGGCAGAGCATATTGCACACATAATTAACAATGATGGGAGGATGGTTACAGAGGACACTGAAAAAGCAACCGTGCTGAATGCTTTTTTCTCGTCAGTCTTTACACAGGAAACGGAGGGGTACACTGACCATGACTGTATGGTTAGTAGTAATACACAGGACTTGCCGCTATGGCTAACAGAGGGTGAAATCAGGGAAAGGCTGGATAAACTCAACACAAACAAATCACCAGGCCCGGATGGCGTACATCCGAGAGTACTCAAGGAACTCAGTAAGGTTATATCCAGACCACTGTTCCTGATCTTTGCTGACAGTATTAGGACAGGAGATGTACCAGGGGATTGGAAGAAAGCTAACGTGATTCCGATATTCAAAAAGGGCCAGAGGCATATCCCGGGAAATTATAGGCCTGTCAGTTTGACATCAATAGTATGTAAACTTCTGGAGGGGATGATAAGGGACTATATCGTAGAGTTTGCTAAAGACAACAACATCATCAGCAGTAATCAGCACGGGTTTACAAATGGGCGTTCTTGTCAAACCAATCTATTAACATTTTACGAGGAGGTGAGCTGTGAGCTAGATAGGGGGAGACCAGTGGATGTGGTGCACTTGGATTTCGCTAAGGCGTTTGATACAGTTCCCCACAAGCGCTTAATTTATAAAATAAGATCTGCAGGTATCGACAGCAGGGTTTGCTCTTGGATACGGAATTGGCTTAAAGGGCGTGTCCAAAGAGTGGTAATAAACAGCGCATACTCAGACTGGTCTGAGGTAGTAAGCGGGGTGCCCCAGGGCTCAGTCCTGGGACCAACCTTGTTCAATTTATTCATAAACAACATTGAGGTCGGGATCAGTAGTTCGATATCAGTTTTTGCAGATGACACAAAATTGGCCAGAGCAATAACTGCACAGCATGAAGCAGATATCCTACAGAATGACCTGGACAAAATTACAGAGTGGGCAACGACTTGGCAAATGAGGTTTAACGTGGAGAAGTGTAAGGTTTTGCACTTGGGGACTAAAAACATAAAAGCACAATACACGTTAGGAGGGGAACCCTTGGGGGAATCAAAAATGGAGAAGGATCTGGGAGTCTTGGTTGATGATAGATTAGGCAACAGCATGCAATGTCAAGCGGCAGCTGCCAAAGCCAGCAGAATATTGGCATGCATAAAGAAAGGGATGTATTCCAGAGATAAGACTATAATCCTTCCACTTTATAAAACTCTGGTCCGACCGCATCTGGAGTATTCTGTCCAGTTCTGGTCGCCAGTCCTCAGGAGGGATGTGTTGGAGCTGGAGAGAGTCCAGAGAAGGGCAACTAAACTAATTAGGGGATTGGAGGACCTTGACTATGAAGAGCGTCTACAATCGCTCGATTTATTCTCCCTGGAGAAGAGACGTCTGAGGGGGGACATGATAGCAATTTATAAATATCTTAATGGGGATCCCAGCTTAGAAAAAAAGCTGTTCATTCGAAGGGATTGCATGAGGACTCGAGGGCATACAATGCGATTAGAGGAGAAGCGTTTTAACCTCAGGCAACGTGGGGGGTTCTTTACTGTTAGGGCTACAAGATTGTGGAATTCTCTACCACAAGAGGTGGTTTCTGCGGGTAGTATGGTGGCTTTCAAAAGACTCTTAGACTTACATCTCAAGGATCAGAACATTCAGGGGTATGTGAGATGATTACAGCCACACACACCTACACGGGTTGAACTGGATGGACTATTGTCTTTATTCAACCTCACCTACTATGTAACTATGTAACTATGTAACTTACACATGAATATTGAATGTCAATGAGGTTGTAAAATCACCCGGAAACAAGTCCAAGGTGGGAACTGAGAGAGCGGTGTCCCCACACATAGTCAAAGCGCAAGGTCCATAGTGTAATAGAGATCTCAGTAGGAGGTCTTAAAGGGCTCGGCTTGGTAGTAGCATAAAACTGTACAAAAAAGTATATATATATATATATATATATATATATATCAAGCCAGTAATATATATGCGGAGATCATAAACTTGTAATGGTAAAGAAAGTGAGCCCAGACCATGTAAAGAAAGTGAGACCAGACCAAGATACCAGACAAACAAAACAAGAGTGTATGGCTGTAAATCAGCCAATCCAGGTAGAGGAATAGGTGAGTCATGCGTGAAGAGTGTGAAACTGAATAAACTAGTGACTCCCCTAAACCACCAAAAAAGGGTGCTGAAATCTCATACAAAGTCCCAAACTCTTTTTGAGCACTATGTGTTCTATATTTTACAGTAAGATGAAAATCACATGTGTATGTCCAGCTAAAACTGCTTACTATCTATTAGAGCCAACCACAACGGAAGTGAAAATAACTCTTCAACAGCAACAGAGGCAGAAATAAAAACACTTTTCTTAATCACTTACCTAATGGGCACTTTTACCCCCTTCCTGCCCAGGCCAATTTTCAGCTTTCAGCACTGTCACACTTTGAATGACAATTACGCGGTCATGCAACACTGTACCCAATTGACATTTTTATAATTTTTCTTTCACACAAATAGAGCTTTTGTTTGGTGGCATATAATAACCACTGGGTTTTTAATTCTTTGCTAAACAAACGAGAGAAAAAATAAACATTTTGACAAACAAAATAAAATTTTTCATAGTTTGTTTCAAGATTTTTCTGTACTGATAGGCACTGATAGGTGGCACTGGTGGGCTCTGATGAGGCGGCACTAATAGTTGGCACGCATGAGCACTGATAAGGTGGCACTGGTGAGCACTGATGAGGCTGTGCTGATAGACGGCACTGATAGGTGGCACTGATGAGCTCTGATAGGTGGCACTGAAAGGCCCCAATAGGTGGCACTGATGGGCGGCACTGATGGGTCCTGATAGGCACTGGTAGGTGTCACTGATGGGTACTGACAGGCAGCAGTGATAGGTGACACTGAAGTGAAGGCACTGATTAACAACACTGATAAGCACTGATTGGCAGCAATAGTAGGCACTGATTGGCAGCATTGGTGGGCACTGATTGACAGCACTGCTGGGCACTGTTGGGACTGCACTGATAATCGGGACACTAATAATCAGTGCCCTGATTATCAGTGTTAATGTCCCTTTAACAAAAGCCAGTTATCGGCTCTCAGCATGTGGAAAGAAAAGCCGATAACCGTCTTGTGTTAACATCCACCATCAGCTGTCACTGGACACAGCTGATCACGCTGTAAAGGGCTGCCGTGATTGGCCCTTTACCCTGATCTGTGATCAGCTGTATCCAAAGGACTCAGCGATCACAAAGCGCGCCGCCTGGGGCGTGTGAGAAGTGCGATCATGGGATGATGTCAATTGATGCCCTCCCGGCAAAGTAAGCCTACGCTGTAGCCGTCATTTGGCTATAGCGTTGGTGGGGAGAGGTTAGAGTGGTATTAAACCCCAAACCAAAAATGTATTATATTGCAGCTTATCAATCATGAGATTTGGTGGTTGCATTATTTTTCTTTTTTAGGCTTTTTCCCTCAATTTTTACCTGTTGATCTGGTCAGTTTTACACCTCCTGTATTAGTGAGACACAATTCTGGAGGAATGAGAATAGGAGACTTAGCAGAAGGCTGTATTGTCAGTCTGGAGGGGAGGGTAGTGTGCAGGCGGGGTTGGGTTGACAATGGACCTTTCCTCCATGTTTTCCCATTAACTTATTGGGTGCCAAGTTTGGGTCACATGAGAGGACTACCCCTGGGTTGGGTTCTTCTGGGCTACACTAAGCACTTGGGATAGGGTCACTGCATACATAGGGTATCTTAGCTCTGTGCCATTTCAATAAATGAGTCGGCTGTAGGGGCAATATTGGATCTAAAGGCAGGCCTCTACTTTTAGAGATGAATGTATGACGTGTACACTTGCACTGTAATTGCTCTCCAGTCAACTCTCTGTCCCCGTGACAATGTGCACCTTCTGTGTAACTTGCATTTAGGAGGGATGTGCTGAGCCTTGTCCACACCCACCCATCCAGAGCATTACCGCTACCTAACTCCCGGTAACAGTGTGGGCCTTGCATCCAGCACAGACTTCATGAGTGCACTTGACTTCCTTTAACTCTTTGGTACCTGTTTACAGGCTGGGGACCTCTATGGCGCGAATCCGCTCCCATTGCTATGGGAGACAGACCACTTACAGAGAGAGTGCCATCAACAACTCCCTCCTGCATGATGCTATCCCACCTGCCACATGTACACGCTTCATGACAGGCTGCTTGGTAAATCTCCTTTACCCTAGGTAACTGCTTGAATTTGCACACTACATCAATATTAGTATTGATGTCTTCATACCCCAAAGTACCTCAACCTGACCCGAACTGTAACAAGGTGCCAGTTACT
Source organism: Pelophylax lessonae (assembly GCF_965119305.1). Classification (NCBI taxonomy): domain Eukaryota; kingdom Metazoa; phylum Chordata; class Amphibia; order Anura; family Ranidae; genus Pelophylax; species Pelophylax lessonae. The sequence continues at coordinate 48,935,149 of NC_138780.1, read as the reverse complement.
TGCATTACACCCCTTGAATAACTTCAAACCAGGTGGGAACAAGGTTTCAAAGCTTTACTTAGAAGTGCTGAGACATTTCAGAGTCCAGCATGTAAGAAGAATATTTCTCCTACATTCCTAGCCCTAACTCAGATTATGTGCTGCCCCGGCATACCTGCAAAAGGTAGAGTGTCAATGTATGATCGAAAGGTTGAAAGGTTGCATTTTCTAGTGTTTGTTTCTTTTGGAATGAACCCCAGGTCCTGATGACCTTCTGCTTCAAGGATGTAGTGAGCAACATTCTTCCACTCCTCCCTGGTACAGTTCTCCAATCTTCTCCCTCATAGGGGTTTCTTATGGACTCTGGGCCTCCATGCTTGGGGGAGGTGACCTCTGCTCCGGACCACTGTCCCACTTTTATATCACAGGACCAGTGGGTTGGACCCAAAGCTAACCCAAACCAAATAACCAGACAAGGCATTAGCCCTTACCCTCACGTTCCGGAGCAGCACCTAAATGACATAAATTGAACCCGCTTACAAGTGTTACATTTATTAGCAGATTTAGACACTTTAGTAGTTTGAAGCCAAATTCCAGCTCATACTTTTTAATTATTTACAGCAAACATTTTTTTCCTTTTGAATTAAAGGTTTTACATGAATAATCACCCCTGCCAGTGTGAAGTGGTTTGCCTTATCCATGTAAACTGATACATTCTGCTGGAGAGCTTGTGCTTCTGAAAAATAACAGCCTTGCTAGCTGTAGATAAAAAGAGAAGAAAGAAAGCCAAAAAAGAAACGAATATAGCCATCACATTGGAGAATTAATAAGCTACAATATAATAAATGTTTGCTTTTTGGGTTTAATACTGCTTTAGGCAAAGTATGAGAAAACTAGAATTCCTGTCAGATGTTTATTTCTGTCTGGGTCCTTGTAGATTTTCCCTCACTTTCAGTCTAGGGATACCATTGACAACAGAACAGAAAGTGAGTGGAAATCTCTGTGAGGGCTCACTTACACTTACAGCAGGGGGGGCTAAGCCCGGTGGCATTCTATGCTTTTCATCAGCTGCAGAGGAGCTTCCTCCCAGCTATGCCTTCTTTAGTGGTCCCCTCAATAGGCTTTCCACTCAATCTTAATGGCCAGGAGTTGGATCTGTGCCATCCATCCGGGACCTCCTCCTCAACCTTACGCAGCTTTTACATGTAAGTGGATATTATGTGTTCAATAAAATGGTGGTTTGCTATTGATTGGAGTTTGTCCTTCCTGCCCGTTACTCATGAAGATCCTTGAGTTTCTGAAGGGCTGGATAAGAGTGCTATTCCTGGCTGTGGAAGTTCTTTTGGTCTCCTGTCATCTACTAGTGCTAGCCTATGTATATGGATTTTCCAAGGACTTGTTTATGAACATTTCTATTGATTTACGTACTGCTGGATTTACCACTAAGTTTTAAAAATGAATTACCAATAATTAATTTTAATAGAGAAGCAGTTATTTGCACTATTTCTTCAATTGCTCAAAATCAAAGTGGTCCAAACTGGACCAGATGGCTTACACCCATGTGACCTCAAAGAGTTGAGGTCTGTTATTTTAAAACCATTGTTTCAACTAGAGACTCTTATGTAAAAAGGCTGTTTGATCCTATTTTCTCTGATCCTCCCCTTTTCTATCTCCTAAAAAGACAGAGCCTTTGGATTCACTGTGCAAATGCTCAGTTTGGTGTGTATTGCTAGAGATTTCTTTTTTTTCTCGGGAGCGTGCATACAATTAACACAGGGCCAATTAGCACTGTCCAGACAGAGGGTCAGGGGTCCTGCAGCCTCATTGGACAGTCAGAGTAAAATGAAAACTCCTCCTACAAGCTTTAACCAGACACTGATAGAAATCACAAGACTGCTATACAATGCTGATGAGAGAAGGTATTTAGCAGTTTATATTTACTAAAATAATTGCATTTCCATGTTCTGTGTGAGACCAGATATAGTGAATGCAGGGCCCTAGGTTTAGTAACACTTTACTGGCTTGGTACCACTATATTAGCAAGGCAAATGTGATGCCTATGTTAAAAAAGAAATCAAAGTCTTTATCAAAGACCCACAGACCTGTTAGCTTAACTTCTTTAGTCATGAAGATACTTGAGAGTTTGATTAGGGATCACAAAGAACAATGCATGCTACAAAACAATATTTTAAGTAATAGTCAGCAAAGATTCATGAATAGAGATGGGCTAAACGACCCCCTGTTCGGTTCGCGGCAGAACATTGCAAAAGTTCAGAATCGAAAAACAAACCCCATTGAAGTCTATGGGACCCGAACTGGAAGAATCAAAAGTGCCCATTTTGAAGGCTTATAGGAAAGTAATTGGCCATAAAGAGTGTATGGGGGCCTGGGTACTGCACTGGGGGACATATATCAATGGAAAAAAAAGTTTGTAAAAAAACATAATTTTTAAATGAGCAGGGATTTACTGATGCTTAAAGCAAAACCATAAAAAGGAGAAAAAACAACAAAAAATACAAATTCATTTAAATATTGTTCCAGGGGGTCTCCTTGGTCTGCCTTTAAAGTGGCACGTTTGTACTGTGTATAGAACCTGCTACAGCAATAATGACATTTATAAAGCCAGAAAATTACATTTTTCCAGCAAGCTTTCTTTATTTTGTAAATAATGGTTTAGAGAGCCAATCGGTATGACGAGGCCACAGTTTAGTGCACTGGGAACAAGATTAGAGATTTTTTTTGATAAATTCTGGTGTTTCTTTCGCAGACTTTGGATAGAAGTAACAGGTGCTGAAAAATTTGGCGTTGAGTTTTGGTGGTGCCTTCACGCCATAACCCTATAGAGGTATTCTTAATAAAAACAAGAATTTGGCCTTGCTATCAAAAATTGAAATTATATACACCTGTCAAACAGGTGTGGAAAAAGTGGTCTTTGGATGTCGGTGGTGCTTTTACACTGTAACCCTATAGAGCAGTGATGGCAAACCTTAGCATCCTAGATGTTTTGGAACTACTTTTCCCATGATGCTCAACTACACTGCATAAGCATCATGGGAAATGTAGTTCCAAAACATCTGGGGTGCCAAGATTCGCCATCACTGCTATATTGATGTAAGCACAAATTGGCCTTGTTGTCAAAAATTGAAATGATATGCACCTGTCAAATAGGGGGGGGGGGGGGGCGTGGTGCCATCACACCATAACTCTATAGAGTTACTCTTGATAAAAGCAAAAATTGGCCTTGCTATCAAAAATGTAAATGATATGAACCTGTGAAGCGGGGAAGGGGGGGGGGTGGAGTTGGTCTCTGGGTGTCACACCGTAACCCTATACTCTTGATGAAAGCAAGAATTGGTCTTGCTGTCAAAAATTTTAATGATATGCGCCTGTCAAACAGGTGCCGAAAATTGGTCTTTGGGTTAATTGTGCCCATGAAACCTACACCAAAAAAATTCTTACAGATAATATCAACACCCACAAAACTAGGCAGCATGACAGTTTTTCAGAGATTTGAGATCCAGAAACCACTTACGGTAATCAGTGACATCGTCATCGTCAGGGGCTTGATAGGTGCTGCTAATCCAGGACTGGATTGAATTAATTTTGATAAATGTCAGCCCCTCCATGGAGTCTGTGGACAGACGTGCTCTCTTATCTGTCACAAAAACTCTGGCAGCAGTTAATGCCCATTCAGAAAGCACGTTGCATGCAGGGCAGCCTAGCAGCTCAACTGCATACTGGGCAAGTTCTGGCAAGTGGTCTATTCTCATGACTCAGTAACCCAGTGGATCATCAACTGGAAAGCTCTCCATGTCTGTTTTCGCCCCTAGATAATCTCTAACCATATGATGCAGACGCTGCCGAAGGGATGTGGAAGCTGACAGCCCTGGGTGCGGAGGACTAAAATTTTTTTAAATGCATCACTGAAAGGCTCTCTTCCCCACCACTCCTCTCTTGACAAACAGAATCCTCAAAACTATGTTTTCCACCAGACTGTAAACCCAGAAGAGTCGGGAAAGGCATTACATAAACTCCTCTTTAAGGTGTCCTCCAGAGATTTCATCTTCTGCTCCCTCTGTGGGGACAGGATGAATTCCAAGACTTTCCCCTTGTAATGGTGGTCAAGGAGGGTTACCAACCAATAGTGATCCTTCTCCTTGATGCCATGTATTAATCAGGTCCTTTCGCAGGCTTTGAAGAATGAGGGAGCTCATGCACCGCATGTTTGCGGAGGCATGAGACGCAGACTCCTCGGGGTCACTGAGGATTACAGTATCTGTAATTGCCTCACCCAGCCACATACTACTCCCAAGGGTTCTGGGGATGGAAAACCATCTGTTAAGGGTTGATGTAGGTCTTGCTCTGCTTCAATGCCTCTTCAAAACTGCCAGAATCCTTCTCTTCTCCTCTTGTGTGTTCTGTGGTGCGGCAAGCATGGTGTCTGCATAAAGCGGGCCTTGAGAGGAAAGAAAGTCCTCCGCTTCCTCTGGCTGCTCTGCCTCGAGTGCCCTGTCAATAATGTCATGCAGGGTCTGCTCCAGCCGGAACACAACAGGGATTGTGTCACTGATGCATGCATTGTCATGGCTCACCATCCTTGTTGCCTCCTCAAATGGTGATGGTACAGTGCATGCATCCTTTATCAGCAGCCATTGGCATGGAGAAAAAAAAACAGAGCCAGCTTGAGCCTGTTATTGTGCCATACTCACACAGGTAATCATTGGCAGCGCTCTGCTGCATGTGCAGCCACTACAGCATTGCCAAAGTCGAGGTCCAACTGGTGGGCATGTCACAAAGCAGGCGGTTTATGGGCAGGTGGAATTCCTGCTGAATTTCAGCCAACCGAGCACTGGCTGTGTATGACCGCCTGAAATGGATACAGACTCTTCTGGCCTGCTTTAGCAGATCTTCCAAACCTGGTACCTATTTAAAAAATGCTGCAACACCAAATTGAGGACATGTGCCAGGCATGATGGCACATGTGTCAACTTCCCTGGCATGATCGCACACCACCATTCCTGGCTCCAGCTAGTGTGGTGTGAACCACCACTGGGTCTACCCCTGCAGAGCTGCAAGAATCTCTGCTCCGGTGTGGCTCCTGTCTCCTAGACAGACTAGCTAAAGCACTGCATGGCACATTTTATCCTGACTCATTGAATAGCCCCTTGAATTCTTACGGGGTACTGTGGTTCATAGGACAATTAAACTGAGGAGGGCATGGAGGATGGGGAAGAGGAGGAAGAGCTTGGGGTGGAGCATTACCACTAGCTGTATGGAGACATGGAGGCACAACAAGCTGCAGCACTGAGCCCTGCCCTGCATCCTTCTGAGTTGCAAACAGAGTTACCCAGTGTGCTGTGATTTAGATTTATCGTCCCTGCCCATGCTTGCTGGACCATGTGTCAGCAGTAACCTGGACCTTGCAGCTGACTGCTTGCCCAACAATGCCACAACATTGCCTTCCACATGATGGTACAGAGCTAGAATGGGCTTACATAAGAAAACTGGGAAGCAACTGTGAATCTGCCATTGTGGTACAGCACATTCTGCAAATTCACAGAAGGGGGCAGAATCCATCAGATGGAAAGTCTGGAGTTGTAAAGCCAGCAGCTTTGACAAGCTTAAATTTAGACGCTGGGCATGTGGGTGGCAGTGACTGTATTTGTTTTTTTTTTGCGCTGCAGCAGATGGGGCGAGATTTGTCTGCTATAGTCTACAGCTGGTGGTGTGCTACTGGCAGGCATGCTGCAAGGACCTAGTACACCCTTTGCTATACCATCATCCCTGTCAGTGGAGTCTGCTGAGAGGTCATGAGGTATAGCGGGGTAGACCAGAAAGGTGACGAGTAAGAAGGAGCAGAATTGTGTCCCTTTTGTGTAGCTTTCAGGTGCACTTGCCAATGGGCTGAGTGGTGGGATGTTAAATGCCTTGTCAAGCATGTGGTACCCAAATGGCTGGTGTTTTTGCCAAGATTGATGTGCTTGAGGCAAAATTTGCAAATTGCAGCAGTGCGATCGGCTGCACATATGCAAAAAAAGGCCCAGACAGCTGAACTGTGGAAAGTGGGTCGGCAGATGCATTGCTGTATTTTGGCCTAGGCCGACAAGGCCTAGGCCTAGGGCGGCACTTTGCGGGGGGGGCGGCAAAAAAGCCGACCCCCGCATGAAAAAAAAAAAACCTGATCCGTTCTGTGAGTCCCGTCTGCTTGTCTGCTCCTGCCGCCTCTTTTACACACACAGTCTCCGTCTTTAGGCAGTGAAGGGGCGTACGAACTTGCTAGGGAGGGAGGCGTACAAACTTGCTAGGGAGGGAGGCGTACGAACTTGCTAGGGAGGGAGGCATACGAACTTGCTAGGGAGGGAGGGACTGGCACCCCCATAGAGCGGCCAGTGACTGGCCAGATCGGCTGCACTTAATTCAGTGGGTGGGGCGGAGCCTGTAGCTACCCTCCTCCGCACGGCATGTAAGGGATACTAACTTCTCCCCAGGGCAGGTCTATGTAGGAGGAGAGAGAGGAGGACAAGGGAACCCCCAGGACATCCGACAGCAGGTAGGTAGGAATCCCGATTTTAGGTTATCACTGCTATGGCTACAAATAATAATTCCATTTAAACTTTGCAGTACACGAACTTTCACTGCATGTGAACTGTTAAATGAGTTTGCATTAGTTTCAGCATGTGCAACCTGCTCCATGCATGCTGAAACCAATAGAAATGCATTTAACAGTTCACATGCAGTGAAAGTTCATGTACTGCAAACTGCTACAAGCTTTAACCACTTCTGGACTGGAATATTTTCCCCCATAATGACCAGGCCACTTTTTGTAATTCAGAACTGCGTTACTTTAACTGACATTTGTTCGGTTGTGTGACTCTGTACACTAAAAAAATTGATGTCCTTTTTTTCCCACAAAAAGCTTTATTTTGGCGGTATTTGATCACCTGTGCGATTTATATTTATTACGCTATAAACAAAAAAAGAGCAACAAATTTTTTTCGCATTCTGCTATATCACATTCCCCCAAAAAAAAAATTAAAACTCAAAATGTCTCATCCTTTTAGGCCAATTTGTATTCTGCTACATATTTTTGGTAAAAAAAATCCCAATAAGCGTATTTGTATTGGTTTGCACAAAACTTATTGTGTCTACAAACTAGGAGAAAGATTTATGTCATTTTTATTTATTTCATTTTTTTTACTAGTAATGGCGGTGATCTGCAATTTTTAGCGGGACTGCGACATTGCGGCGGACAGATCGGAGCCCTAACTGACATTTTTGACACTTTTGGGGGGACCAGTAACATTACTACAGTAATCAGTGCTAAAAATATGCACTGTTACTGTAATATTGACACTGGCAGGGAAGGGGTCAATACTGTGGGTGATCAAAGGGTTAAGTGTGAGCCTAGGGGGTGTTTTCTAACTGTATGGGGGATGGGACCCGTGATCCTAAGTAGGTGGATCACAGGGGCTCTATGATCATTCCAGAGAGAAGAACGGTCAGCTGTGTTTACAATAGCTGACCATCGTTCTCTCTCAACAGGAAGCAATCGCGGGTGCCCAGCGACAACTGCGACCGCTGGCCCTGTGGAGTGGCATCCCCGCTGCCTAGTGAGGGCAGGAACGTGCGCTTACCCCCAACAGCGCTCCTACGAACCAATGTACCCATACGTTGGTTCGCGCAGCCGAGCCAGCCTTCCGCAGTAATTCTGCGGAAGGCAGTCAGCAAGTGGTTGACCACTTGCCGACCGCCCGCTGCAGTTTTACTGTGGCATGTTGGCTCGGCTGCGCGAAACAGGAAGGGGTGTGGCATTTACATGAAGGGGTGGGTCGTAGTTAAATTAGGGGGTGCACGAATTTAGTCCGGCCTAGGGCAGCACGAAACCTAAATACACCACTGGGCAGATGTCAGCTCCACAATCTGGTGAAATAGGGTAGCTGCTCTATACTCTTCCATGATGGCTGCCTCGTTGGAGTTGTTCCTCACCCTCACTTTCCTCCTCTGCTCTATCCTGCACCCAAGTCACGTCAGTGACCTCATCATCATCATAACCCCCATCCTCATCATCACTGGAGACAATTTGGTAATCTGCTGCGGCTAGGAGAACATGACTGCCAATTTGTTGTTTACCAGTATTCTCCCCTCTCTGTAGGCTCATGTTCCTACCTTCCTCAACCTCAGAACCAAGATCTGAATCAAGTAATGGCTGTCCATAATCAAAGAGAAAGTGGCTGATGCTTTGTTTAAATAACTCAGTTGACTCCTCTATGCCTGATCCTGTGGCTATGGCAGGAGTAGTTGTGGACAAGGAGGCAGCTGCGGTGCGCACTAGTCTCTGCTTGGGTGATAGAGGATGAGAAGGATGAGGATGGTTGAAAGAGGGGGTTTTTTTGGTGTCTCAAGCCAAAGATGATGGGACTTTGTGGGCAAGTAAGTATCAATAGAATGTGAGTAAAATTATATCTCAATTTATTAACAAATTTACATAGACATAAAAAATAATAAGAAAATATTGTAACTCAGTTGTGGGTATTGGTGTTGGGTACAGGCCCAAAGTGATAAAGATAAGAATAAGAGAGGAAGGATTCTCAGTGAATCCGTGACACATGTGATAAGTTGTGACAGTTTTATGGATCTTATCTCTGTGTATTCCGTATGTAGGAGGTTCACAGAGTTTCATCCATAATTGCTGACGCGTTTCGGCTGTATCAGCCTTTTTCAAAGTTTTTCTGTCACCCAGCTGTAATGTATAATAGATAATATTCAATATTTCCATTTATTGGAAATATATGTGAAATTGGTATATACAGAAATAATAATAATAATAAATACATACTTGTATTTTAAAATCTTGTTACTGCAAACCAGAATTGCCTCTGTCCCCTCTAAACCTGCAACAAGGAGCCGTGAGGTACCATGATCTGAGAGGATATATTAGTTGTATTTTTTATCGTTTTTTATTGTATGGAAAATAAAGATCATATACTGCCAATGTTGGCTACTCACATCCAAGTTTGGAGATGTTCGTATAAAGATATTGGATTGTTGTTCCAGTAATGTCCTGGATCGTTCTGGAAGGGGTATATATTTGTGTATATTATATTATATTTCCCAAGGTAAGTAATTAGTGTGGGTGTCCAAGCCCAAATAAACACTTACATTTACAGATTGGTATACAGATTAGGGAGGGGAAGGTATCTCTCCTGATGCCGGAGTCAAAAGTAGATTGGTGCCGCCAGTTAGCCGTTCTAAAAGAGGGTCATATGTCCATGAAGTGTTTTGTTACAATTTGCAAGTTTGTGGGCAGAATGTATTTTATTTGTGGCTTCAAGTAAAAGGACATTCGTCTAGACTTACATTTTTCAGGGCGGTATTGGTATTGAGAAGAGAGGTAGAGGTGATATCCTTCACCGCCGCTGGTATACAGATTTAGGGGAGGGGAAGGTATCTCTCCTGATGCCGCAGTCATAAGTAGATTGCTGCCGCCAGTTAGCCGTTCTAAAAAGGGTCATATGTCCATGAAGTGTTTTGTTACAATTTGCAAGTTTGTAGGTAAAATGTATTTTATTTGTGACTTCAAGTAAAAGGACATTCGTCTAGACTTACATTTTTCAGGGAGGTATTGGTGTTAAGAGGAGAGGTAGAGGTGATATCCTTCACCGCCGCTGGTCCACGTCCGTCCTGTTCCCTCTGCAAGAGGGAAGTGAGGGTGGACGTCGGCTCCCCGGCCTTATAAAGCCGTTCGCGCATGCGCATAATGCGCTGCGCGTCATCGGCTTCTTCCGTCAGTGACTCAGGCTTTCGTACTGCGCAAGCGCCTGGGTGATGCGCGCGCAGTACAAGCCGGTCCTGACAGCTCGGCCGCCGACACAGTGTATGGGAGATCTAGGAAACGACTCAGCCGTGGCCGGCAGGTTTCCGTCTCCATAGTAGCCCCTGTCACAGGGAGGTGGCAGGGGCTTACCGTGCCGGGTGCAGGAAGGGGGGAAAAAAAAGAAACAAAGTGGTTTGCTCATAAAGAAACAAGATATACATCTTCATATGAATATTACATAGAACTGTTATATGTGGTACAGAAAAAAAGGACAATAAATAAATGGTAATTCTATATATTATATATAGCATTCTTAGTTCGTTTTAACAGCAGTAATTATATCTAGATGCCCGAGAGGATATCCCCAATGGGGGTGTTGAAGGAATATCCACAGGTCTGGCACACCAGAAGGGGTCTGGGCCGGGATTTTTTGAAGGACATTGAATGTGATCTCAGAGTTCTAGTATCTGGGGATAAATCCCATGATATATGTATGGTCTGATTGGTGGTGGTTATATTTTTTCTATGATGTTAGTCTGTTTTGCCAGATGCAAAACCCTCCAGAAATGGTCTGAAACTTTCTGTTTCGTTAAGTCCTGGGTATGTGGTGGCATTTAGACGCCTGATCCATCTCATCTCCATCTGTAAAAGTTTTTTATTCCAATCGCCCCCCCGTTGCGGTATGTGCATTCTCTCTAGGGCGATGAAAGTAACTTTCGGCATTTTGTTGTTGTGCATGTTTTTGACATGTCTGCCAAGCGGTAGATGGAAATTGCATATTTCCATACTTTGGATATGCTTATTGATTCTCTTGCCCATTTCCTGTTTGGTCTTGCCAACATAAAACGACCCACATTCGCACCTCATAAGGTACACGACTCCTCTCGTCCTACAGTTGGCATAGTGTCGTGGTCTAAAGTGTTCACCATTGGGGAGGATGGTGTCCGTACATTTTTTTATGACGCTGCACTTTGTGCAAGTACCACAAGGGTATGTTCCTTTATCCTTGCATGGATCTTTCCTTTTTTCTTTAAATTCGCTATGTATTAGGTTTTGCTTGAGGGAGCCGGCCTTTTTGTAGGTCACTAGTGGGCCATCTGGTACAAATGGTTTCACCACAGGGTCTTCACTTAATATGTTCCAGTGTTTCTGGAGGATTCCTTTGTTTTTGTAATGTTCATTTGTGAATCGTAGAATGATACGACTTTTTTCTCCTTGTTCTTTTATTTCGTCCATTTTTTTAGTTTGAAAAAGGAGTTCGTTCCTTTGTCGTTTTTTTACTTTATTAAATGCTTTCCTGAGAGTGCTTTTGGTATACCCTCTTTCTAGTAGTCTACCCGTAAGGAGATCGGCTTCTTTTTGGAAATCATCCTCATCTGTACAGTTCCTCTTTAATCTTAAGAATTGGCTATATGGTATAGCTCTTTTCAATGATGTTGGATGGAAACTCGTGGCATGCAGGATTGAGTTCCCCGCTGTTTCCTTGCGGTAAAGAGTGGTTTTGATTGTTCCATTTTCCTCTTTCAGTATCCAGGTGTCTAAGAATGCAATCTTACTCTTATCATAATTGAGTGTAAAATACATGTTATATGTATTTTTGTTCATTACTTTCAAGTAGTGTTGAGCGAACACGGACTGTATTATTCGTGTTCGTACCGAATAATTGGATTTTTTGTACCCGAACACGGACACGGACACTTTACTGTATGTTCGGGTAAAAATCCGTGTTCGGTCGTTTTATTTCCGGGTTTTGCATGCTTTGGCGCTCTTTTCATGGCGGGCTTTCAACAGCCAATCAACAATCGTTTAACTGGTGTGCCTTAAGCCATCCCAGCCATGCCTGCAAATGTCTCAGTAGCTGTGATTGGCCGTCTGAAGCATGTGACCAAGTCTTTATAAGTTCGAGGCAGCCGCAGCGGCGTCATTATGCTGCTTAGATTCAGGGACAGAGCACACATCAACGTGCTGGCTGCTGATTAGGGAAAGATAGGCAGGAAAAAACCATTTGTGTCCGGATAGAATTGAGGGACAGGTCGGAGTGTTTAGGCAGGGCGAGTTGTAGGCATTTTAGGGATAGAGTCTGCTGAATTATAGGGTCAGTGTCTTCTACAAACTACAATCGATATTGCTGTGTGGGGGGTGGGGTCTGCACTCAATCCTGATCTACGATCTCTTCTCAATCCTTTTAGGGACAGAGTCTGCTGAATTTTAGGGAAACTGTGTTCTACAAACTACAATCGATATTGCTGTGTGGTGTGGGATTGGAGATAGGCAGGTGTCAGTGATCCACATCCATTTTTCTGTGTGTGAGCTGCAGTGAACACAATCTTTTTGGGCTGCAGTGAACACAATCTTTTTGGGCTGCAGTGAACACAATCTTTTTGGGCTGCAGTGAACACAATCTTTTTGGGCTGCAGTGAACACAATCTTTTTGGGCTGCAGTGAACACAATCTTTTTGGGGTGCAGTGAACAAAATCTTTTTGGGGTGCAGTGAACACAATCCTTTTTGGTGTGCAGTGAACACAATCTTTGTGGGGTGCAGTGAACAAAATCCTTTGTGGGGTGCAGTGAACACAATCTTTTTGGGGTGCAGTGAACAAAATCCTTTTTGGGGTGCAGTGAACAACATCCTTTTTGGGGTGCAGTGAACACAATCTTTTTGGGGTGCAGTGAACAAAATCCTTTGTGGGGTGCAGTGAACACAATCTTTTTGGGGTGCAGTGAACACAATCTTTTTGGGGTGGAGTGAACAACATCCTTTTTGGGGTGCAGTGAACAAAATCCTTTTTGGGGTGCAGTGAACAAAATCATTTTTGGGGTGCAGTGAACACAATCTTTTTGGGGTGCAGTGAACACAATCTTTGTGGGGTGCAGTGAACACAATCTTTTTGGGGTGGAGTGAACAACATCCTTTTTGGGGTGCAGTGAACAACATCCTTTTTGGGGTGCAGTGAACACAATCTTTTTGGGGTGCAGTGAACACAATCTTTGTGGGGTACAGTGAACAGAATCTTTGTGGGGTGCAGTGAACACAATCTTTGGGGGGTACAGTGAACACAATCTTTGTGAGGTGCAGTGAACACAATCTTTGTGGGGTGCAGTGAACACAATCATTGTGGGGTGCAGTGAACTCAATCTTTGTGGGGTACAGTGAACACAATCTCATACTTCTGAAGGTTTGAGGGTGCTGCCTGTTCCATACTCCCCCTACTCCTCATCTAGCCTTTTAGGGGTACAAACAATAGTAATTGGGGCCTAGTGTGGTTGTGTACGTGTGATATACATACACTTTTTTGGGATCATATTTTCTATTCCGCTATTTAATCAAAAACCTTTGGGGATCAGTTAAATTGGGGGATAGTCTGTGTTGGTACGTGTGAGAGAGATCCACCTTTCCAAGTTGTTGGGGTTCATCTCATACTTCTGAAGGTTTGAGGGTGCTGCCTGTTCCATACTCCCCCTACTCCTAGCCTTTTAGGGGTACAAACAATAGTAATTGGGGCCTAGTGTGGTTGTGTACGTGTGATATACATACACTTTTTTGGGATCATATTTTCTATTCCGCTATTTAATCAAAAACCTTTGGGGATCAGTTAAATTGGGGGATAGTCTGTGTTGGTACGTGTGAGAGAGATCCACCTTTCCAAGTTGTTGGGGTTCATCTCATACTTCTGAAGGTTTGAGGGTGCTGCCTGTTCCATACTCCCCCTACTCCTAGCCTTTTAGGGGTACAAACAATAGTAATTGGGGCCTAGTGTGGTTGTGTACGTGTGATATACATACACTTTTTTGGGATCATATTTTCTATTCCGCTATTTAATCAAAAACCTTTGGGGATCAGTTAAATTGGGGGATAGTCTGTGTTGGTACGTGTGAGAGAGATCCACCTTTCCAAGTTGTTGGGGTTCATCTCATACTTCTGAAGGTTTGAGGGTGCTGCCTGTTCCATACTCCCCCTATTTCTAGCCTTTTAGGGGTACAAACAATAGTAATTGGGGCCTAGTGTGGTTGTGTACGTGTGATATACATACACTTTTTTGGGATCATATTTTCTATTCCGCTATTTAATCAAAAACCTTTGGGGATCAGTTAAATTGGGGGATAGTCTGTGTTGGTACGTGTGAGAGAGATCCACCTTTCCAAGTTGTTGGGGTTCATCTCATACTTCTGAAGGTTTGAGGGTGCTGCCTGTTCCATACTCCCCCTACTCCTAGCCTTTTAGGGGTACAAACAATAGTAATTGGGGCCTAGTGTGGTTGTGTACGTGTGATATACATACACTTTTTTGGGATCATATTTTCTATTCCGCTATTTAATCAAAAACCTTTGGGGATCAGTTAAATTGGGGGATAGTCTGTGTTGGTACGTGTGAGAGAGATCCACCTTTCCAAGTTGTTGGGGTTCATCTCATACTTCTGAAGGTTTGAGGGTGCTGCCTGTTCCATACTCCCCCTACTCCTAGCCTTTTAGGGGTACAAACAATAGTAATTGGGGCCTAGTGTGGTTGTGTACGTGTGATATACATACACTTTTTTGGGATCATATTTTCTATTCCGCTATTTAATCAAAAACCTCTGGGGATCAGTTAAATTGGGGGATAGTCTGTGTTGGTACGTGTGAGAGAGATCCACCTTTCCAAGTTGTTGGGGTTCATCTCATACTTCTGAAGGTTTGAGGGTGCTGCCTGTTCCATACTCCCCCTACTCCTAGCCTTTTAGGGGTACAAACAATAGTAATTGGGGCCTAGTGTGGTTGTGTACGTGTGATATACATACACTTTTTTGGGATCATATTTTCTATTCCGCTATTTAATCAAAAACCTTTGGGGATCAGTTAAATTGGGGGATAGTCTGTGTTGGTACGTGTGAGAGAGATCCACCTTTCCAAGTTGTTGGGGTTCATCTCATACTTCTGAAGGTTTGAGGGTGCTTCCTGTTCCATACCCCCCCTACTCCTCATCTAGCCTTTTAGGGGTACAAACAATAGTAATTGGGGCCTAGTGTGGTTGCGTACGTGCGAGATACATACACTTTTTTTGATCATATTTCCTATTCCGCTATTCAATAAAAACCTTTGAGGATCAATTGAATTGCGGGATAGTCTGTGTCGGTACGTGTGAGAGAGATCCACCTTTCCAAGTTGTTGGGGTTCATCTCATACTTCTGAAGGTTTGAGGGTGCTGCCTGTTCCATACCCCCCCTACTCCTCATCTAGCCTTTTAGGGGTACAAACAATAGTAATTGGGGCCTAGTGTGGTTGTGTACGTGCGAGATACATACACTTTTTTTGATCATATTTCCTATTCCGCTATTCAATAAAAACCTTTGAGGATCAATTGAATTGCGGGATAGTCTGTGTCGGTACGTGTGAGAGAGATCCACCTTTCCAAGTTGTTGGGGTTCATCTCATACTTCTGAAGGTTTGAGGGTGCTGCCTGTTCCATACCCCCCCTACTCCTCATCTAGCCTTTTAGGGGTACAAACAATAGTAATTGGGGCCTAGTGTGGTTGTGTACGTGCGAGATACATACACTTTTTTTGATCATATTTCCTATTCCGCTATTCAATAAAAACCTTTGAGGATCAATTGAATTGCGGGATAGTCTGTGTCGGTACGTGTGAGAGAGATCCACCTTTCCAAGTTGTTGGGGTTCATCTCATACTTCTGAAGGTTTGAGGGTGCTGCCTGTTCCATACTCCCCCTACTCCTCATCTAGCCTTTTAGGGGTACAAACAATAGTAATTGGGGCCTAGTGTGGTTGTGTACGTGTGATATACATACACTTTTTTTGGATCATATTTTCTATTCCGCTATTTAATCAAAAACCTTTGGGGATCAGTTAAATTGGGGGATAGTCTGTGTTGGTACGTGTGAGAGAGATCCACCTTTCCAAGTTGTTGGGGTTCATCTCATACTTCTGAAGGTTTGAGGGTGCTGCCTGTTCCATACTCCCCCTACTCCTAGCCTTTTAGGGGTACAAACAATAGTAATTGGGGCCTAGTGTGGTTGTGTACGTGTGATATACATACACTTTTTTGGGATCATATTTTCTATTCCGCTATTTAATCAAAAACCTTTGGGGATCAGTTAAATTGGGGGATAGTCTGTGTTGGTACGTGTGAGAGAGATCCACCTTTCCAAGTTGTTGGGGTTCATCTCATACTTCTGAAGGTTTGAGGGTGCTGCCTGTTCCATACTCCCCCTACTCCTAGCCTTTTAGGGGTACAAACAATAGTAATTGGGGCCTAGTGTGGTTGTGTACGTGTGATATACATACACTTTTTTGGGATCATATTTTCTATTCCGCTATTTAATCAAAAACCTTTGGGGATCAGTTAAATTGGGGGATAGTCTGTGTTGGTACGTGTGAGAGAGATCCACCTTTCCAAGTTGTTGGGGTTCATCTCATACTTCTGAAGGTTTGAGGGTGCTGCCTGTTCCATACTCCCCCTACTCCTAGCCTTTTAGGGGTACAAACAATAGTAATTGGGGCCTAGTGTGGTTGTGTACGTGTGATATACATACACTTTTTTTGGATCATATTTTCTATTCCGCTATTTAATCAAAAACCTTTGGGGATCAGTTAATTTGGGGGATAGTCTGTGTTGGTACGTGTGAGAGAGATCCACCTTTCCAAGTTGTTGGGGTTCATCTCATACTTCTGAAGGTTTGAGGGTGCTGCCTGTTCCATACTCCCCCTACTCCTAGCCTTTTAGGGGTACAAACAATAGTAATTGGGGCCTAGTGTGGTTGTGTACGTGTGATATACATACACTTTTTTGGGATCATATTTTCTATTCCGCTATTTAATCAAAAACCTTTGGGGATCAGTTAAATTGGGGGATAGTCTGTGTTGGTACGTGTGAGAGAGATCCACCTTTCCAAGTTGTTGGGGTTCATCTCATACTTCTGAAGGTTTGAGGGTGCTGCCTGTTCCATACTCCCCCTACTCCTAGCCTTTTAGGGGTACAAACAATAGTAATTGGGGCCTAGTGTGGTTGTGTACGTGTGATATACATACACTTTTTTGGGATCATATTTTCTATTCCGCTATTTAATCAAAAACCTTTGGGGATCAGTTAAATTGGGGGATAGTCTGTGTTGGTACGTGTGAGAGAGATCCACCTTTCCAAGTTGTTGGGGTTCATCTCATACTTCTGAAGGTTTGAGGGTGCTGCCTGTTCCATACTCCCCCTACTCCTAGCCTTTTAGGGGTACAAACAATAGTAATTGGGGCCTAGTGTGGTTGTGTACGTGTGATATACATACACTTTTTTGGGATCATATTTTCTATTCCGCTATTTAATCAAAAACCTTTGGGGATCAGTTAAATTGGGGGATAGTCTGTGTTGGTACGTGTGAGAGAGATCCACCTTTCCAAGTTGTTGGGGTTCATCTCATACTTCTGAAGGTTTGAGGGTGCTGCCTGTTCCATACTCCCCCTATTTCTAGCCTTTTAGGGGTACAAACAATAGTAATTGGGGCCTAGTGTGGTTGTGTACGTGTGATATACATACACTTTTTTGGGATCATATTTTCTATTCCGCTATTTAATCAAAAACCTTTGGGGATCAGTTAAATTGGGGGATAGTCTGTGTTGGTACGTGTGAGAGAGATCCACCTTTCCAAGTTGTTGGGGTTCATCTCATACTTCTGAAGGTTTGAGGGTGCTGCCTGTTCCATACTCCCCCTACTCCTAGCCTTTTAGGGGTACAAACAATAGTAATTGGGGCCTAGTGTGGTTGTGTACGTGTGATATACATACACTTTTTTGGGATCATATTTTCTATTCCGCTATTTAATCAAAAACCTTTGGGGATCAGTTAAATTGGGGGATAGTCTGTGTTGGTACGTGTGAGAGAGATCCACCTTTCCAAGTTGTTGGGGTTCATCTCATACTTCTGAAGGTTTGAGGGTGCTGCCTGTTCCATACTCCCCCTACTCCTAGCCTTTTAGGGGTACAAACAATAGTAATTGGGGCCTAGTGTGGTTGTGTACGTGTGATATACATACACTTTTTTGGGATCATATTTTCTATTCCGCTATTTAATCAAAAACCTCTGGGGATCAGTTAAATTGGGGGATAGTCTGTGTTGGTACGTGTGAGAGAGATCCACCTTTCCAAGTTGTTGGGGTTCATCTCATACTTCTGAAGGTTTGAGGGTGCTGCCTGTTCCATACTCCCCCTACTCCTAGCCTTTTAGGGGTACAAACAATAGTAATTGGGGCCTAGTGTGGTTGTGTACGTGTGATATACATACACTTTTTTGGGATCATATTTTCTATTCCGCTATTTAATCAAAAACCTTTGGGGATCAGTTAAATTGGGGGATAGTCTGTGTTGGTACGTGTGAGAGAGATCCACCTTTCCAAGTTGTTGGGGTTCATCTCATACTTCTGAAGGTTTGAGGGTGCTTCCTGTTCCATACCCCCCCTACTCCTCATCTAGCCTTTTAGGGGTACAAACAATAGTAATTGGGGCCTAGTGTGGTTGCGTACGTGCGAGATACATACACTTTTTTTGATCATATTTCCTATTCCGCTATTCAATAAAAACCTTTGAGGATCAATTGAATTGCGGGATAGTCTGTGTCGGTACGTGTGAGAGAGATCCACCTTTCCAAGTTGTTGGGGTTCATCTCATACTTCTGAAGGTTTGAGGGTGCTGCCTGTTCCATACCCCCCCTACTCCTCATCTAGCCTTTTAGGGGTACAAACAATAGTAATTGGGGCCTAGTGTGGTTGTGTACGTGCGAGATACATACACTTTTTTTGATCATATTTCCTATTCCGCTATTCAATAAAAACCTTTGAGGATCAATTGAATTGCGGGATAGTCTGTGTCGGTACGTGTGAGAGAGATCCACCTTTCCAAGTTGTTGGGGTTCATCTCATACTTCTGAAGGTTTGAGGGTGCTGCCTGTTCCATACCCCCCCTACTCCTCATCTAGCCTTTTAGGGGTACAAACAATAGTAATTGGGGCCTAGTGTGGTTGTGTACGTGCGAGATACATACACTTTTTTTGATCATATTTCCTATTCTGCTATTCAATAAAAACCTTTGAGGATCAATTGAATTGCGGGATAGTCTGTGTCGGTACGTGTGAGAGAGATCCACCTTTCCAAGTTGTTGGGGTTCATCTCATACTTCTGAAGGTTTGAGGGTGCTGCCTGTTCCATACTCCCCCTACTCCTCATCTAGCCTTTTAGGGGTACAAACAATAGTAATTGGGGCCTAGTGTGGTTGTGTACGTGTGATATACATACACTTTTTTTGGATCATATTTTCTATTCCGCTATTTAATCAAAAACCTTTGGGGATCAGTTAAATTGGGGGATAGTCTGTGTTGGTACGTGTGAGAGAGATCCACCTTTCCAAGTTGTTGGGGTTCATCTCATACTTCTGAAGGTTTGAGGGTGCTGCCTGTTCCATACTCCCCCTACTCCTAGCCTTTTAGGGGTACAAACAATAGTAATTGGGGCCTAGTGTGGTTGTGTACGTGTGATATACATACACTTTTTTGGGATCATATTTTCTATTCCGCTATTTAATCAAAAACCTTTGGGGATCAGTTAAATTGGGGGATAGTCTGTGTTGGTACGTGTGAGAGAGATCCACCTTTCCAAGTTGTTGGGGTTCATCTCATACTTCTGAAGGTTTGAGGGTGCTGCCTGTTCCATACTCCCCCTACTCCTAGCCTTTTAGGGGTACAAACAATAGTAATTGGGGCCTAGTGTGGTTGTGTACGTGTGATATACATACACTTTTTTGGGATCATATTTTCTATTCCGCTATTTAATCAAAAACCTTTGGGGATCAGTTAAATTGGGGGATAGTCTGTGTTGGTACGTGTGAGAGAGATCCACCTTTCCAAGTTGTTGGGGTTCATCTCATACTTCTGAAGGTTTGAGGGTGCTGCCTGTTCCATACTCCCCCTACTCCTAGCCTTTTAGGGGTACAAACAATAGTAATTGGGGCCTAGTGTGGTTGTGTACGTGTGATATACATACACTTTTTTGGGATCATATTTTCTATTCCGCTATTTAATCAAAAACCTTTGGGGATCAGTTAAATTGGGGGATAGTCTGTGTTGGTACGTGTGAGAGAGATCCACCTTTCCAAGTTGTTGGGGTTCATCTCATACTTCTGAAGGTTTGAGGGTGCTGCCTGTTCCATACTCCCCCTACTCCTAGCCTTTTAGGGGTACAAACAATAGTAATTGGGGCCTAGTGTGGTTGTGTACGTGTGATATACATACACTTTTTTGGGATCATATTTTCTATTCCGCTATTTAATCAAAAACCTCTGGGGATCAGTTAAATTGGGGGATAGTCTGTGTTGGTACGTGTGAGAGAGATCCACCTTTCCAAGTTGTTGGGGTTCATCTCATACTTCTGAAGGTTTGAGGGTGCTGCCTGTTCCATACTCCCCCTACTCCTAGCCTTTTAGGGGTACAAACAATAGTAATTGGGGCCTAGTGTGGTTGTGTACGTGTGATATACATACACTTTTTTGGGATCATATTTTCTATTCCGCTATTTAATCAAAAACCTTTGGGGATCAGTTAAATTGGGGGATAGTCTGTGTTGGTACGTGTGAGAGAGATCCACCTTTCCAAGTTGTTGGGGTTCATCTCATACTTCTGAAGGTTTGAGGGTGCTGCCTGTTCCATACTCCCCCTACTCCTCATCTAGCCTTTTAGGGGTACAAACAATAGTAATTGGGGCCTAGTGTGGTTGTGTACGTGCGAGATACATACACTTTTTTTGATCATATTTCCTATTCCGCTATTCAATAAAAACCTTTGAGGATCAATTGAATTGCGGGATAGTCTGTGTCGGTACGTGTGAGAGAGATCCACCTTTCCAAGTTGTTGGGGTTCATCTCATACTTCTGAAGGTTTGAGGGTGCTGCCTGTTCCATACCCCCCCTACTCCTCATCTAGCCTTTTAGGGGTACAAACAATAGTAATTGGGGCCTAGTGTGGTTGTGTACGTGCGAGATACATACACTTTTTTTGATCATATTTCCTATTCCGCTATTCAATAAAAACCTTTGAGGATCAATTGAATTGCGGGATAGTCTGTGTCGGTACGTGAGAGAGATCCACCTTTCCAAGTTGTTGGGGTTCATCTCATACTTCTGAAGGTTTGAGGGTGCTGCCTGTTCCATACTCCCCCTACTCCTCATCTAGCCTTTTAGGGGTACAAACAATAGTAATTGGGGCCTAGTGTGGTTGTGTACGTGTGATATACATACACTTTTTTTGGATCATATTTTCTATTCCGCTATTTAATCAAAAACCTTTGGGGATCAGTTAAATTGGGGGATAGTCTGTGTTGGTACGTGTGAGAGAGATCCACCTTTCCAAGTTGTTGGGGTTCATCTCATACTTCTGAAGGTTTGAGGGAGCTGCCTGTTCCATACTCCCCCTACTCCTAGCCTTTTAGGGGTACAAACAATAGTAATTGGGGCCTAGTGTGGTTGTGTACGTGTGATATACATACACTTTTTTGGGATCATATTTTCTATTCCGCTATTTAATCAAAAACCTTTGGGGATCAGTTAAATTGGGGGATAGTCTGTGTTGGTACGTGTGAGAGAGATCCACCTTTCCAAGTTGTTGGGGTTCATCTCATACTTCTGAAGGTTTGAGGGTGCTGCCTGTTCCATACTCCCCCTACTCCTAGCCTTTTAGGGGTACAAACAATAGTAATTGGGGCCTAGTGTGGTTGTGTACGTGTGATATACATACACTTTTTTGGGATCATATTTTCTATTCCGCTATTTAATCAAAAACCTTTGGGGATCAGTTAAATTGGGGGATAGTCTGTGTTGGTACGTGTGAGAGAGATCCACCTTTCCAAGTTGTTGGGGTTCATCTCATACTTCTGAAGGTTTGAGGGTGCTGCCTGTTCCATACTCCCCCTACTCCTCATCTAGCCTTTTAGGGGTACAAACAATAGTAATTGGGGCCTAGTGTGGTTGTGTACGTGCGAGATACATACACTTTTTTTGATCATATTTCCTATTCCGCTATTCAATAAAAACCTTTGAGGATCAATTGAATTGCGGGATAGTCTGTGTCGGTACGTGTGAGAGAGATCCACCTTTCCAAGTTGTTGGGGTTCATCTCATACTTCTGAAGGTTTGAGGGTGCTGCCTGTTCCATACCCCCCCTACTCCTCATCTAGCCTTTTAGGGGTACAAACAATAGTAATTGGGGCCTAGTGTGGTTGTGTACGTGCGAGATACATACACTTTTTTTGATCATATTTCCTATTCCGCTATTCAATAAAAACCTTTGAGGATCAATTGAATTGCGGGATAGTCTGTGTCGGTACGTGTGAGAGAGATCCACCTTTCCAAGTTGTTGGGGTTCATCTCATACTTCTGAAGGTTTGAGGGTGCTGCCTGTTCCATACCCCCCCTACTCCTCATCTAGCCTTTTAGGGGTACAAACAATAGTAATTGGGGCCTAGTGTGGTTGTGTACGTGCGAGATACATACACTTTTTTTGATTATATTTCCTATTCCGCTATTCAATAAAAACCTTTGAGGATCAATTGAATTGCGGGATAGTCTGTGTCGGTACGTGAGAGAGATCCACCTTTCCAAGTTGTTGGGGTTCATCTCATACTTCTGAAGGTTTGAGGGTGCTGCCTGTTCCATACTCCCCCTACTCCTCATCTAGCCTTTTAGGGGTACAAACAATAGTAATTGGGGCCTAGTGTGGTTGTGTACGTGTGATATACATACACTTTTTTTGGATCATATTTTCTATTCCGCTATTTAATCAAAAACCTTTGGGGATCAGTTAAATTGGGGGATAGTCTGTGTTGGTACGTGTGAGAGAGATCCACCTTTCCAAGTTGTTGGGGTTCATCTCATACTTCTGAAGGTTTGAGGGTGCTGCCTGTTCCATACTCCCCCTACTCCTAGCCTTTTAGGGGTACAAACAATAGTAATTGGGGCCTAGTGTGGTTGTGTACGTGTGATATACATACACTTTTTTGGGATCATATTTTCTATTCCGCTATTTAATCAAAAACCTTTGGGGATCAGTTAAATTGGGGGATAGTCTGTGTTGGTACGTGTGAGAGAGATCCACCTTTCCAAGTTGTTGGGGTTCATCTCATACTTCTGAAGGTTTGAGGGTGCTGCCTGTTCCATACTCCCCCTACTCCTAGCCTTTTAGGGGTACAAACAATAGTAATTGGGGCCTAGTGTGGTTGTGTACGTGTGATATACATACACTTTTTTGGGATCATATTTTCTATTCCGCTATTTAATCAAAAACCTTTGGGGATCAGTTAAATTGGGGGATAGTCTGTGTTGGTACGTGTGAGAGAGATCCACCTTTCCAAGTTGTTGGGGTTCATCTCATACTTCTGAAGGTTTGAGGGTGCTGCCTGTTCCATACTCCCCCTACTCCTAGCCTTTTAGGGGTACAAACAATAGTAATTGGGGCCTAGTGTGGTTGTGTACGTGTGATATACATACACTTTTTTTGGATCATATTTTCTATTCCGCTATTTAATCAAAAACCTTTGGGGATCAGTTAAATTGGGGGATAGTCTGTGTTGGTACGTGTGAGAGAGATCCACCTTTCCAAGTTGTTGGGGTTCATCTCATACTTCTGAAGGTTTGAGGGTGCTGCCTGTTCCATACTCCCCCTACTCCTAGCCTTTTAGGGGTACAAACAATAGTAATTGGGGCCTAGTGTGGTTGTGTACGTGTGATATACATACACTTTTTTGGGATCATATTTTCTATTCCGCTATTTAATCAAAAACCTTTGGGGATCAGTTAAATTGGGGGATAGTCTGTGTTGGTACGTGTGAGAGAGATCCACCTTTCCAAGTTGTTGGGGTTCATCTCATACTTCTGAAGGTTTGAGGGTGCTGCCTGTTCCATACTCCCCCTACTCCTAGCCTTTTAGGGGTACAAACAATAGTAATTGGGGCCTAGTGTGGTTGTGTACGTGTGATATACATACACTTTTTTGGGATCATATTTTCTATTCCGCTATTTAATCAAAAACCTTTGGGGATCAGTTAA
The DNA here is from genome assembly GCF_965119305.1 of Pelophylax lessonae. Classification (NCBI taxonomy): domain Eukaryota; kingdom Metazoa; phylum Chordata; class Amphibia; order Anura; family Ranidae; genus Pelophylax; species Pelophylax lessonae. The sequence continues at coordinate 48,911,293 of NC_138780.1, read as the reverse complement.
ATTGGGGGATAGTCTGTGTTGGTACGTGTGAGAGAGATCCACCTTTCCAAGTTGATGGGGTTCATCTCATACTTCTGAAGGTTTGAGGGTGCTGCCTGTTCCATACTCCCCCTACTCCTAGCCTTTTAGGGGTACAAACAATAGTAATTGGGGCCTAGTGTGGTTGTGTACGTGTGATATACATACACTTTTTTGGGATCATATTTTCTATTCCGCTATTTAATCAAAAACCTCTGGGGATCAGTTAAATTGGGGGATAGTCTGTGTTGGTACGTGTGAGAGAGATCCACCTTTCCAAGTTGTTGGGGTTCATCTCATACTTCTGAAGGTTTGAGGGTGCTGCCTTTTCCATACTCCCCCTACTCCTAGCCTTTTAGGGGTACAAACAATAGTAATTGGGGCCTAGTGTGGTTGTGTACGTGTGATATACATACACTTTTTTGGGATCATATTTTCTATTCCGCTATTTAATCAAAAACCTTTGGGGATCAGTTAAATTGGGGGATAGTCTGTGTTGGTACGTGTGAGAGAGATCCACCTTTCCAAGTTGTTGGGGTTCATCTCATACTTCTGAAGGTTTGAGGGTGCTGCCTGTTCCATACTCCCCCTACTCCTCATCTAGCCTTTTAGGGGTACAAACAATAGTAATTGGGGCCTAGTGTGGTTGTGTACGTGCGAGATACATACACTTTTTTTGATCATATTTCCTATTCCGCTATTCAATAAAAACCTTTGAGGATCAATTGAATTGCGGGATAGTCTGTGTCGGTACGTGTGAGAGAGATCCACCTTTCCAAGTTGTTGGGGTTCATCTCATACTTCTGAAGGTTTGAGGGTGCTGCCTGTTCCATACCCCCCCTACTCCTCATCTAGCCTTTTAGGGGTACAAACAATAGTAATTGGGGCCTAGTGTGGTTGTGTACGTGCGAGATACATACACTTTTTTTGATCATATTTCCTATTCCGCTATTCAATAAAAACCTTTGAGGATCAATTGAATTGCGGGATAGTCTGTGTCGGTACGTGTGAGAGAGATCCACCTTTCCAAGTTGTTGGGGTTCATCTCATACTTCTGAAGGTTTGAGGGTGCTGCCTGTTCCATACCCCCCCTACTCCTCATCTAGCCTTTTAGGGGTACAAACAATAGTAATTGGGGCCTAGTGTGGTTGTGTACGTGCGAGATACATACACTTTTTTTGATCATATTTCCTATTCCGCTATTCAATAAAAACCTTTGAGGATCAATTGAATTGCGGGATAGTCTGTGTCGGTACGTGTGAGAGAGATCCACCTTTCCAAGTTGTTGGGGTTCATCTCATACTTCTGAAGGTTTGAGGGTGCTGCCTGTTCCATACTCCCCCTACTCCTCATCTAGCCTTTTAGGGGTACAAACAATAGTAATTGGGGCCTAGTGTGGTTGTGTACGTGTGATATACATACACTTTTTTTGGATCATATTTTCTATTCCGCTATTTAATCAAAAACCTTTGGGGATCAGTTAAATTGGGGGATAGCCTGTGTTGGTACGTGTGAGAGAGATCCACCTTTCCAAGTTGTTGGGGTTCATCTCATACTTCTGAAGGTTTGAGGGTGCTGCCTGTTCCATACTCCCCCTACTCCTAGCCTTTTAGGGGTACAAACAATAGTAATTGGGGCCTAGTGTGGTTGTGTACGTGTGATATACATACACTTTTTTGGGATCATATTTTCTATTCCGCTATTTAATCAAAAACCTTTGGGGATCAGTTAAATTGGGGGATAGTCTGTGTTGGTACGTGTGAGAGAGATCCACCTTTCCAAGTTGTTGGGGTTCATCTCATACTTCTGAAGGTTTGAGGGTGCTGCCTGTTCCATACTCCCCCTACTCCTAGCCTTTTAGGGGTACAAACAATAGTAATTGGGGCCTAGTGTGGTTGTGTACGTGTGATATACATACACTTTTTTGGGATCATATTTTCTATTCCGCTATTTAATCAAAAACCTTTGGGGATCAGTTAAATTGGGGGATAGTCTGTGTTGGTACGTGTGAGAGAGATCCACCTTTCCAAGTTGTTGGGGTTCATCTCATACTTCTGAAGGTTTGAGGGTGCTGCCTGTTCCATACTCCCCCTACTCCTAGCCTTTTAGGGGTACAAACAATAGTAATTGGGGCCTAGTGTGGTTGTGTACGTGTGATATACATACACTTTTTTTGGATCATATTTTCTATTCCGCTATTTAATCAAAAACCTTTGGGGATCAGTTAAATTGGGGGATAGTCTGTGTTGGTACGTGTGAGAGAGATCCACCTTTCCAAGTTGTTGGGGTTCATCTCATACTTCTGAAGGTTTGAGGGTGCTGCCTGTTCCATACTCCCCCTACTCCTAGCCTTTTAGGGGTACAAACAATAGTAATTGGGGCCTAGTGTGGTTGTGTACGTGTGATATACATACACTTTTTTGGGATCATATTTTCTATTCCGCTATTTAATCAAAAACCTTTGGGGATCAGTTAAATTGGGGGATAGTCTGTGTTGGTACGTGTGAGAGAGATCCACCTTTCCAAGTTGTTGGGGTTCATCTCATACTTCTGAAGGTTTGAGGGTGCTGCCTGTTCCATACTCCCCCTACTCCTAGCCTTTTAGGGGTACAAACAATAGTAATTGGGGCCTAGTGTGGTTGTGTACGTGTGATATACATACACTTTTTTGGGATCATATTTTCTATTCCGCTATTTAATCAAAAACCTCTGGGGATCAGTTAAATTGGGGGATAGTCTGTGTTGGTACGTGTGAGAGAGATCCACCTTTCCAAGTTGTTGGGGTTCATCTCATACTTCTGAAGGTTTGAGGGTGCTGCCTGTTCCATACTCCCCCTACTCCTAGCCTTTTAGGGGTACAAACAATAGTAATTGGGGCCTAGTGTGGTTGTGTACGTGTGATATACATACACTTTTTTGGGATCATATTTTCTATTCCGCTATTTAATCAAAAACCTTTGGGGATCAGTTAAATTGGGGGATAGTCTGTGTTGGTACGTGTGAGAGAGATCCACCTTTCCAAGTTGTTGGGGTTCATCTCATACTTCTGAAGGTTTGAGGGTGCTGCCTGTTCCATACTCCCCCTACTCCTCATCTAGCCTTTTAGGGGTACAAACAATAGTAATTGGGGCCTAGTGTGGTTGTGTACGTGCGAGATACATACACTTTTTTTGATCATATTTCCTATTCCGCTATTCAATAAAAACCTTTGAGGATCAATTGAATTGCGGGATAGTCTGTGTCGGTACGTGTGAGAGAGATCCACCTTTCCAAGTTGTTGGGGTTCATCTCATACTTCTGAAGGTTTGAGGGTGCTGCCTGTTCCATACCCCCCCTACTCCTCATCTAGCCTTTTAGGGGTACAAACAATAGTAATTGGGGCCTAGTGTGGTTGTGTACGTGCGAGATACATACACTTTTTTTGATCATATTTCCTATTCCGCTATTCAATAAAAACCTTTGAGGATCAATTGAATTGCGGGATAGTCTGTGTCGGTACGTGTGAGAGAGATCCACCTTTCCAAGTTGTTGGGGTTCATCTCATACTTCTGAAGGTTTGAGGGTGCTGCCTGTTCCATACCCCCCCTACTCCTCATCTAGCCTTTTAGGGGTACAAACAATAGTAATTGGGGCCTAGTGTGGTTGTGTACGTGCGAGATACATACACTTTTTTTGATCATATTTCCTATTCCGCTATTCAATAAAAACCTTTGAGGATCAATTGAATTGCGGGATAGTCTGTGTCGGTACGTGTGAGAGAGATCCACCTTTCCAAGTTGTTGGGGTTCATCTCATACTTCTGAAGGTTTGAGGGTGCTGCCTGTTCCATACTCCCCCTACTCCTCATCTAGCCTTTTAGGGGTACAAACAATAGTAATTGGGGTCTAGTGTGGTTGTGTACGTGTGATATACATACACTTTTTTTGGATCATATTTTCTATTCCGCTATTCAATAAAAACCTTTCTAGGGCAAGATCTTAAATTACAGAAATATGAGGAGACCGTCAAATAAGGGCCGTGGCCTGGGTCGTGGTGCTGCTGGTAGAGCTCCTGTTGCAAGGAGAGGACATGGTCGATCTGTGCCAGCTACACGCACAAGTGAAACACCTTCCTCAAGTGTGAGTAGGCGACAGAACCTGCATCAGTATTTGGTAGGGCATCAAACTCCCCTAGAAGTGATGAGGCCAGAACAAGTTGAGGCGATAGTAGATTGGTTTGCTGCTGACAGTGCCTCCAGTTCCTTCACATTGTCTCCCACCCAGTCTACTGCAGAAAGGTCAGAGTTGGCACCTGCAGCCAATGTCCAACCGTCTTTCACCTCACCCCCTTGCAAATCAGGCCAGCAGTCTGAGCCCCAAGCCATACAGCAGTCTCTTATTCTTTTTGAGGACTCTGTCAGCAGGGTTTCCCAGGGCCATCCACCTAGCCCTGCCCCAGAAGTGGAAGAGATTGAGTGCAGCGATGCCCAACCACTTATTTCTCAAGATGAGTACATGCAAGGATCATCGCAGCACGTCTCCGATGATGACGAAACGCAGGTGCCAACTGCTGCGGCGTTCAGCATTGTGGAGACCGACAAGGAGGGCAGGGGTGAAGACTGGGTGGAAGATGATGTGGAGGACGATGAGGTCCTCGACCCCACATGGAATGAACGTCATGCAGGTGACCTGAGTAGTTTGGAGGAAGAGGCGGTGGTCGCACAGAGCCACCAGCACAGCAGAAGAGGGAGCAGGGTGCAGAAGCGGAGCGGCCGTGCCCTAGACACTACGCCCGCTACTGCCCAACGCAGCAAGGGAACGAGCGCACCAAAGTCAGCTCAAAGGAGTTCTCTAGCGTGGAAGTTCTTTAGAAAATGTGCTGATGACAGGACACGAGTGGTTTGCACCCTGTGCAATCAGAGCTTGAAGCGAGGCATGAACCTTCTCAACCTGAGCACAACCTGCATGATCAGGCATCTAAGTGCAAAGCACGAGCTGCAGTGGAGTACACACCTTCAAAACCAAGAAACGTCTCTGGCTCATCCTGCTTCCTCTTCTGCTGCAGTCTCGGCCGCTCCAGCCACATCTGTAGTGATACCGGCACCTGCCACCCCGCAAACAGACGATCTGTCAGCAACACCACCACCTGGGTCACCAACAACCATCTCCACAATGTCCCGTGGAAGCGTTCAGCTTTCCATCTCCCAAACACTTGAGAGGAAGAGGAAGTACCCCCCTACCCACCCGCGATCCCTGGCCCTGAATGCCAGCATTTCAAAATTATTGGCCTTTGAAATGCTGTCATTCCGTCTGGTGGAGACGCACAGTTTTAAAAACCTTATGTCGGTGGATGTCCCACAGTACGTCGTGCCCAGCCGCCACTACTTTTCCAGGCAAGCCATCCCTTCCCTGCACAACCAAGTGGGGGAAAATATCAGGTGTGCACTGCGCAACGCCATCTGTGCCAAGGTCCACCTAACTACGGATACGTGGACCAGTAAGCACGGTCAGGGGCGTTATATCTCCCTAACGGCACACTGGGTAAATGCAGTGGCGGATGGGCCTGAGGCGGATAGCAATTTGGCGCATGTCCTTCCACCACCGAGGATTGCAGGGCGCTTCAGTTTGCCTCCTGTTCGTAACTCCTCCTACTCCGCTTCCTCATCCTCTACCGCCTCCTCATCCGGACAGCGTAACACCTTCACCACCAACTTCAGCACGGCCAGGGGTAAACGACAGCAGGCAGTTTTACAACTTGCCTGTTTGGGGGACAAACCACACACCGCGCAGGAGTTGTGGAGGAGCATGGAACAGCAGACAAATGAGTGGTTGCTGCCAGCGAGCCTCAAGCCCGGCCTGGTGGTGTGTGATAACGGGCGAAATCTCATAGCAGCTCTGGGCCTAGCCGGTTTGACGCACATCCCTTGCCTGGCGCATGTGCTGAATTTGGTGGTGCAGAGGTTCCTTAAAAACTACCCCGATATGTCAGAGCTGCTGCAGAAAGTGCGGGCCGTTTGTGCGCACTTTCGGCGTTCTCACCCTGCTGCTGCTCGCCTGGCAGCGCTGCAGCGTAACTTCGGCCTTCCCGCTCACCGCCTCATATGTGACGTGCCCACAAGGTGGAACTCCACCTTGCACATGCTGGAAAGACTGTGCGAGCAGCAGCAGGCCATAGTGGAGTTTCAGCTGCAGCACGCACGCGTGAGTCGCTCTGCGGAACAGCACCACTTCACCACCAATAACTGGGCCTCCATGCGAGACCTGTGTGCCTTGTTGCGCTGTTTTGAGTACTCCACCAACATGGCCAGTGGCAATGACGCCGTTCTCAGCTTAACTATCCCACTTCTATGCCTCCTTGAAAAAACTATTCGGGCGATGATGGAAGAGGATGTGGCACAGGATGAGGAGGAGGAGGAGGATGAAGAGGTAACATTTCCAAGGCTTTCAGGGCAGTCATTCGCAAGGGGCTCCGAGGGTGGGTTCCTGCACACGCAAACGCCAGGGACGCAATTGTCCAGCAGGGGCACAGTTCTGGAGGATGAGGAGGATGAGGAGGAGGAGGAGCTGGAGGAGGAGATGGAACCATGTTCACAGCAGGGTGGCACCCAGGCCAGCTCATGGCCATCACTGGTGCGTGGCTGGGGGGATACAGAGGACACGGACGATACACCTCCCACAGAGGACAGCCTTTCGTCGCCTCTGGGCAGCCTGGCACACATGAGCGATTACATGCTGCAGTGTCTCCACAACGACCGCCGAGTTGCCCACATTCTAACTTGTGCTGATTACTGGGTGGCCACGCTGCTGGATCCCCGTTACAAGGACAACGTACCGTCCTTAATTCACTCACTGGAGCGCGATCGCAAGATGCGCGAGTACAAGCGCACGCTGGTAGACGCCATGCTGCTGGCATTACCATCTGACAGCGGGGCCACAGTGGAAGCACAAGGCAGAGGAGGAGGAGGAGGAGGTCGCCAACGCAACCAGGGCACCGCCAGCACCTCAGAAGGCAGGGTTAGCATGGCCGAAATGTGGAAAAGCTTTGTCAGCACGCCACAACAAACAGCAGCACCAGCAGCTCAGATGGAACGTCTTAGCAGGAGGCAGCATTTTACCAACATGGTGGAGCAGTATGTGTGCACACGCCTACATGTAGTGAATGACGGGTCTGCCCCCTTCAACTTCACTCCAAATTGGGCACATGGCCTGAGCTTGCCCTTTACGCCTTGGAGGTGCTGGCGTGCCCTGCAGCCAGTGTATTATCTGAACGGGTATTTAGCACGGCTGGGGGCGTTATAACAGACAAGCGCAGCCGCCTGTCCAGAGACAATGTGGACAAGCTCACGTTCATTAAAATGAACCAGGCATGGATCCCACGGGACTTTTCCGTACCTTATGCAGAATAGCAATGGATACCGACCTTACCCACCCATTGTTCCATTTTTGCTCTTTCTCACTCTTTTGGGGTGTACCCTCATTTAAAATTTTTGAAAAGAAGCAGTGTTGGCTACCTCGTCCTCCTCCTCAGGGCCAGATTAATGTAGGGGCTATTGGAGCTGCAGCTCCAGGCCCCTACCTTTTATATAGGCCCCGGGTTGGCCATATTCACTGTTACCGCTCTTCTGTCACTTGTAAACACAGAAGTCTGGCTTCTATGCTCGCTTCCCCAGGCAGCACCCTCAGAACCTCCCCACACAGCGTGAAGGCCGGACAAGGAGGGACAGTTGGCGATGCATGGATGTGTTTATGGGCTTCAGAGACAGCATCCCATGTTGAATTAGGCATGCATGGCTGCACCCTTCCTCCTCTGGGTGCATGGCAAGGCACGGCCCTTAAGGCCCTTCAAAATCCTCAGCACCAAGCCCATGATGCTGTTAATCCGGCCCTGGTCCTCCTCCACCGCCGCTTCCACCTACACCGCCCATAGGTGTGCGCAGCCTATTGCATTAAGGTGTGCACCCCAAAGTTGAAATACACATGCATGTGTTTGCCAGCAGGGAGAGTAATGTATCGGGGCCATGTACCTGTAGGCAAGGAGAAATAGAGCAGAGCAGGTCCCAGGGAGATCTTTCCCATCTCCTCACTGGCAATGCTATGTGCCCTAGGTGATTAGGGTGTGCCCAGGCACACCCAGCACACCCTGTGCGCACGCCTATGCCACCGCCACATCCACCACCACCTCAACCTCCCTCCTACTCCATATGGGCCTCGTCCTTCAGAGATGAAGAAGAACATTGTTTTATTTTTCTGTTTTTTTTTTGTTGTTTTAAGTTATTTCCCTATCCACATTTGTTTGCAGAGCACTTGCCATGCTCTTAATTACGTTTTGCTGCCATTTGCAGCACTCTAGCCCTTTCCTTTGGTGTTTTAGAGCCATTTTAGTGCCTTAAAGTTCGGGTCCCCATTGACTTCAATGGGGTTCGGTGTCCGGGAAAAGTTCGGTAAAAGTCCGGGACACGGACCCGGACTTTTTTTTAAAGTTCGGCCGAACCCGTCGAACACGGACATCTAGGTGTTCGCTCAACCCTACTTTCAAGCATTCTCCAATTAAGTTTTCCGGACCCGTCCAAATGATGAAAATATCATCTAGGAAACGTTGCCATAGTAGTATATGGTCTACAAAAGTGCTGTTTTTCTCTTCGGCTAGAAAATCAGATTCCCAGGCTCCTAAATAAATGTTCGCATAAGATGGTGCGCAGCTCGTACCCATCGCGACACCGCACGTTTGTAGGTAATAGGTGCCATTAAATGTGAAAACATTGTGATTCAATATATATTCCAACATTGTTACAATGAATTCGTTAAACTTGTGGTCTCTTTCACTCTGTTGTTTGAGTGTTTCTCTTATTATCTCAATGCCTTTTTTATGGGGAATGTTGCTGTAGAGGGCTTCAACATCAACGGTAATCAAGAAAGAATCTTCCGGTATTATTAGATCATCAAGTATCTGGAGTAGGTGGACTGTGTCTTTAAGATATGATGGAAGCTTGGTCACATGTGGTCTCAGGTATGCATCGATAATTTTACTTGTTGTCTCAGTAAGATTACCATTCCCAGATACAATTGGTCTCCCTGGTGGGTTATCCTTGTTCTTGTGTATCTTTGGCAATGCATATAATGTAGGGGTTCTGGGGTGTTTAGTCCTCAAGTAATTCCATAGGGATTCCGTGATCGTACCTTCATTTAAGGCTCTATCCAGTTTTCTGTAGAAATCTTCCTTGAAGGTCTCCAACATGACAGGTAATATTTCTTTATAACATTTTTTGTTTCTCAAGATATTTAGACACATCATTTTATATTGGTCGTTATCCATCAGGACCACATTGCCCCCTTTATCAGAGGGCTTAATTGTGATGTTCTCATTATCCTGGAGTTCCTTCAGGGCCTTCTTTTGATGTTTTGTTAGATTCTGTGAAATCTCTTGATCCTTCAGTTGGTTAATTTCCTTTGTTGTCTCCCATACAAAGAGGGCAATTGCTGGATTTGTATTGAGGGGTGGGAAGGCACTTGATTTTGTCTTAAATCTTTTAAGGGATATTCCCCTCGGGGGGTCTGTTTCCTGTTCCTCCTCCTCACTGTCTATTGTAGTGTCATCATCCGTCCAATCTTCCAGTCCCCCTTCCTCCAACAGTAAATTTAGATCCCTGATAGCTCTAAATTCAGCTGCTGTGAATTTAGTCTGTGGTTCTTCTGTTTGTTTTTTACTGTACATAACTTTTAAGAGTAATTTTCAGGCAAATAGGTTGATATCCTTTATAGTTTCAAACTTATCTGTGGTTCTATTTGGGCAAAATGAGAGCCCTAATTTTAGGACCTCTGTTTGTTCAGTAGTTAGTATATGTTGGGAAAGATTTATGATGGTATGTTCCCTTATTTCATCTATTATGTGGGGTTGGTTTTCTTCTTCTGGGTTTTCCCTAAAAAAGGCCTTTGAGATTTTGGGTCACTTCCCCTCCCTAATCTGTATACCAATCTGTAAATGTAAGTGTTTATTTGGGCTTGGACACCCACACTAATTACTTACCTTGGGAAATATAATATAATATACACAAATATATACCCCTTCCAGAACGATCCAGGACATTACTGGAACAACAATCCAATATCTTTATACGAACATCTCCAAACCTGGATGTGAGTAGCCAACATTGGCAGTATATGATCTTTATTTTCCATACAATAAAAAACGATAAAAAATACAACTAATATATCCTCTCAGATCATGGTACCTCACGGCTCCTTGTTGCAGGTTTAGAAGGGACAGAGGCAATTCTGGTTTGCAGTAACAAGATTTTAAAATACAAGTATGTATTTATTATTATTATTATTTCTGTATATACCAATTTCACATATATTTCCAATAAATGGAAATATTGAATATTATCTATTATACATTACAGCTGGGTGACAGAAAAACTTTGAAAAAGGCTGATACAGCCGAAACGCGTCAGCAATTATGGATGAAACTCTGTGAACCTCCTACATACGGAATACACAGAGATAAGATCCATAAAACTGTCACAACTTATCACATGTGTCACGGATTCACTGAGAATCCTTCCTCTCTTATTCTTATCTTTATCACTTTGGGCCTGTACCCAACACCAATACCCACAACTGAGTTACAATATTTTCTTATTATTTTTTATGTCTATGTAAATTTGTTAATAAATTGAGATATAATTTTACTCACATTCTATTGATACTTACTTGCCCACAAAGTCCCATCATCTTTGGCTTGAGACACCAAAAAAACCCCCTCTTTTTTCAAAGCTTAGGGACGGAGGCAGCAACTACTCACACCACCTATAAGATCAAAACCCACACCCCCTCGTAGGATGAGGATGGTTTACTAAGCCAGTCCATTACCTCTTTGTCTTTTGAGCATTTTAGAATAATTTAATTTGACTTCCTCTAATTATATATGTATATCATTTATCATTTATCTATTCATCAAATTTAGCACAGCTATATTTTATTTAATTTGTCTAGGTGTTTCCCACTTTTAGCTGCAGCTGTTTATTTTTTTTTTCAGGTGTTCTAGCTTGTTTTTTTTAGTATTAGTCCACTACCTCTGCATGCTGTGGTTGGATAGCATGAGCAACATCACTAAACAGAGGAAATTATGCACATCCAGTTTTACCTGTGGACACATACGCTGCTGGCCCCTTCACAGTGCCATAGAAACGTCTGCCTCTCCTTGCTGGCCTCCCAGACATGATGGGGGGGGGGGTGGTATTATTAGCAATATTTAATCAAGATGGGGAAATGTGTAAGGAGATGCACTTGTAACGCTCCTGCGTTTCTTATATGGTGTGGATTTTCAGCTGCAGAAATAGTTCCACGTCAGTAGTCATGTAAGAGATATGCTGAGATACCATTCCCAACCTCAATGACTCATCATGTGTGGAAGGTCTTATTTCAGCCAGTAAATACACACAATTAGCAAGCTGGTTCCTAGAATGACTTTATGTATGTGGTAACACAATGATGAAGGTTGAGGGATAGGTTGAGTGGAGGTGGTAGGTGATAGACACTTGAAGGTGAGACAGTAGCAGATGGATGCAGGAAGGTTTAGCAATGTTGTATGATAGCAGATGACAGAATAGCAGGTGGACATACAAAAGAGATCAACCCAGTGCAGAAAAGTAGCAGTAGTCTCAAGAGCTAGCAATCTAGTTATGCAGATGTGATAAACAGTCTTTACTATGCAGAGCTAGATAGTGTAAGCTTAGTATAAGTTTATAGAGAATTCCCCTGCGGGGTACTTAGCACTATTAGCGATACAGCCGAAGGGTGGTTCAGGAGAGGCGGATGATCCAGTAGCGGGATACAGGGATCAGCGCGGCGAGGTTCCGTCAGCGAGGTAAGCTTGCAAGCATGGAAGCTTCAAGCAAGGTTAGCATCCAGGTAAGGGTGTTTGAACGAACACATGTGAGTGAGAACCGGCGCTTTAAATAGCCATCTAGTCCGGCGCTGGGTGATGACAGCTCCAGTCTTAAAGGTGTATGCGCACCTTTCCAAAAGTAAATGGTGGGGCGCATACACTTGTGGAAAGTGTAATTTAGGGTACCAAAGGTACCGGAACATTACAGCACTTTAATAAATGAAAAGTGGTGTTTGATGCACTTTAACTTGAGTTCTCACGACACAAACACTCCACTGACACACTACAATATACAGCAGTAAAACTGTACTGACGCACTGCAATATACTGCGGTATACGTTCACTAGCACACTAAAATATACTGCACTGAAATATACTGTGGTAAACGTGCACTAACACACTGCAATATACTGCATTAAATGTGCACCAACGCACTGAAAAATGCTACATTAAAAATGCACTCACGCACTGCAATATACTACAGTAAACTAGCACAAATGCACTAAAATATATTGCACCGAAATATCCTGCAGTAAACGTGCACTAATGCACTAAAATATACTGCACCGAAATATATTGCGCTAAACGTGCACTAACCCACTGCAATATGCTGCGGTAAATGTGCACCTACCTATGCACTGAAATATAATGCGTTAAACGTGCACTATCACACTGAAATATACTGCTTTAAACATACACCAACACACTGAATAAATACTGCATTAAGCATGCACTAATGCACTGCAATATAATGTAGTAAACGTGCAATGACGCATGTAAATATACTACGTTAAACGTGCACTAATGCACTGCAATATACTGCTGTAAACGTGCACATACTCACTGAAGTATACTGCGTTAAACATGCACTAACGCACTGCAATATAATGTGGTAAATGTGCACTTACGCACTGAAATATACTGCATTAAACGTGCACTAGCGCACTGCCGTATACTGTGGTAAATGTACACCAACGCACTGAAATATACTACGGTAAGCGCGCACTAACGCACTGCAATATACTTCGGTACACCTGCACCAAAACACTGAAATATACTGCGTTAAACGTGCACTAACTCACTGAAATATACTGCAGGAAACCTGCCTTGGCAAAATAAACTGACACTAAAGTAAAAATGATTGGTCACATTACACTCACACTGCACTATCACTAGATTCACACTAAACTGACACTAAAGTAGAAATGTGAAAAGAAGCAGAGGAAACACGCCCTTATATCATAAAATACATATCACCATAGTGAGTAAACAATAGTAAATAAACAAATAAATAAATACATCTTCATTTAAATAATAGAAAATACATAAAAATTGTGAAGTCCATGTATAAATCCCACACATAAATACTGTCCTAAGTCAGTATAGGAAAGGTTCCTCTCCACCAGCATGCAGACACACTATACACTCACCAGACTTAATTGACCCATATTACATGGAGTCAAATTACGGATATGAGAAAATCCAAAATGGAGATGTCATACACGAGGTCACAGGAATGAATTCAACCGCTGCTGTCATCCATTCAATATTTATAAATAGCGTGTTTAAAGCTCCAGTGTTGCTGTATAGAGAGGGAGAGGAAAGAACACTCTCATGGTGCAGTATTTTAAATCATTTATTTAAAAAAGAAGGTGGTATTGCACTTACATCAAAGAAGCCAGGGATCAGCTTGTATTGTATAGGAATCGCCGGTTTACGCTCCACCTGCATTCCAGCTGACCGGAAATAACGTATCTCAAACACCACCCAACGCCATTTCATCAGCCTATGTCTGAAATCCTCAGGAGTTAGTAAAATATGAGGGGTCAAATATAAAAAAAAAAATAAATAAAAAAAAAAAAAACACATACATCTCTTTTACCTGACAAAAAATATTTTTGACATGAACACACACACACCCGCACAGGTTGAACTGAATGGACTGGTGTCTTTATTCATCCTTACAAACTATGTAACTATATGTAACAGGAAAAGCAGACAGGAGCATAGAACATGTACACCAAATTTCAAGAGAGCCATTTTTATCAAACTGTGCTCCATACTTCATACCATTAAATGGGAAGATATTCTAAAAGGAAAAAACACGGATGAAAAGTGGGAGTGCTTTAACCACTTGCTGACTGCCTAACGTAGATCTACGTTGGCAGTCAACCCCTCACAGGCAAAGCGACGTAGGTCTACGTCGCTAGCCTGTGAGGGTCTAGGGAGCGAGCGCGCGCCACCGGAGGCGCGCTCCCGGTCCCGCGTGATCACGCACCCCCCCCTGCGTGTGACCGGCGGACCCGATGTCCGCCGGTCACTCTGCGATCGTCGGGGGAGAGGGAGAAAGTCAGACGGCTTGTGTAAACAAGCTGCCTGTCATTCTCCCCTGTGTATGAAGGATGATCATACGGTTCTACTATGTAGAACCGTTGATCACTGTTCATACATCTGAAGCCACAGCCAATCACAGTAGAAAGCACGCCCCTAGGGACACACATAGCCCCTCCCTTTCAAAAAAAGTTAACCCCTTCACTGCAAGTGTATTTTTACAGTAACAGTGCATATGTATAGCACTGATTACTGTAGAAATGTCACTGGTAACCCCAAAAGTGTCAAAAATGTCAGTCAAGGGTCCGATCTGTCCGCCGCAATGTCGCAGTACCGCAAAAAAAATTGCAGATCGCCGCCATTACGCGTTAAAAAAAACCCAACAAAAATGACAAAAATCTTTCCCTTTGTTAGTAAACGCGATAACTTTTGCGCAAACCAATCAAAATACGCTTTTTGCGATTTTTTTTTACCAAACATAGGTAGCATAGAACAAATTGTCCGAAAATGTTAAAAAATTTAGATTTTTACATTTTTTTGGGGGGGAATTTCATATAAAAAAATGTGAAAAATATTGCTATTTTTGCAAAATTTACGCTCTTTTTTTGTTTATAGCGCATGATCAAAAAATCGCACAGGTGATCAAATACCACCAAAAGAAAGCTCTGTTTGTGGGAAAAAAAGGACGCCAAATTCGTTTAGATACAGCATCGCACGACCGCGCAATTGTCCGTTAAAGTCACGCAGTGCCGAATCGCAAAATACCCCCTGGTCAGGAAGGGGGTAAAATCTTCCGGGGCTTAAGTGGTTAAGAACATTTTAATTAATGGCATTAGTTAATGTATTCTAATGGGCAACAAATATAAAAGAACCAAGGTTAAACACTGGGGGGTTAAATTTAAGCGTAAAAAGGCGCATTAAAGAGAAAAAACTGTCCTTTAGAAAATATAAGGTTGAGCCAACATTCCAGCACTATAAAGAGTGCAATAAAAAAATGTAAGAGTGCGATCAGGGCTGTGAAAATAGACTACGAGAGACACATAGCAGTCGAGAGTAAAAAGAATCGCTAATATTTTTTTAAATATATACCTAGTAAAAAGGCAGAATCCGAGAAAATTGGTCCCAAAAAAGATAGTCAGGGGACGTTGGTTACAAGTGACAGGGAGAAGGCAAATATAATAAATACGTTATTTTCCTCAATACTCACTATAGAAAAGAAGGTGTATAATATACATAGATAATGTTAGCAGCACAGCAAGGAGTGTACCCTTGTGGCTAATGGAAGCTAGTGTTCATAAAAAGACTTGAGAAACTTAAACAAAGGTATGTGCAAATAAAAAAAAAAAAAAAGGATCTGGCGCCAAAATCAATCAGTGGCTCTAAGCTGTTATTGGGGAATACGATGTGTGATGTGTCGTTGCTGCTAATTGGCTGCAGGAATGTGACGATAAAAAAAAAATAGATCATAAACTTAAATCAGCGCAAATCTACTCTTCTCTATTTTAAAGTATTATAATATCCAATTATCTCCAACAGAAAAATGAAAGTGCAATAATCTTAATGAATAATAATAATCAAAACTTCTAATGATTAGTAAAAAAAAAGAAAAATAATTACATATATTAAAAAAGAAAAACTCACTCATTTATTAACCACTTGCCGACCGCCGCAAGTACATATACTGCGGCGGTCAGCCCCTCACAGGCAAAGTGACGTATATATACGTCACTAGCCTGTGAGGCTCTGGGGAGTAAGCGCACGCCGCCGGAGGCGCGCTCCCGCGCAGTCACGGACCCCCCTGCACGTGTGACCGGCGGATCCGATGTCCGCCGGTCACTCGGCGATCGTCGGTGCAGAGGGAGAAAGGCAGGCGGCTGATGTAAACAAGCCGCCTGTCATTCTCCCCTGTGTAGGAACAGTGATCATACGGTTCTACTATGTAGGACCATTGTGTGATACAAACTTAAAACAGCGCTAAACACATAAAAGGAGAAAAATTGTCAAAAATGGTCTTTCTGTGGAATAGATAAAAATAATAATAAATCATAAGAAATTGAATGTGAGTATAGTGCAGCTGCTGTGCATCCAAACAAGTATTTGGAAAGAATGTGTATACAAAGTTAAAACAGCGCTAGCAATGAAACAAAAATGAATAAATATCTCAAAGTGCAAAGTGATCTGTGCAAAATAGCTATTGGTATTGCATCTAAACATCAAAATAGCCACCAATAAATATATATAAAGTGCTTAGTCCTTAGTGCAGATAGCTGTAAAAATATAATATAAAGTGCTCAAGTGCAAGACGATCGATCCAATCAATTGGTGCTCCAGTGAGTGTCCCGACCCGCTAGGTCCCCTACTCACCACAAATATGGTCTTTAAGCGCCTGAAGGGATCAGTTATGGCCACCGAGCTCCAGTGTATGATACCATGAGAAAAGCCTTAATAGGATCACTCCAAGAAAGTATCCGAGGTATCCAAATATATGGAAGAGAAAGAATGGGGCCAATAGTGTAATATGTTTAAATTATTTATTCCCCCAAATCGTTATAAGGTACTTACAAAATTGAAGTAAAAAAACGGCATGTAGATAACAAACAGGAACGCACGCTAATGCCAACTCCAGGAAGTAAACCGGAAGTGACATCCTGTGGTAGTACGCCGGAAATTACGTCAACGTGTTTCACCCAATCCGTGGGCGTTTTCAAAGACCTCATTTCCGGGTACGGTCGGCTTGTGTCAGAATAAAGAATGACAAAACCGGATATCGGGATTACCCCGGATACTAATGAGATCCAAGCGGGATATAAACAAGCCGACCGTACCCGAATCGCAAAAAGTGGCCCAGACGTAATACAGCAAAATCCTCCGGTGGTAAAGTGGTTAAGCTGTTATTGTAGAATACGATGTGTGATGTGTAGTGTTGAGCGAACACGGACTGTATTATTCGTGTTCGTACCGAATAATTGGATTTTTTGTACCCGAACACGGACACGGACACTTTACTGTATGTTCGGGTAAAAATCCGTGTTCGGTCGTTTTATTTCCGGGTTTTGCATGCTTTGGCGCTCTTTTCATGGCGGGCTTTCAACAGCCAATCAACAATCGTTTAACTGGTGTGCCTTAAGCCATCCCAGCCATGCCTGCAAATGTCTTAGTAGCTGTGATTGGCCGTCTGAAGCATGTGACCAAGTCTTTATAAGTTCGAGGCAGCCGCAGCGGCGTCATTATGCTGCTTATATCAGGGACAGAGCACACATCAACGTGCTGGCTGCTGATTAGGGAAAGATAGGCAGGAAAAAACCATTTGTGTCCGGATAGAATTGAGGGACAGGTCGGAGTGTTTAGGCAGGGCGAGTTGTAGGCATTTTAGGGATAGAGTCTGCTGAATTATAGGGTCAGTGTCTTCTACAAACTACAATCGATATTGCTGTGTGGGGGGTGGGGTGAATCTGCACTCAATCCTGATCTACGATCTCTTCTCAATCCTGTTAGGGACAGAGTCTGCTGAATTTTAGGGAAACTGTGTTCTACAAACTACAATCGATATTGCTGTGTGGTGTGGGATTGGAGATAGGCAGGTGTCAGTGATCCACATCCATTTTTCTGTGTGTGAGCTGCAGTGAACACAATCTTTTTGGGCTGCAGTGAACACAATCTTTTTGGGCTGCAGTGAACACAATCTTTTTGGGCTGCAGTGAACACAATCTTTTTGGGCTGCAGTGAACACAATCTTTTTGGGGTGCAGTGAACAAAATCTTTTTGGGGTGCAGTGAACACAATCCTTTTTGGTGTGCAGTGAACACAATCTTTGTGGGGTGCAGTGAACAAAATCCTTTGTGGGGTGCAGTGAACACAATCTTTTTGGGGTGCAGTGAACAAAATCCTTTTTGGGGTGCAGTGAACAACATCCTTTTTGGGGTGCAGTGAACACAATCTTTTTGGGGTGCAGTGAACAAAATCCTTTGTGGGGTGCAGTGAACACAATCTTTTTGGGGTGCAGTGAACACAATCTTTTTGGGGTGGAGTGAACAACATCCTTTTTGGGGTGCAGTGAACAAAATCCTTTTTGGGGTGCAGTGAACACAATCTTTTTGGGGTGCAGTGAACACAATCTTTGTGGGGTGCAGTGAACACAATCTTTTTGGGGTGGAGTGAACAACATCCTTTTTGGGGTGCAGTGAACAACATCCTTTTTGGGGTGCAGTGAACACAATCTTTTTGGGGTGCAGTGAACACAATCTTTGTGGGGTACAGTGAACAGAATCTTTGTGGGGTGCAGTGAACACAATCTTTGGGGGGTACAGTGAACACAATCTTTTTGGGGTGCAGTGAACACAATCTTTGTGGGGTGCAGTGAACACAATCTTTTTGGGGTGGAGTGAACAAAATCATTTTTGGGGTGCAGTGAACAACATCCTTTTTGGGGTGCAGTGATCAAAATCCTTTTTGGGGTGCAGTGAACACAATCTTTTTGGGGTGCAGTGAACAAAATCCTTTGTGGGGTGCAGTGAACAGAATCTTTGTGGGGTGCAGTGAACACAATCTTTGGGGGGGGGGTACAGTGAACACAATCTTTTTGGGGTGCAGTGAACACAATCTTTGTGGGGTACAGTGAACAGAATCTTTGTGGGGTGCAGTGAACACAATCTTTGGGGGGTACAGTGAACACAATCTTATTGCTGTGTGGGGGGTGGGGTGAATCTGCACTCAATCCTGATCTACGATCTCTTCTCAATCCTGTTAGGGACAGAGTCTGCTGAATTTTAGGGAAACTGTGTTCTACAAACTACAATCGATATTGCTGTGTGGTGTGGGATTGGAGATAGGCAGGTGTCAGTGATCCACATCCATTTTTCTGTGTGTGAGCTGCAGTGAACACAATCTTTTTGGGCTGCAGTGAACACAATCTTTTTGGGCTGCAGTGAACACAATCTTTTTGGGCTGCAGTGAACACAATCTTTTTGGGCTGCAGTGAACACAATCTTTTTGGGCTGCAGTGAACACAATCTTTTTGGGGTGCAGTGAACAAAATCTTTTTGGGGTGCAGTGAACACAATCCTTTTTGGTGTGCAGTGAACACAATCTTTGTGGGGTGCAGTGAACAAAATCCTTTGTGGGGTGCAGTGAACACAATCTTTTTGGGGTGCAGTGAACAAAATCCTTTTTGGGGTGCAGTGAACAACATCCTTTTTGGGGTGCAGTGAACACAATCTTTTTGGGGTGCAGTGAACAAAATCCTTTGTGGGGTGCAGTGAACACAATCTTTTTGGGGTGCAGTGAACACAATCTTTTTGGGGTGGAGTGAACAACATCCTTTTTGGGGTGCAGTGAACAAAATCCTTTTTGGGGTGCAGTGAACAAAATCCTTTTTGGGGTGCAGTGAACACAATCTTTTTGGGGTGCAGTGAACACAATCTTTGTGGGGTGCAGTGAATACAATCTTTTTGGGGTGGAGTGAACAACATCCTTTTTGGGGTGCAGTGAACAACATCCTTTTTGGGGTGCAGTGAACACAATCTTTTTGGGGTGCAGTGAACACAATCTTTGTGGGGTACAGTGAACAGAATCTTTGTGGGGTGCAGTGAACACAATCTTTGGGGGGTACAGTGAACACAATCTTTTTGGGGTGCAGTGAACACAATCTTTGTGGGGTGCAGTGAACACAATCTTTTTGGGGTGGAGTGAACAAAATCATTTTTGGGGTGCAGTGAACAACATCCTTTTTGGGGTGCAGTGATCAAAATCCTTTTTGGGGTGCAGTGAACACAATCTTTTTGGGGTGCAGTGAACAAAATCCTTTGTGGGGTGCAGTGAACAGAATCTTTGTGGGGTGCAGTGAACACAATCTTTGGGGGGGGGTACAGTGAACACAATCTTTTTGGGGTGCAGTGAACACAATCTTTGTGGGGTACAGTGAACAGAATCTTTGTGGGGTGCAGTGAACACAATCTTTGGGGGGTACAGTGAACACAATCTTTTTGGGGTGCAGTGAACACAATCTTTGGGGGGTACAGTGAACACAATCTTTTTGGGGTGCAGTGAACACAATCTTTGTGGGGTGCAGTGAACACAATCTTTGGGGGGGTACAGTGAACACAATCTTTTTGGGGTGCAGTGAACAACATCCTTTTAGGGTGCAGTGAACACAATCTTTGTGGGGTGCAGTGAATAACATCCTTTTAGGGTGCAGTGAACACAATCTTTGTGGGGTACAGTGAACAGAATCTTTGTGGGGTGCAGTGAACACAATCTTTGGGGGGTACAGTGAACACAATCTTTGTGAGGTGCAGTGAACACAATCTTTGTGGGGTGCAGTGAACACAATCATTGTGGGGTGCAGTGAACTCAATCTTTGTGGGGTACAGTGAACACAATCTCATACTTCTGAAGATTTGAGGGTGCTGCCTGTTCCATACTCCCCCTACTCCTCATCTAGCCTTTTAGGGGTACAAACAATAGTAATTGGGGCCTAGTGTGGTTGTGTACGTGTGATATACATACACTTTTTTTGGATCATATTTTCTATTCCGCTATTTAATCAAAAACCTTTGGGGATCAGTTAAATTGGGGGATAGTCTGTGTTGGTACGTGTGAGAGAGATCCACCTTTCCAAGTTGTTGGGGTTCATCTCATACTTCTGAAGGTTTGAGGGTGCTGCCTGTTCCATACTCCCCCTACTCCTAGCCTTTTAGGGGTACAAACAATAGTAATTGGGGCCTAGTGTGGTTGTGTACGTGTGATATACATACACTTTTTTTGGATCATATTTTCTATTCCGCTATTTAATCAAAAACCTTTGGGGATCAGTTAAATTGGGGGATAGTCTGTGTTGGTACGTGTGAGAGAGATCCACCTTTCCAAGTTGTTGGGGTTCATCTCATACTTCTGAAGGTTTGAGGGTGCTGCCTGTTCCATACTCCCCCTACTCCTCATCTAGCCTTTTAGGGGTACAAACAATAGTAATTGGGGCCCAGTGTGGTTGTGTACGTGTGATATACATACACTTTTTTTGGATCATATTTTCTATTCCGCTATTTAATCAAAAACCTTTGGGGATCAGTTAAATTGGGGGATAGTCTGTGTTGGTACGTGTGAGAGAGATCCACCTTTCCAAGTTGTTGGGGTTCATCTCATACTTCTGAAGGTTTGAGGGTGCTGCCTGTTCCATACCCCCCCTACTCCTCATCTAGCCTTTTAGGGGTACAAACAATAGTAATTGGGGCCTAGTGTGGTTGTGTACGTGTGATATACATACACTTTTTTTGGATCATATTTTCTATTCCGCTATTTAATCAAAAACCTTTGGGGATCAGTTAAATTGGGGGATAGTCTGTGTTGGTACGTGTGAGAGAGATCCACCTTTCCAAGTTGTTGGGGTTCATCTCATACTTCTGAAGGTTTGAGGGTGCTGCCTGTTCCATACTCCCCCTACTCCTAGCCTTTTAGGGGTACAAACAATAGTAATTGGGGCCTAGTGTGGTTGTGTACGTGTGATATACATACACTTTTTTTGGATCATATTTTCTATTCCGCTATTTAATCAAAAACCTTTGGGGATCAGTTAAATTGGGGGATAGTCTGTGTTGGTACGTGTGAGAGAGATCCACCTTTCCAAGTTGTTGGGGTTCATCTCATACTTCTGAAGGTTTGAGGGTGCTGCCTGTTCCATACTCCCCCTACTCCTAGCCATTTAGGGGTACAAACAATAGTAATTGGGGCCTAGTGTGGTTGTGTACGTGTGATATACATACACTTTTTTTGGATCATATTTTCTATTCCGCTATTTAATCAAAAACCTTTGGGGATCAGTTAAATTGGGGGATAGTCTGTGTTAATACGTGTGAGAGAGATCCACCTTTCCAAGTTTTTGGGGTTCATCTCATACTTCTGAAGATTTGAGGGTGCTGCCTGTTCCATACCCCCCCTACTCCTCATCTAGCCTTTTAGGGGTACAAACAATAGTAATTGGGGCCTAGTGTGGTTGTGTACGTGTGATATACATACACTTTTTTTGGATCATATTTTCTATTCCGCTATTTAATCAAAAACCTTTGGGGATCAGTTAAATTGGGGGATAGTCTGTGTTGGTACGTGTGAGAGAGATCCACCTTTCCAAGTTGTTGGGGTTCATCTCATACTTCTGAAGGTTTGAGGGTGCTGCCTGTTCCATACTCCCCCTACTCCTAGCCTTTTAGGGGTACAAACAATAGTAATTGGGGCCTAGTGTGGTTGTGTACGTGTGATATACATACACTTTTTTTGGATCATATTTTCTATTCCGCTATTTAATCAAAAACCTTTGGGGATCAGTTAAATTGGGGGATAGTCTGTGTTGGTACGTGTGAGAGAGATCCACCTTTCCAAGTTGTTGGGGTTCATCTCATACTTCTGAAGGTTTGAGGGTGCTGCCTGTTCCATACTCCCCCTACTCCTCATCTAGCCTTTTAGGGGTACAAACAATAGTAATTGGGGCCCAGTGTGGTTGTGTACGTGTGATATACATACACTTTTTTTGGATCATATTTTCTATTCCGCTATTTAATCAAAAACCTTTGGGGATCAGTTAAATTGGGGGATAGTCTGTGTTGGTACGTGTGAGAGAGATCCACCTTTCCAAGTTGTTGGGGTTCATCTCATACTTCTGAAGGTTTGAGGGTGCTGCCTGTTCCATACCCCCCCTACTCCTCATCTAGCCTTTTAGGGGTACAAACAATAGTAATTGGGGCCTAGTGTGGTTGTGTACGTGTGATATACATACACTTTTTTTGGATCATATTTTCTATTCCGCTATTTAATCAAAAACCTTTGGGGATCAGTTAAATTGGGGGATAGTCTGTGTTGGTACGTGTGAGAGAGATCCACCTTTCCAAGTTGTTGGGGTTCATCTCATACTTCTGAAGGTTTGAGGGTGCTGCCTGTTCCATACCCCCCCTACTCCTCATCTAGCCTTTTAGGGGTACAAACAATAGTAATTGGGGCCTAGTGTGGTTGTGTACGTGTGATATACATACACTTTTTTTGGATCATATTTTCTATTCCGCTATTTAATCAAAAACCTTTGGGGATCAGTTAAATTGGGGGATAGTCTGTGTTGGTACGTGTGAGAGAGATCCACCTTTCCAAGTTTTTGGGGTTCATCTCATACTTCTGAAGGTTTGAGGGTGCTGCCTGTTCCATACTCCCCCTACTCCTAGCCTTTTAGGGGTACAAACAATAGTAATTGGGGCCTAGTGTGGTTGTGTACGTGTGATATACATACACTTTTTTTGGATCATATTTTCTATTCCGCTATTTAATCAAAAACCTTTGGGGATCAGTTAAATTGGGGGATAGTCTGTGTTGGTACGTGTGAGAGAGATCCACCTTTCCAAGTTGTTGGGGTTCATCTCATACTTCTGAAGGTTTGAGGGTGCTGCCTGTTCCATACTCCCCCTACTCCTAGCCTTTTAGGGGTACAAACAATAGTAATTGGGGCCTAGTGTGGTTGTGTACGTGTGATATACATACACTTTTTTTGGATCATATTTTCTATTCCGCTATTTAATCAAAAACCTTTGGGGATCAGTTAAATTGGGGGATAGTCTGTGTTGGTACGTGTGAGAGAGATCCACCTTTCCAAGTTGTTGGGGTTCATCTCATACTTCTGAAGGTTTGAGGGTGCTGCCTGTTCCATACTCCCCCTACTCCTAGCCTTTTAGGGGTACAAACAATAGTAATTGGGGCCTAGTGTGGTTGTGTACGTGTGATATACATACACTTTTTTTGGATCATATTTTCTATTCCGCTATTTAATCAAAAACCTTTGGGGATCAGTTAAATTGGGGGATAGTCTGTGTTGGTACGTGTGAGAGAGATCCACCTTTCCAAGTTGTTGGGGTTCATCTCATACTTCTGAAGGTTTGAGGGTGCTGCCTGTTCCATACTCCCCCTACTCCTAGCCTTTTAGGGGTACAAACAATAGTAATTGGGGCCTAGTGTGGTTGTGTACGTGTGATATACATACACTTTTTTTGGATCATATTTTCTATTCCGCTATTTAATCAAAAACCTTTGGGGATCAGTTAAATTGGGGGATAGTCTGTGTTGGTACGTGTGAGAGAGATCCACCTTTCCAAGTTTTTGGGGTTCATCTCATACTTCTGAAGATTTGAGGGTGCTGCCTGTTCCATACCCCCCCTACTCCTCATCTAGCCTTTTAGGGGTACAAACAATAGTAATTGGGGCCTAGTGTGGTTGTGTACGTGTGATATACATACACTTTTTTTGGATCATATTTTCTATTCCGCTATTTAATCAAAAACCTTTGGGGATCAGTTAAATTGGGGGATAGTCTGTGTTGGTACGTGTGAGAGAGATCCACCTTTCCAAGTTGTTGGGGTTCATCTCATACTTCTGAAGGTTTGAGGGTGCTGCCTGTTCCATACTCCCCCTACTCCTAGCCTTTTAGGGGTACAAACAATAGTAATTGGGGCCTAGTGTGGTTGTGTACGTGTGATATACATACACTTTTTTTGGATCATATTTTCTATTCCGCTATTTAATCAAAAACCTTTGGGGATCAGTTAAATTGGGGGATAGTCTGTGTTGGTACGTGTGAGAGAGATCCACCTTTCCAAGTTGTTGGGGTTCATCTCATACTTCTGAAGGTTTGAGGGTGCTGCCTGTTCCATACTCCCCCTACTCCTAGCCTTTTAGGGGTACAAACAATAGTAATTGGGGCCTAGTGTGGTTGTGTACGTGTGATATACATACACTTTTTTTGGATCATATTTTCTATTCCGCTATTTAATCAAAAACCTTTGGGGATCAGTTAAATTGGGGGATAGTCTGTGTTGGTACGTGTGAGAGAGATCCACCTTTCCAAGTTGTTGGGGTTCATCTCATACTTCTGAAGGTTTGAGGGTGCTGCCTGTTCCATACTCCCCCTACTCCTCATCTAGCCTTTTAGGGGTACAAACAATAGTAATTGGGGCCCAGTGTGGTTGTGTACGTGTGATATACATACACTTTTTTTGGATCATATTTTCTATTCCGCTATTTAATCAAAAACCTTTGGGGATCAGTTAAATTGGGGGATAGTCTGTGTTGGTACGTGTGAGAGAGATCCACCTTTCCAAGTTGTTGGGGTTCATCTCATACTTCTGAAGGTTTGAGGGTGCTGCCTGTTCCATACCCCCCCTACTCCTAGCCTTTTAGGGGTACAAACAATAGTAATTGGGGCCTAGTGTGGTTGTGTACGTGTGATATACATACACTTTTTTTG
Organism: Pelophylax lessonae; assembly: GCF_965119305.1. NCBI lineage: Eukaryota > Metazoa > Chordata > Amphibia > Anura > Ranidae > Pelophylax > Pelophylax lessonae. The sequence goes on along the minus strand of NC_138780.1, from coordinate 48,885,813 downwards.
GATCATATTTTCTATTCCGCTATTTAATCAAAAACCTTTGGGGATCAGTTAAATTGGGGGATAGTCTGTGTTGGTACGTGTGAGAGAGATCCACCTTTCCAAGTTGTTGGGGTTCATCTCATACTTCTGAAGGTTTGAGGGTGCTGCCTGTTCCATACTCCCCCTACTCCTCATCTAGCCTTTTAGGGGTACAAACAATAGTAATTGGGGCCCAGTGTGGTTGTGTACGTGTGATATACATACACTTTTTTTGGATCATATTTTCTATTCCGCTATTTAATCAAAAACCTTTGGGGATCAGTTAAATTGGGGGATAGTCTGTGTTGGTACGTGTGAGAGAGATCCACCTTTCCAAGTTGTTGGGGTTCATCTCATACTTCTGAAGGTTTGAGGGTGCTGCCTGTTCCATACCCCCCCTACTCCTCATCTAGCCTTTTAGGGGTACAAACAATAGTAATTGGGGCCTAGTGTGGTTGTGTACGTGTGATATACATACACTTTTTTTGGATCATATTTTCTATTCCGCTATTTAATCAAAAACCTTTGGGGATCAGTTAAATTGGGGGATAGTCTGTGTTGGTACGTGTGAGAGAGATCCACCTTTCCAAGTTGTTGGGGTTCATCTCATACTTCTGAAGGTTTGAGGGTGCTGCCTGTTCCATACCCCCCCTACTCCTCATCTAGCCTTTTAGGGGTACAAACAATAGTAATTGGGGCCTAGTGTGGTTGTGTACGTGTGATATACATACACTTTTTTTGGATCATATTTTCTATTCCGCTATTTAATCAAAAACCTTTGGGGATCAGTTAAATTGGGGGATAGTCTGTGTTGGTACGTGTGAGAGAGATCCACCTTTCCAAGTTTTTGGGGTTCATCTCATACTTCTGAAGGTTTGAGGGTGCTGCCTGTTCCATACTCCCCCTACTCCTAGCCTTTTAGGGGTACAAACAATAGTAATTGGGGCCTAGTGTGGTTGTGTACGTGTGATATACATACACTTTTTTTGGATCATATTTTCTATTCCGCTATTTAATCAAAAACCTTTGGGGATCAGTTAAATTGGGGGATAGTCTGTGTTGGTACGTGTGAGAGAGATCCACCTTTCCAAGTTGTTGGGGTTCATCTCATACTTCTGAAGGTTTGAGGGTGCTGCCTGTTCCATACTCCCCCTACTCCTCATCTAGCCTTTTAGGGGTACAAACAATAGTAATTGGGGCCTAGTGTGGTTGTGTACGTGTGATATACATACACTTTTTTTGGATCATATTTTCTATTCCGCTATTTAATCAAAAACCTTTGGGGATCAGTTAAATTGGGGGATAGTCTGTGTTGGTACGTGTGAGAGAGATCCACCTTTCCAAGTTGTTGGGGTTCATCTCATACTTCTGAAGGTTTGAGGGTGCTGCCTGTTCCATACCCCCCCTACTCCTCATCTAGCCTTTTAGGGGTACAAACAATAGTAATTGGGGCCTAGTGTGGTTGTGTACGTGTGATATACATACACTTTTTTTGGATCATATTTTCTATTCCGCTATTTAATCAAAAACCTTTGGGGATCAGTTAAATTGGGGGATAGTCTGTGTTGGTACGTGTGAGAGAGATCCACCTTTCCAAGTTGTTGGGGTTCATCTCATACTTCTGAAGGTTTGAGGGTGCTGCCTGTTCCATACCCCCCCTACTCCTCATCTAGCCTTTTAGGGGTACAAACAATAGTAATTGGGGCCTAGTGTGGTTGTGTACGTGTGATATACATACACTTTTTTTGGATCATATTTTCTATTCCGCTATTTAATCAAAAACCTTTGGGGATCAGTTAAATTGGGGGATAGTCTGTGTTGGTACGTGTGAGAGAGATCCACCTTTCCAAGTTTTTGGGGTTCATCTCATACTTCTGAAGGTTTGAGGGTGCTGCCTGTTCCATACTCCCCCTACTCCTAGCCTTTTAGGGGTACAAACAATAGTAATTGGGGCCTAGTGTGGTTGTGTACGTGTGATATACATACACTTTTTTTGGATCATATTTTCTATTCCGCTATTTAATCAAAAACCTTTGGGGATCAGTTAAATTGGGGGATAGTCTGTGTTGGTACGTGTGAGAGAGATCCACCTTTCCAAGTTGTTGGGGTTCATCTCATACTTCTGAAGGTTTGAGGGTGCTGCCTGTTCCATACTCCCCCTACTCCTCATCTAGCCTTTTAGGGGTACAAACAATAGTAATTGGGGCCTAGTGTGGTTGTGTACGTGTGATATACATACACTTTTTTTGGATCATATTTTCTATTCCGCTATTTAATCAAAAACCTTTGGGGATCAGTTAAATTGGGGGATAGTCTGTGTTGGTACGTGTGAGAGAGATCCACCTTTCCAAGTTGTTGGGGTTCATCTCATACTTCTGAAGGTTTGAGGGTGCTGCCTGTTCCATACTCCCCCTACTCCTCATCCATCCTTTTAGGGGTACAAACAATAGTAATTGGGGCCTAGTGTGGTTGTGTACGTGCGAGATACATACACTTTTTTTGATCATATTTCCTATTCCGCTATTCAATAAAAACCTTTGAGGATCAATTGAATTGCGGGATAGTCTGTGTCGGTACGTGTGAGATCCACCTTTCCAAGTTTTTGGGGTTCATTTCATACTTCTGAAGATTTGAGGGTGCTGCCTGTTCCATACTCCTCCTCCTACTCCTCATCCATCCTTTTAGGGGTACAAACAATAGTAATTGGGGCCTAGTGTGGTTGTGTACGTGCGAGATACATACACTTTTTTTGATCATATTTCCTATTCCGCTATTCAATAAAAACCTTTGAGGATCAATTGAATTGCGGGATAGTCTGTGTCGGTACGTGTGAGATCCACCTTTCCAAGTTTTTGGGGTTCATCTCATACTTCTGAAGATTTGAGGGTGCTGCCTGTTCCATACTCCTCCTCCTACTCCTCATCCATCCTTTTAGGGGTACAAACAATAGTAATTGGGGCCTAGTGTGGTTGTGTACGTGGGAGATACATACACTTTTTTTGATCATATTTCCTATTCCGCTATTCAATAAAAACCTTTGAGGATCAATTGAATTGCGGGATAGTCTGTGTCGGTACGTGTGAGATCCACCTTTCCAAGTTTTTGGGGTTCATCTCATACTTCTGAAGATTTGAGGGTGCTGTCTGTTCCATACTCCTCCTACTCCTCATCCATCCTTTTAGGGGTAGAAACAATAGTAATTGGGGCCTAGTGTGGTTTTGTACGTGCGAGATACATACACTTTTTTGGATCATATTTCCTATTCCGCTATTCAATAAAAACCTTTCTAGGGCAAGATCTTAAATTACAGAAATATGAGGAGACCGTCAAATAAGGGCCGTGGCCTGGGTCGTGGTGCTGCTGGTAGAGCTCCTGTTGCAAGGAGAGGACGTGGTCGATCTGTGCCAGCTACACGCACAAGTGAAACACCTTCCTCAAGTGTGAGTAGGCGACAGAACCTGCATCAGTATTTGGTAGGGCATCAAACGCCCCTAGAAGTGATGAGGCCAGAACAAGTTGAGGCGATAGTAGATTGGTTTGCTGCTGACAGTGCCTCCAGTTCCTTCACATTGTCTCCCACCCAGTCTACTGCAGAAAGGTCAGAGTTGGCACCTGCAGCCAATGTCCAACCGTCTTTCACCTCACCCCCTTGCAAATCAGGCCAGCAGTCTGAGCCCCAAGCCATACAGCAGTCTCTTATTCTTTTTGAGGACTCTGTCAGCAGGGTTTCCCAGGGCCATCCACCTAGCCCTGCCCCAGAAGTGGAAGAGATTGAGTGCAGCGATGCCCAACCACTTATTTCTCAAGATGAGTACATGCAAGGATCATCGCAGCACGTCTCCGATGATGACGAAACGCAGGTGCCAACTGCTGCGGCGTTCAGCATTGTGGAGACCGACAAGGAGGGCAGGGGTGAAGACTGGGTGGAAGATGATGTGGAGGACGATGAGGTCCTCGACCCCACATGGAATGAACGTCATGCAGGTGACCTGAGTAGTTTGGAGGAAGAGGCGGTGGTCGCACAGAGCCACCAGCACAGCAGAAGAGGGAGCAGGGTGCAGAAGCGGAGCGGCCGTGCCCTAGACACTACGCCCGCTACTGCCCAACGCAGCAAGGGAACGAGCGCACCAAAGTCAGCTCAAAGGAGTTCTCTAGCGTGGAAGTTCTTTAGAAAATGTGCTGATGACAGGACACGAGTGGTTTGCACCCTGTGCAATCAGAGCTTGAAGCGAGGCATGAACCTTCTCAACCTGAGCACAACCTGCATGATCAGGCATCTAAGTGCAAAGCACGAGCTGCAGTGGAGTACACACCTTCAAAACCAAGAAACGTCTCTGGCTCATCCTGCTTCCTCTTCTGCTGCAGTCTCGGCCGCTCCAGCCACATCTGTAGTGATACCGGCACCTGCCACCCCGCAAACAGACGATCTGTCAGCAACACCACCACCTGGGTCACCAACAACCATCTCCACAATGTCCCGTGGAAGCGTTCAGCTTTCCATCTCCCAAACACTTGAGAGGAAGAGGAAGTACCCCCCTACCCACCCGCGATCCCTGGCCCTGAATGCCAGCATTTCAAAATTATTGGCCTTTGAAATGCTGTCATTCCGTCTGGTGGAGACGCACAGTTTTAAAAACCTTATGTCGGTGGCTGTCCCACAGTACGTCGTGCCCAGCCGCCACTACTTTTCCAGGCAAGCCATCCCTTCCCTGCACAACCAAGTGGGGGAAAATATCAGGTGTGCACTGCGCAACGCCATCTGTGCCAAGGTCCACCTAACTACGGATACGTGGACCAGTAAGCACGGTCAGGGGCGTTATATCTCCCTAACGGCACACTGGGCAAATGCAGTGGCGGATGGGCCTGAGGCGGATAGCAATTTGGCGCATGTCCTTCCACCACCGAGGATTGCAGGGCGCTTCAGTTTGCCTCCTGTTCCTAACTCCTCCTACTCCGCTTCCTCATCCTCTACCGCCTCCTCATCCGGACAGCGTAACACCTTCACCACCAACTTCAGCACGGCCAGGGGTAAACGACAGCAGGCAGTTTTACAACTTGCCTGTTTGGGGGACAAACCACACACCGCGCAGGAGTTGTGGAGGAGCATGGAACAGCAGACAAATGAGTGGTTGCTGCCAGCGAGCCTCAAGCCCGGCCTGGTGGTGTGCGATAACGGGCGAAATCTCATAGCAGCTCTGGGCCTAGCCGGTTTGACGCACATCCCTTGCCTGGCGCATGTGCTGAATTTGGTGGTGCAGAGGTTCCTTAAAAACTACCCCGATATGTCAGAGCTGCTGCAGAAAGTGCGAGCCGTTTGTGCGCACTTTCGGCGTTCTCACCCTGCTGCTGCTCGCCTGGCAGCGCTGCAGCGTAACTTCGGCCTTCCCGCTCACCGCCTCATATGTGACGTGCCCACAAGGTGGAACTCCACCTTGCACATGCTGGAAAGACTGTGCGAGCAGCAGCAGGCCATAGTGGAGTTTCAGCTGCAGCACGCACGCGTGAGTCGCTCTGCGGAACAGCACCACTTCACCACCAATAACTGGGCCTCCATGCGAGACCTGTGTGCCTTGTTGCGCTGTTTTGAGTACTCCACCAACATGGCCAGTGGCAATGACGCCGTTCTCAGCTTAACTATCCCACTTCTATGCCTCCTTGAAAAAACTATTCGGGCGATGATGGAAGAGGATGTGGCACAGGATGAGGAGGAGGAGGAGGATGAAGAGGTAACATTTCCAAGGCTTTCAGGGCAGTCATTCGCAAGGGGCTCCGAGGGTGGGTTCCTGCACACGCAAACGCCAGGGACGCAATTGTCCAGCAGGGGCACAGTTCTGGAGGATGAGGAGGATGAGGAGGATGAGGAGGAGGAGGAGCTGGAGGAGGAGATGGAACCATGTTCACAGCAGGGTGGCACCCAGGCCAGCTCATGGCCATCACTGGTGCGTGGCTGGGGGGATACAGAGGACACGGACGATACACCTCCCACAGAGGACAGCCTTTCGTCGCCTCTGGGCAGCCTGGCACACATGAGCGATTACATGCTGCAGTGTCTCCACAACGACCGCCGAGTTGCCCACATTCTAACTTGTGCTGATTACTGGGTGGCCACGCTGCTGGATCCCCGTTACAAGGACAACGTACCGTCCTTAATTCACTCACTGGAGCGCGATCGCAAGATGCGCGAGTACAAGCGCACGCTGGTAGACGCCATGCTGCTGGCATTCCCATCTGACAGCGGGGCCACAGTGGAAGCACAAGGCAGAGGAGGAGGAGGAGGAGGTCGCCAACGCAACCAGGGCACCGCCAGCACCTCAGAAGGCAGGGTTAGCATGGCCGAAATGTGGAAAAGCTTTGTCAGCACGCCACAACAAACAGCAGCACCAGCAGCTCAGATGGAACGTCTTAGCAGGAGGCAGCATTTTACCAACATGGTGGAGCAGTATGTGTGCACACGCCTACATGTAGTGAATGACGGGTCTGCCCCCTTCAACTTCTGGGTCTCCAAATTGGGCACATGGCCTGAGCTTGCCCTTTACGCCTTGGAGGTGCTGGCGTGCCCTGCAGCCAGTGTATTATCTGAACGGGTATTTAGCACGGCTGGGGGCGTTATAACAGACAAGCGCAGCCGCCTGTCCAGAGACAATGTGGACAAGCTCACGTTCATTAAAATGAACCAGGCATGGATCCCACGGGACTTTTCCGTACCTTATGCAGAATAGCAATGGATACCGACCTTACCCACCCATTGTTCCATTTTTGCTCTTTCTCACTCTTTTGGGGTGTACCCTCATTTAAAATTTTTGAAAAGAAGCAGTGTTGGCTACCTCGTCCTCCTCCTCAGGGCCAGATTAATGTAGGGGCTATTGGAGCTGCAGCTCCAGGCCCCTACCTTTTATATAGGCCCCGGGTTGGCCATATTCACTGTTACCGCTCTTCTGTCACTTGTAAACACAGAAGTCTGGCTTCTATGCTCGCTTCCCCAGGCAGCACCCTCAGAACCTCCCCACACAGCGTGAAGGCCGGACAAGGAGGGACAGTTGGCGATGCATGGATGTGTTTATGGGCTTCAGAGACAGCATCCCATGTTGAATTAGGCATGCATGGCTGCACCCTTCCTCCTCTGGGTGCATGGCAAGGCACGGCCCTTAAGGCCCTTCAAAATCCTCAGCACCAAGCCCATGATGCTGTTAATCCGGCCCTGGTCCTCCTCCACCGCCGCTTCCACCTACACCGCCCATAGGTGTGCGCAGCCTATTGCATTAAGGTGTGCACCCCAAAGTTGAAATACACATGCATGTGTTTGCCAGCAGGGAGAGTAATGTATCGGGGCCATGTACCTGTAGGCAAGGAGAAATAGAGCAGAGCAGGTCCCAGGGAGATCTTTCCCATCTCCTCACTGGCAATGCTATGTGCCCTAGGTGATTAGGGTGTGCCCAGGCACACCCAGCACACCCTGTGCGCACGCCTATGTCACCGCCACATCCACCACCACCTCAACCTCCCTCCTACTCCATATGGGCCTCGTCCTTCAGAGATGAAGAAGAACATTGTTTTATTTTTCTGTTTTTTTTTGTTGTTTTAAGTTATTTCCCTATCCACATTTGTTTGCAGAGCACTTGCCATGCTCTTAATTACGTTTTGCTGCCATTTGCAGCACTCTAGCCCTTTCCTTTGGTGTTTTAGAGCCATTTTAGTGCCTTAAAGTTCGGGTCCCCATTGACTTCAATGGGGTTCGGTGTCCGGGAAAAGTTCGGTAAAAGTCCGGGACACGGACCCGGACTTTTTTTTAAAGTTCGGCCGAACCCGTCGAACACGGACATCTAGGTGTCCGCTCAACCCTAGTGATGTGTAGTTGCTGCTAATTGGCTGCAGGAATGTGACGATAAAAAAAATAGATCATAAACCTAAATCAGCGCAAAACTACTCTTCTCTATTTTAAAGTATTATAATATCCAATTATCTCCAGCAGAAAAATGAAAGTGCAATAATCTTAATGAATAATAATCAAAACGTCTGATTAGTAAAAAAAATAATCATATATATAAAAAAGAAAAACTCACTCATTTATTAACAGTAAATAAAACTCCCATTTAAGACGTGTCTCCCCCGTGTGTGACACCATAACCCCCTTTCATCCCTTTCCTGCCCAGGCCAATATTCAGCTTTCAACGCACACGCTGGAACCCTTGGTGTCGGGGACACACTTGGTAAATGTGGGTTTTATTTACTTTTAATAAATGAGTGAGTTGTTTTATGGAATTACGCTATGTGGACTCCTCTTTCCTCCCAAAACATGGCACATCCCTACCTGCCCCCATGAGTGCCTGCCTTTCTCCCTTCACCGGGGACGATCGCGAGTGACCGGCGGACATCGGGTCCCCGGTCACACGCACGGACTTCCGAGGGAACAAGCCGGGGCGGGCGCGCGCCCCCGCTGGTGCGTGCGCGCCCGCTATTGGCTCACAAGTAAGTGACAGGCTAGTGACGTACCGGTACGTCACTTTGCCTGGCCGGGGCTGACTGCCGCAGTATATGTACTTGCGGCGGTCGGCAACCGGTTAATAAATGAGTGAGTTGTTTTATGGAATTACGCTATGTGGACTCCTCTTTCCTCCCAAAACATGGCACATCCCTACCTGCCCCCATGAGTGCCTGCATGACGGGGACAACATAGAGGGGATTGTGGACCTGTATGCTGGATATGTTATAAAAAAGGCGAACTAAGTGCCGGTTCACACTTGTGCGATGCGGGAACGCTGTGAATATAAAGCGTGATCCCACATCGCATCCGTACCTCAGGCAGTTCACACTGCCATATGCGATACGCAGGGGGTGTCAATTAACAGTTAACATCTCCTCCAGTTGCGATCGAATATCGCAGTGCGATCTGCAAGTTCGCACAGAATCGGATCGCACTACTGTGAACCACCATACGATCCGATTCTGCTGCGGACCAAAAAAAAAGGGTCCTGTGCGAGTTTAGTGCGATTGCGGTGCGAATTCAGCCCTACAAAATGTGTGGCTGAAATTCGCACTGCACAGAGATCGCATGTGATTTAGGAGCAGTGCGCTCCGAATAAACATGCGATCTCTGTGATCGCACTAATGTGAACCGGCCCTAACTGGTTTATAACTTTACCAGCCACTCCATCTGGTGAGTCCGTTTGGGGTGATTGGTGGAAGGGGCCCATGAGGTTTTCATTCACAGAAGATTTGTTGCACAGAATTTATGCACTTTTCTGCACTTTATTGGATTTCTTTGGGACTTTCAGGAATATTAAGGACATTGTTTAGGAATTTTTGAATTTTTCAGCACCTATTTATTTGACTGGATTTTTTCACTGATATGAATTGTTTTTTTTTTTTGTTTTTATATATATGATTATTTTAAATGTTTTCATTTTTTTACTAATCATTAGAAATTTTGATTATTATCAAAATTATTATCAAATCATTATTATTATAAATTATTATTATTATCAAATTATTATCATAATAATCATTAAGAGTATTGGACTTTCAATTTTCTGTTGGAGATAATTAGATATTATAATATTAAGGACATTGTTTATGAATTTTTGAATTTTTCAACACCTATTTGACTGGATTTTTTCACTGATATGAATTTTTAGTTTTTATATATATATGATTATTTTTTCTTTTTTACTAATCATTAGAAATGTTGATGATTATTGCACTTTTCTGTGTGAGATAACTGGATATTATAATACTAAAAATAGGGAAGAGTAGATTTGCGCTGATTTTAGGTTTGTTGATCTAGGCTGTAGCGTAAGGGCCTGCCTAATTGGATACAAATGAAGTTGTTTGGTTTGTTTGACCTCATATTATATGGTTTTTGGTAAATCTAAAGGAAAATTGTACAAGACAATTGAACATGTATGGCCAGCTTTAGTAATTACCACATCTGTTTCATCTGAGGGAAATCCTAAAAACATGGCCTGTTGGGGGGTAATTGAGGACTGTAGTTGAGAAACATTGCCCTAAGTCAGTGTCTCTCAACTCCGGTCCTCAGGACACACTAACAGGCCAGGTTTGCAAGAAAACTGAAATCCATCCCAGGTGATATCATTTGCTGCTCAGTGATTGCAGTATTCTAGTCTGCATCTCTGCGCTTTTCCACTGCTCGGCTCCACTCGGCACTGCTTGGCCCGGCTCGGCTCGGTTTGCTTTTCCACTGTGTGGTACGAGTCGGCACCTTTCAGCACTGTGGGTGGGATTACAACGATTCTCTGACCAATCAGTGGCTAGTAGTGGCAAACAATCAAGGCTGCATGCAAAGAATTGTGGGATATGGTATAGGTACGACCTGCTTGGAACCCCAACCAAGGTGGTACTGTTTAAGCGAGCCGTACCATGTAGTGGAAAAGCGCCATTAGTGCGCCCTGAGGACCGGAGTTGAGAAACATTGCCCTAAGGCACAAACTTCTACAAAAAACATGTTTAACCGCTTAGTGACCGCCCCAGGCAGATACACTACGGCAAGACGGCCGCTCTGTGCCAGATCATGTACATAGTATGTGATATGACACTTCTGGGTCTGGGGCGGGCTTGCGCCGCCAGCGACCCGCCCCCGCTGTGATTGGACACTAACATTTGTAACATAATTATTAATGTGTGTTCCTTGCTAAAGAACATTATTTTTATCAAGTTGTTATGGGTAAAGTTTCACTTGAATTACTTAGTGAGCTGCTGACCTGGAACAGGTAAAACCGCCAGATAAGTGTCACCGCGCCTGATCTTCATGGCTGATCCAGGTCAGCGGTGACACACAGAATGACAGCGGCTGGAGCGTGCGATTTTATAAACCAGTCAGCAGTGGCACCTCTCATAAAACCATCCCACCAGCAAAAGAAAGATCCTCCGGCTTTACCTGAAGAACGCCATGGGGAGCAACTTCAGAAACTCTTCAGAGACAGACTGGTGGAGGTGACACTTATCTGCAAGACAGGAAGTTCAGAATCACTTCTATATTTCTGCATGAAATCAGAGTGACAGCCAAGCAGAAATTGTCTATGATCATTACCTGGAGGCAAATATACTTTATAGATTTCAAAAAATCTTCAGCATAGATTTTTATGTAAAATATTTAAGGTGATTGTAAAGTCTCGTTTATCCTCCCTGGCGGTCTGATTATGTCCGGATTTCTGTGCTAAAAGCGCTACATTGTTTTGCATGGAAATCTGTTGTTTTATATTTTAAAAATCCCCTCCCCCGCCGTCCTCCCGCTGTCCTCCCGCTGTGTGCTCGGTCGATGCCGTCACCTGTCTTCCGGGTCCATTCCCTGCGAGCGTTGCAACGCAGGGGGGTAGAATCGGCGGCAATTTCAAAACTGTAAATCCACCAAATGAGATGATAGAAAGCTGTGATGGGATTACACTGTATCATCCCATTTCACCACAGGATTTCACCTGGCGACTTTTCCAGTGCCCTGCCTGTGCTTTTCCAGTTCTTTGTGCCTGGAAAATAGAGAACGACCATGGCGTCCAAAAAGCGTTTTTTTTTGCGCAAAATCGCTTTTAGATGAACTGGAAAACAGCGACAGCGAAACTGAGTTTCTTGAAGAACTGAGCGATAGCGATTGGTGGGAAAATTGGTCATCAGGTACGGAAAGTGAGGACAACGAGGATTCTGATGTCTCTTTCTGGCACATCGCTCCGTTGGAAATTCTGAGGAATAATTTTCTATTCTTCCCGAATTCCACATCTATGTGCCAGAAAGAGACATCAGAATCCTCGCTGTCCTCACTTTCCGTACCTGATGGCGAATTTTCCCACCAATCGCGATTGCTCAGTTCTTGAAGTAACTTAGTTTCACTGTTGCTGTTTTCCAGTTCGTCTAAAAGCGCTTTTGCGCAAAAAAACGCTTTTTGGACGCCATGGTCGTTCTTTATTTTCCAGGCACAAATAACTGGAAAAGCACAGGCAGGGCACTGGAAAAGTCACCAGGTGAAATCCTGTGGTGAAATTGGATGATACAGTTTGTTTATACAGATTGTTTTCAAACGGGGGAACGTTGCAATACGGACAGGACCAAGTTCAAGTCCCATGGAAGTAAGGGTTCCCTTCGAGGAGGGACCAAGTGACGCACACCTTGAATGAAGGTGCGAATCAAAGAATCAGACGGCACAGGGCGCTGGAAAAGGACTGCCAGTGCAGATACCTGGCCTATAATCGTGGTGTTCAGGATCTCCGCTTGGAGAGACCTTGTGTGAAACTGAGCGAACGGTATCGCCTCGAAGGCTGACACCATCAACCCAGGGCCCGCATACAGGTCCTGAGTGACGACTATTCGTTGTCCCGGAGGGCCCTGACCTCGTTCTGTAGGGTCCGGAGCTTGTCCTCCGGCAGAAACACCTTCGCTTGAGCAGAGTCCAGAATCATTCCCAAATATGGGAGACGAACTGAAGGAGACAAAGTCGACTTCTGTATGTTGATGGTCCATCCGAACTCCTGAATCGTCTGAACTGTAGTGGACAGATCGCACAGCAGGCTTTGGCTGGCACTCGATCTTAACAGGAGATTGTCCAGATATCCCAAGACCGCAATGCCCTGAGCCCCGCAACAGGCCACGAACTGGAGCCAGCACTTTGGTAAACACCCTTGGAGCCGAAGCGAGACCGAACGCCACAAACTGATAGTGTTCCTCCGCGATGGCGAATCGGAGGTAACTCTGATGACCCTCCAAAATGGGGATGTGCAGATACACGTCCTTTAGGTCGATAGAGGCCAGGAACTCGCCTGGACTCAGGGAGGCTACCACCGAGCGGAGGGATTCCATGCGGAACTTCCGAATGCGTACAAAGCGGTTCAGAGCTTTTAAGTCCAGAATCAGACGCACCTTGCCCTCCTTTCTGGGCACGGGGAACAGATTCGAATAGAACCCCTGAAACCTGTCCCGATGAAGAAGGCTGAGACTGAAGTCCCAGCACAGGGAAGCCTATCTTACTCCTTAACTAGGCAGAAGAAAAACTGAGTTGGGATGGCTGATTGCAGGGGGGTATTGGACCAGTTGGACAGCCCCCATGGGTGTGTCTATGTAGATGCTTTGTTTTTTAACAAGTCTTATGCCTAGTTACTCCTGTGGAGATGAAGTCAATACCCCATTGGTGAAGACTGTATGAGTGGGCTGCGACTGTCGGAGGACGTAAGAGAAATTCAAATTCTCCTAATCTTGACAGATGGATCTATAGTATGTAATAAAAAACAAAAATACAATATTCATACAGCGAGTGTTTACTCACATTTTTCTGATTTCAGCTGGAAAGTTGTAAGCCAGCTCCCTCTCTTCTCCTCCAGACACTGAATGCTTTGTATACAGTACTCTAGCACCATCGTGTGTTCAGCTCCTCCCTATTCAACAATAAAAACTTTATTCCATTAACTCCTTACAGAGTTTAACTGAGTTTTACAGATAAATTTCAGACATGGCATATTTTTACATTGTTCTAACTTGGACCAATCTATGTACAGTATCTTACAAAAGTAAGTACACCCCTCCCATTTTTGTAAATATTTTATTCTATCTTTTCATGTGAAAAAAAAAAGAAATGACACTTTGCTACAATGTAAAGTAGTGAGTGTACAGCTTGTATAACAGTGTAACTTTGCTATCCCCTCAAAATAACTCAATACACAGCCATTAATTTCTAAACCACTGTCAACAAAAGTGAGTACACCCCTAAGTGACAATGTCCAAATTGGGCCCAATTAGCTATTTTCCCTCCCCGGTGTCATGTGACTCAGTGTTACAAGGTCTCAGGTGTGAATTGGGAGCAGCAGGTGTGTTAAATTTGGGGTTATCGCTCTCTCATACTGGTCACCAGGGATGAGCTTGGGCGTGTTCAGGTTCGTACGTGCCCGATCCCGCCAGGAAGCCGACACTGCACTCCGCTAATCACAGGCAGTGAGACATTTCCCGATCCGCAGTTGCACATATCGGGAAATGTCTCACTGCCTGTGATTAGTGGAGTGCAGTGTCGACCTCCTGGCGGGATTGGGCACATAAGAACTTGAACATGCCCGAGCTCATCTCTACTGGTCACTGGAAGTTCAACATAGCACCTCATGGCAAAGAACTCTCTGAGGATCTGAAAAAAAAAAGAATTGTTGCTCTACATAAAGATGGCCTAGGCTATAAGAAGATTGCCAAGACCCGGAAACTGAGCTGCAGCATGGTGGCCAAGACCATACAGCGGTTTAACAGGACAGGTTCCACTCAGAAAAGGCCTCGCCATGGTCGACCAAAGGAGTTGAGTGCACGTGCTCAGCGTCATATACAGAGGTTGTCTTTGGGAAATAGAGGTATGAGTGCTGCCAGCAGTGCTGCAGAGATTGAAGGGGTGGGGGGGTCAGTCTGTCAGTGCTCAGACCATACGCCGCACACTGCATCAAATTGGTCAGCATTGCTGTCATCCCAGAAGGAAGCCTCTTCTAAAGATTATGCACAAGAAAGCCCGCAAACTTTTTGCTGAAGACAAGCAGACTAAGGACATGGATTACTGGAACCATCTCCTGTGGTCTGATGAGACCAAGTTAAACTTATTTGGTTCAGATGGTGTCAAGCGTGTGTGGCGGCAACCAGGTGAGGAGTACAAAGACAAGTGTGTCTTGTCTACAGTCAAGCATGGTGGTGGGAGTGTCATGGTCTGGGGCTGCCGGCACTGGGGAGCTACAGTTCATTGAGGGAACCATGAATGCCAACATGTACTGTGACATACTGAAGCAGAGGATGATCCCCTCCCTTCAGAGACTGGGCCGCAGGGCAGTATTCCAACATAACGACCCCAAACACCTCCAAGACAACCACTGCCTTGCTAAAGAAGCTGAGGGTAAAGGTGATGGACTGGCCAAGCATGTCTCCAGACTTAAACCCTATTGAGCATCTGTGGGGAATCCTCAAACAGAAGGTGGAGGAGCGCAAGGTCTCTAACATCCACCAGCTCTGTGATGTCATCATGGAGGAGGGGAAGAGGACTCCAGTGACAACCTGTGAAGCTCTGGTGAACTCCATGCCCAAGAGGGTTAAGGCAGTGCTGGACAATAATGGTGGCCACACAATATATTGACACTTTGGGCCCAATTTGAACATTTTCACTTAGGGGTGTACTCACTTTTGTTACCAGTGGTTTAGACATTAATGGCTGTGTGTTGAGTTATTTTGAGGGGACAGCAAATTTACACTGTTATACAAGCTGTACACTCACTACTTTACATTGTAGCAAAGTGTCATTTCTTCAGTTTTGTCACATGAAAAGATAGAATCATATATTTTAAAAAGTGAGAATATTTCACCCCCCTCTCTGTGGTCTTTTCTTTGGTCCTGAGGAAGCCCCAAGTGTGAAATGCGTTGGCTTACCGGGGGGCGCCAGACTACACTCCATTTGTGACCACGGTTATCTACGTGGTATTTTTGTATCAACATCTTGATATGAAGCAATTCTTTATTTTATTATACTATGTACATGTATAGGTTTTAATTTTCGATTCAATAAAATGCTGTTTTTATAACTAATTGTGCTTTATTCATAGACATCCCCCTCCCCTTTTTTAGCCCTTTAAAGTCCTGCTTTCTCTTTATATTCTGTTTTTTTAAAAGAGATATTGCTTTCGGAATAAAGTTTTGTAATTAAACTGCTTTCATGGTGGATCAGAGTCAGCAGTGGATCTCTGCTCTGCTCTAGTCATTACCATTCCAAATGATGGTTTCATGCTCCCTGTATGGGTTCTCAGTAATGGAGAATCAACAATTAGGGTTTGGTTACACCAGGGGCATTGATTATCATTGATTAACCACTTCAGCTCCGGAAGGTTCACCCACTTTCCAGACCAGGCCTTTTTTTGCAATACGGCACTGCGTTGTTTTAACTGACAATTGCGCGGTCGCGCACTGCTGAACACAAATAAAATTGATGTCCTTTTTTCCCCACAAATAGAGATTTCTTTTGATGGTATTTGATCACCTCTGCAATTTTCTTTTTTTTGCGCTATAAACAAAACAATAGAGCGACATTTCTGAAAAAACTATTTTTACTTTCTGCTATAAAACATCCAATAATAAAATGTAAAAAATGTAACTTCTTCATCAATTTATTCCGATATGTATTCTGCTACATACTTCTGGTAAAAAAAAAAAAATCCCAGTAAGCCTATATTGATTGGTTTGCACAAAAGTTATCGCGTCTACTAACTAGGGGATAGAGTTATGGACTTTTTATTTTTTTTAATAGTAATGGCGGTGATCCGAGATTTTTAGCAGGACTGCGACATTGCAGCGGAAAAATCTGACACTAAGTGACACTTTCTGGGCACCAATGACACCAATACAGTGATCAATGCAAAAAAAAATGCACTGTCACTGTTCTACACTGTTATTTTGTTGTTTGTTGTCATTTTTGTTGTTTTTTTTTTAAACGCGTAATGGCGGCGATCTGTGATTTTTTTGCAGTACTGCGACATTGCGGCGGACAGATCGGACCCTTGACTGACATTTTTGACACTTTTGGGGGTACCAGTGACATTTCTACAGTAATCAGTGCTATATATATGCACTGTTACTGTAAAAATACACTGGCAGTGAAGGGGTTAACTTTTTTTTGAGAGGGAGGGGCTATGTGTGTCCCTAGGGGCGTGCTTTCTACTGTGATTGGCTGTGGCTTGAGATGTATGAACAGTGATCAACGGTCCTACATAGTAGAACCGTATGATCATCATTCATACACCGGGGAGAATGACAGGTGGCTTGTTTACACAAGCCGCCTGACTTTCTCCCTCTGCCCCGACAATCGCAGAGTGACCGTCGGACATCGGTTCCACCGGTCACACGCGCGGGGGGGTCCGTGACCACGCGGGAGCGGGAGCACGCCTCCGGCGGCGCGCGCTCGCTCCCTAGACCCTCACAGGCTAGCGACGTAGACCTACGTCGCTTTGCCTGTGAGGGGCTGACCGCCGACGTAGATAGTTGTGCTGCGGTCGGCAAGTGGTTAAAAAGGTACATGTTTTTTTTCTTCAGCCTTCATTTTGTTAGCTCATTAGTATAAAAACATTCTATAAAATCTGCACACCATTCAGGACTTCTTATGTCCATTTTATTATAGTCATAAAGCTGGCGATTTCCTCCCATTTAGAACTCCACCCGATAACAGCTTGTGCTAAAATCTAACCCAGAGGCATTTAAAGTATCTATACCAAAGAGCAAAAATATAATATACTGCAGCTTACCAGGCCTTACATGGGGTGCCTGCATTAGTTTACTTTTTTCAGGCTTTTTTCCATTATTTTACCCGGCTGAGCCCGCTAGCAACAGACTTCCTGTCCTGGGGTGACAACGTTCAGTGACTGTGTGTTAGGAGAGAAGCGGTATTTATTGCTAGAAAATTACTTAGAACCCCCAAACATTATATCGTTTTTTTTTTTTTTTTTTTAGCAAAGACTCTGGAGAATAAAATGGCGTTTGTTGAACTATTTTTTTGTCACATGGTATTTGCGCAGCGGTCTTTCAAACGCAATTTTTTTTGGAACAAAAATGCACTTCACTGAACTAAAAAAAAAAAATAATCAGTAAAGTTAGCCCAATTTTCTTGTATAACGTGAAAGATGATGTCACGCCGAGTAAATAGATACCTAACATGTTACGGTTTAAAATTACGCACACTCGTGGAATGGCGGAGAACTTCGGTACTTAACCGGTTGCCGACCGCCGCACGACTATATACTGCGGTGGTCAGCCCCGGCCAGGCAGAGTGACGTATGGGTACGTCACTCGCCTGTCACTGACTTGCAAGCCAATTGCAGGCACGCGCCCGCCCCGGCTCGTTCACTGACAAGTCAGTGCGTGTGACCGGCGGACCCAATCATCCGCCGGTCACTCATGATCGCTCCGGAGAAGGGAGAAAGTCAGGCGGCTTATGTAAACAAGCCGCCTGTCATTCTCCCTGGTGTAAAAATGAAGATCAGACGGTTCTACTATGTAGGACCGTTGATCTTTGTTTTTACACCAATAGCCATGTCCCTGCACAGTTAGAATCACGCCCCTAGGACACACTTAACCCCTCCCTCTCCAAAACAGTTAACCCCTTCCCTGCCAGTGTCATTTTTGCAGTAACAGTGCATATGTATAGCACTGATTACTGTAGTAATGTCACTGGTAACCCCAAAGGTTTCAAAAATGTCAGTCAAGGGTCCGATCTGTCCGCCGCAATGTCGCAGTACCGCAAAAAAAATCGCAGATCGCCGCCATTACGCGTTAAAAAACACCAAAAATGACAAAAATCTTTCCCTTTGTTAGTAAACGCGATAACTTTTGCGCAAACCAATCAAATACACTTTTTTTTTACCAAACATATGTAGCAGAAAACAAATTGGCCGAAAATGTTAAAAAATTTTGATTTTTAAATTTTTTTTGGGGGGAATTTCATATAAAAAAATGTGAAAAATATTGTTATTTTTGCAAAATTGACGCTCTTTTTTTGTTTATAGCGCATGATCAAAAAATCGCACAGGTGATCAAATACCACCAAAAGAAAGCTCTGTTAGTGGGAAAAAAAGGACGTCAAATTTGTTTCGGTACAGCGTCGCACAACTGCGCAATTGTCCGTTAAAGTCAAGCAGTAAAAAATCGCAAAAAACCCCCTGGTCTTTTAGCAGCCAAATCCTCCGGGGCTTAAGTGGTTAAAAATCTCTATAGGGACAGGGACAGGTATGTCAGTTTGCGGGAAGTAGTGAAAGGGACGGTGCAGAAAAATCGCAATCTGCTTGCGTGCAGAAATGAACGCATACATCAGTCACACACGGATATGTAAACGGTGTTTGCACCACACATGTGATCATTAGAGAGAGAACAATAATTCTAAGCACCAGAACTCCTCTGTAACTCTAAACTGCTAACATGTAACATTTATTAGAGCTACGCTTATGGAGATTTTTAAAGAATTGTAGTTTGTCTCCATTTCACAAACGTGCGCAATTTTAAAGCGTAACATGTTAGGTATCTATTTACTCGCCGTAACATCTTTTATATTTTACCAAAAAATTGGGTCATACAGGTGCATCTCATAACATTATAATATCACCAAAATGTCAATTTATTTCTGTAATTCAATTCAAAAAGGTAAACTCCTATATTTTATATAGATGTCTTACACACAAAGTGATAAATTACAAGCATTTATTTCTTTTAATTTTGATGATTATGGCTTACAGCGAGTGACACCCCAAAATTTAGTTTCTCAGAAAATTTGAATATTTTATATAAGACTAATAAAAAAAAGGGATTTTTAATACAGAAATGTTGTCTTACTACACTGTGTAATGCATACTGTACTGTACATGGACAGACTTTTCACTAATCCAACATTTCTGTATTAAAAATCCCTTTTTTTTATTACAGTAGTCTTATGTAATATACTGCCGATCGTACAGCGCTCCTCTAACCCGGAAGTGGCTACGGTCTCACGTTTCCCTTCCCGACGTACGTTTCGTCAGTACGACCTGACGTCATCAGGGGATCATGTGACCGTATGTTTACTTCTCCTTTTTATTGAGAGTAAACCACTCGGCATCCAATCAAAACCTCCTTAGTTCCATACTCCACCCACATGACTCGGATCGGAATCATTACGGGGGCCTGACTAGAACAAAAAGGATAACAACATAATATTGCAGCATTATCGCCGCAGTTTCTCCCTTTTATTGGAGCATACGCTTATATTAAACCCAATGCAAAAAATTGCTTAGTTTTAAACTTATACTGCAACTATGCTTACTGGGATTTTTTAATGGAATGCCTCGTGTTACAATAAATTTATTAATTAAAATAACAGTATTAATACAAATGCATAAACCTAATTAGACTCATTAACCATTTGTGTACTAAATATCTTCCGGGTTAGAGGAGCGCTGTACGATCGGCAGTGCTCTCAACCCCGCTGTATACTCTGATGAGAAAGGCGATTCTTTTATGGAGATTTTAGTAAGTGCATTTCCTTTTAAATAAAGCGACATGTTTTGATTTACTGCACCATGAGAGTCGCTTTTCATTCCACCCATGTTTGCCACCTGATCCGAGATATGCTCTAAAGGCTTATTGCTGGAACCTATTGTGTGACAGAGGAGCTGAGGATCGTGCATTGAGTTGGAGAAAATGTCTATGTGACCCCCTATAATCAAGGGGTCATATATTTCCGGTAAGGAGTACCTTACTAGATCACTGGGTGAAGTGTGGAGGTGAAGGCTTAATCTGCACTAACTATCAAGTCTCTGCCACATTGTGTGACACCAATGATATGTGGACTGGTTGATGCTGCATATGGACTGTTTGCACTTTACATTAATGTTGGGCACAGATTGATTGATGTTTTGAATTTTGATTGGTACTAATATGAATTGTTGATTTAATATCTGCACAGGCACTTTATATTTATGTTTGAGCGCGACACTTTCCTTCTTTTAAACAATCGTTCAGCACATTTGCTTTTTTGTTGCTGCTCACTATAAGGAAGCAATTCCTTCAAATTAATAATAATAATTAATTAATTATTTAATAAATTATTTATTCACATATATACATATATATTTTTTCTTATATACACGGTTGAACCATTTGCGCAGGTTTTTGGTTACACCAAACCCCCTTTTTTTGATTTCTTACACACCCACTTGTGTTTAAACTTGCAGCAATGGAAATATTTGATTTTATGAACAACCGCAATACAGCAGATATATTCACAGCGAAAAGTGCTATCTCCAAGGATATGGAACAAAATGTCAAATCCCTAAAAAATGTGCTTGAGAAAAAGATTTGAGTATGGTGGGATATAGCAACCTTGGAGCAGTACTCTAAAATGAAAATGACACCAAGAAGGTTACGTTGGGATCTGGGTCCAAACGATGGATTGGTTGACCCAGACCTCAACAAAGATTGGTTCGATTTCTTCAATCAGTGTGAGGCTAGACTCATTAGCCTTATTCTACTACGTAGAAAAACAAAAATGACAAAATTAGAAGAAAAGATAAGTGAACTAAAAACCATCTTGGAACCATTTAAAGATAACGCTGAATTTAAGGAGAAAATCACCCAGACACAGAAATTTCTAGATAAGGTAGATAAGGACACCAGAAATAAGAAAATTACTAAATACCAAAGAGATCAGATTGGTTTTTAAAGAGTCTAAGGTATACAAATGGCAGGATCAACCTGAAGGCCAGAATGGCAATAGCAATTCTGTCCAGGTCCAATCACCGGCAGTAGGTGAAACAGGGATCGAAAGATTCATTAACCCTAATTTCACACCCATTGGGGGAACACCCAATTTTGATAATGAAAGAACTCAAGGAAGCTCAAACAGGAAAACGAGATATCAACATCCAAACTATAACTCTCCCAGATTCAATGTACCCACATATAATAGCTATTCCCCATTAGCTTATGCCCCAAATTACCAACAGAATGAGGTTTTTCCGAGAAGGGGGCGAGGTGGCGCCCCGGGACAAAGGGGGAGAGGAATGGGCCCCAACCACCAAAACGGAGCCCCACGCGGCCAGAGAGGCGGGAGAAGAGGCCGACCGTGGCAGAGGGGAGGAGGACCCCCACAATGGTGGAGACCCCAACAACCATGGCCTCAAGAGAATTACTGGGAACGAGAGAACCCAGGACAGAACTGGGTAAGGGATACCTATCCCCAATACCAACAGGAACAGACCCCCCTGAGGAATGGCCCCCCACCAGGAAGACAAGAAAACAGAGGAGAGGATGCAGGGGCGGAAGAAAGAAACAAAAGAAAAAGAGAATCCTAGGGGCAGGAATTTTCAACCTCAGTGACGTCCAATTTTCCATTGATGAATTAAGATTATTGGAATTGGGCCTCAAATTCGCCCCAGATAGAGGTGTTGACAAGTTCAACACATATATTGATATCGAAAAATACATAAGGAAACTCAAAATTAAAAAGCACTTTTTAGAGAAACCTTTGAGCCAGAATCCTACGAGTTCAGAATTTCAAAATAGTGGACTTAGAAACAAGTCCACTTTTAATCCACCGAAAGCCGCAAATCATTGTTTGGAGGTCTTTAAGAATATGGTGGAAGATGATGTTAAAAAGATTAAAACCAATTCAAGCAATCGAAATGACATACAAAAAGGATTGGAAGAATTAGAAAAAAGGAAGAATATAGTAATCAGAGGAGCAGATAAAGGGGGTGGAATCGTAGTTCTAAACAAAAATGATTATAAAGAAGAACTTGACAGATTAGTAGGCGACACCGTCACCTACAAGAAGCTGAAAAACAACCCCACCAAAACCTTGAAAGATAAATTGAATAAACTGGTGAAAAAAGCCAAAGAAAATGGGATCCTTACAAAGAAAGAAGCACAGTATCTCGTACCAAAAGCACCCAGGCTACCAACCATATATCAGCTGCCGAAAATCCACAAGCATAAAACAAAGCCGCCCGGCAGGCCAATTATTAGTGGAATTGGATCTATCTTCTCCAGGATTGGAGAATACATTGATCATTTCTTGCAGCCTATAATACCTACCTATCCATCCCATTTACAAGATAGCAAACATCTAATCAACATCTTAGAAGAATTAGAAGTACAACCAAACACCTTTTTAGTGACCATAGACGTGGAATCGTTGTACACGAGTTTAAAGCAATCAGATGTGATAGATACCACCATCGCTGCTCTGAACTCAAAAACCAATCTTCCACCAATACAAAAAAAGTTTATATGTGATGCCCTTGGCCTGGCAATGGGCAATAATTATTTTTGGCACGATGGTAGCCATTATAATCAAATCAAGGGTGTGGCAATGGGTGCCAAATATGCACCAAGTGCTGCTAACATCCTTTTGGGCCAATGGGAAAAGGAGGTCATTTTCAAGAACCCTAACCCATCTCTAACCTTATACAAAAGGTTCATTGATGATCTGCTAATCTTATGGAGTGGTTCTGAGGAGGACCTTAAAAAATTCCTGGCAGAAATCAATGACAATCAATATGGGCTGGTGTTCACAGCCGCTTGGGATACTGAATCCGTGAATTTCCTTGATCTGACTCTGGTAAAAGAGGGTAATCAGATCTGTACCAAGAGTTTCTTCAAGGACACGGATAGGAATAGTTATATTCCCACAAGAAGTTGTCATCATCCCAAGTGGCTGGGAGCTATACCGAAGGGACAATACATGCGCATAAGACGCAATTGTAAGAAAGAGGAGGACTATTTGACTCAATCTAATCTGTTAACATCTAGATTTGTTGAGAAAGGGTACAAATTGGAAGAAGTATTGAAAACAAGAGAACTTGTGCGACAAATGCCTAGGAAAGATCTGCTCAAAACAAAAAAGAAGAATAAGAATAGCAATGGAGAAACAGCATTCCTAACCGATTTCAACAGAGATTATAAAAAAGTGGAAGCCATTATGAGAAAACATTGGCCAATTTTGAAAAAAGATAAAACCTTGAACAAAATATTGCCGGAAAAACCGATTTTTATATATCGAAAAGCTCCGAATCTCAGACATAGCATTGCTCCAAATATACCAGACCCACCCACTAACAAATTAACATTTCTAGACCAGAATGGGTTTTTTCGCTGTGGGAGGTGCAATGCGTGCAAGAAAACTAAGAAAAATCCGAGGAAAACCACCACCTTCCAATCGAATGTTACTGGTCAGCAATTCAACATCAAAAAATTCATTTCATGTAGGTCCACCCACGTTACATACCTGATAAGTTGTCCTTGTGGCCTCCAATATATTGGAAGGACCACTAGACAACTATCGGTGCGTATTAACGAACATGTAAAAAACGTGAGGAAGGGATTCCCAAAACATAGCCTCTCCAATCATTTTCGCCTGTACCACAATAAGGATCCCTCAAAAATGACGTTTTGTGGTATAGACAGAGTAATAAATCATTGGAGAGGAGGAAACATGACCCAAAAAATATCCATTAATGAAACCCAATGGATATATAAAATGAACACATTGCAACCTTTAGGTATGAACATTGAGATAGACTTGAATTGCTTTATATCTAATTTTTAATATTTTAAATTTTTTAAAAATATTTTTTAATTTTAACCGGAATTTAATTTTAAATTGTATAACCAAAATAATTTCAATTTATAATCCACCCCCAATCAAGGGTTTTAAAGATATTAAATAAATGTTTAAAGTATATGCAAATCTGCAATTTTTAGAACGTGTTATTTGAGACATTAAGATATTTAGTACACAAATGGTTAATGAGTCTAATTAGGTTTATGCATTTGTATTAATACTGTTATTTTAATTAATAAATTTATTGTAACACGAGGCATTCCATTAAAAAATCCCAGTAAGCATAGTTGCAGTATAAGTTTAAAACTAAGCAATTTTTTGCATTGGGTTTAATATAAGCGTATGCTCCAATAAAAGGGAGAAACTGCGGCGATAATGCTGCAATATTATGTTGTTATCCTTTTTGTTCTAGTCAGGCCCCCGTAATGATTCCGATCCGAGTCATGTGGGTGGAGTAAGGAACTAAGGAGGTTTTGATTGGATGCCGAGTGGTTTACTCTCAATAAAAAGGAGAAGTAAACATACGGTCACATGATCCCCTGATGACGTCAGGTCGTACTGACGAAACGTACGTCGGGAAGGGAAACGTGAGACCGTAGCCACTTCCGGGTTAGAGGAGCGCTGTACGATCGGCAGTGCTCTCAACCCCGCTGTATACTCTGATGAGAAAGGCGATTCTTTTATGGAGATTTTAGTAAGTGCATTTCCTTTTAAATAAAGCGACATGTTTTAATTTACTGCACCATGAGAGTCTCTTTTCATTCCACCCATGTTTGCCACCTGATCCGAGATATGCTCTAAAGGCTTATTGCTGGAACCTATTGTGTGACAGAGGAGCTGAGGATCGTGCATTGAGTTGGAGAAAATGTCTATGTGACCCCCTATAATCAAGGGGTCATATATTTCCGGTAAGGAGTACCTTACTAGATCACTGGGTGAAGTGTGGAGGTGAAGGCTTAATCTGCACTAACTATCAAGTCTCTGCCACATTGTGTGACACCAATGATATGTGGACTGGTTGATGCTGCATATGGACTGTTTGCACTTTACATTAATGTTGGGCACAGATTGATTGATGTTTTGAATTTTGATTGGTACTAATATGAATTGTTGATTTAATATCTGCACAGGCACTTTATATTTATGTTTGAGCGCGACACTTTCCTTCTTTTAAACAATCGTTCAGCACATTTGCTTTTTTGTTGCTGCTCACTATAAGGAAGCAATTCCTTCAAATTAATAATAATAATTAATTAATTATTTAATAAATTATTTATTCACATATATACATATATATTTTTTCTTATATACACGGTTGAACCATTTGCGCAGGTTTTTGGTTACACCAAACCCCCTTTTTTTGATTTCTTACACACCCACTTGTGTTTAAACTTGCAGCAATGGAAATATTTGATTTTATGAACAACCGCAATACAGCAGATATATTCACAGCGAAAAGTGCTATCTCCAAGGATATGGAACAAAATGTCAAATCCCTAAAAAATGTGCTTGAGAAAAAGATTTGAGTATGGTGGGATATAGCAACCTTGGAGCAGTACTCTAAAATGAAAATGACACCAAGAAGGTTACGTTGGGATCTGGGTCCAAACGATGGATTGGTTGACCCAGACCTCAACAAAGATTGGTTCGATTTCTTCAATCAGTGTGAGGCTAGACTCATTAGCCTTATTCTACTACGTAGAAAAACAAAAATGACAAAATTAGAAGAAAAGATAAGTGAACTAAAAACCATCTTGGAACCATTTAAAGATAACGCTGAATTTAAGGAGAAAATCACCCAGACACAGAAATTTCTAGATAAGGTAGATAAGGACACCAGAAATAAGAAAATTACTAAATACCAAAGAGATCAGATAGATTATAAAGAGTCTAAGGTATACAAATGGCAGGATCAACCTGAAGGCCAGAATGGCAATAGCAATTCTGTCCAGGTCCAATCACCGGCAGTAGGTGAAACAGGGATCGAAAGATTCATTAACCCTAATTTCACACCCATTGGGGGAACACCCAATTTTGATAATGAAAGAACTCAAGGAAGCTCAAACAGGAAAACGAGATATCAACATCCAAACTATAACTCTCCCAGATTCAATGTACCCACATATAATAGCTATTCCCCATTAGCTTATGCCCCAAATTACCAACAGAATGAGGTTTTTCCGAGAAGGGGGCGAGGTGGCGCCCCGGGACAAAGGGGGAGAGGAATGGGCCCCAACCACCAAAACGGAGCCCCACGCGGCCAGAGAGGCGGGAGAAGAGGCCGACCGTGGCAGAGGGGAGGAGGACCCCCACAATGGTGGAGACCCCAACAACCATGGCCTCAAGAGAATTACTGGGAACGAGAGAACCCAGGACAGAACTGGGTAAGGGATACCTATCCCCAATACCAACAGGAACAGACCCCCCTGAGGAATGGCCCCCCACCAGGAAGACAAGAAAACAGAGGAGAGGATGCAGGGGCGGAAGAAAGAAACAAAAGAAAAAGAGAATCCTAGGGGCAGGAATTTTCAACCTCAGTGACGTCCAATTTTCCATTGATGAATTAAGATTATTGGAATTGGGCCTCAAATTCGCCCCAGATAGAGGTGTTGACAAGTTCAACACATATATTGATATCGAAAAATACATAAGGAAACTCAAAATTAAAAAGCACTTTTTAGAGAAACCTTTGAGCCAGAATCCTACGAGTTCAGAATTTCAAAATAGTGGACTTAGAAACAAGTCCACTTTTAATCCACCGAAAGCCGCAAATCATTGTTTGGAGGTCTTTAAGAATATGGTGGAAGATGATGTTAAAAAGATTAAAACCAATTCAAGCAATCGAAATGACATACAAAAAGGATTGGAAGAATTAGAAAAAAGGAAGAATATAGTAATCAGAGGAGCAGATAAAGGGGGTGGAATCGTAGTTCTAAACAAAAATGATTATAAAGAAGAACTTGACAGATTAGTAGGCGACACCGTCACCTACAAGAAGCTGAAAAACAACCCCACCAAAACCTTGAAAGATAAATTGAATAAACTGGTGAAAAAAGCCAAAGAAAATGGGATCCTTACAAAGAAAGAAGCACAGTATCTCGTACCAAAAGCACCCAGGCTACCAACCATATATCAGCTGCCGAAAATCCACAAGCATAAAACAAAGCCGCCCGGCAGGCCAATTATTAGTGGAATTGGATCTATCTTCTCCAGGATTGGAGAATACATTGATCATTTCTTGCAGCCTATAATACCTACCTATCCATCCCATTTACAAGATAGCAAACATCTAATCAACATCTTAGAAGAATTAGAAGTACAACCAAACACCTTTTTAGTGACCATAGACGTGGAATCGTTGTACACGAGTTTAAAGCAATCAGATGTGATAGATACCACCATCGCTGCTCTGAACTCAAAAACCAATCTTCCACCAATACAAAAAAAGTTTATATGTGATGCCCTTGGCCTGGCAATGGGCAATAATTATTTTTGGCACGATGGTAGCCATTATAATCAAATCAAGGGTGTGGCAATGGGTGCCAAATATGCACCAAGTGCTGCTAACATCCTTTTGGGCCAATGGGAAAAGGAGGTCATTTTCAAGAACCCTAACCCATCTCTAACCTTATACAAAAGGTTCATTGATGATCTGCTAATCTTATGGAGTGGTTCTGAGGAGGACCTTAAAAAATTCCTGGCAGAAATCAATGACAATCAATATGGGCTGGTGTTCACAGCCGCTTGGGATACTGAATCCGTGAATTTCCTTGATCTGACTCTGGTAAAAGAGGGTAATCAGATCTGTACCAAGAGTTTCTTCAAGGACACGGATAGGAATAGTTATATTCCCACAAGAAGTTGTCATCATCCCAAGTGGCTGGGAGCTATACCGAAGGGACAATACATGCGCATAAGACGCAATTGTAAGAAAGAGGAGGACTATTTGACTCAATCTAATCTGTTAACATCTAGATTTGTTGAGAAAGGGTACAAATTGGAAGAAGTATTGAAAACAAGAGAACTTGTGCGACAAATGCCTAGGAAAGATCTGCTCAAAACAAAAAAGAAGAATAAGAATAGCAATGGAGAAACAGCATTCCTAACCGATTTCAACAGAGATTATAAAAAAGTGGAAGCCATTATGAGAAAACATTGGCCAATTTTGAAAAAAGATAAAACCTTGAACAAAATATTGCCGGAAAAACCGATTTTTATATATCGAAAAGCTCCGAATCTCAGACATAGCATTGCTCCAAATATACCAGACCCACCCACTAACAAATTAACATTTCTAGACCAGAATGGGTTTTTTCGCTGTGGGAGGTGCAATGCGTGCAAGAAAACTAAGAAAAATCCGAGGAAAACCACCACCTTCCAATCGAATGTTACTGGTCAGCAATTCAACATCAAAAAATTCATTTCATGTAGGTCCACCCACGTTACATACCTGATAAGTTGTCCTTGTGGCCTCCAATATATTGGAAGGACCACTAGACAACTATCGGTGCGTATTAACGAACATGTAAAAAACGTGAGGAAGGGATTCCCAAAACATAGCCTCTCCAATCATTTTCGCCTGTACCACAATAAGGATCCCTCAAAAATGACGTTTTGTGGTATAGACAGAGTAATAAATCATTGGAGAGGAGGAAACATGACCCAAAAAATATCCATTAATGAAACCCAATGGATATATAAAATGAACACATTGCAACCTTTAGGTATGAACATTGAGATAGACTTGAATTGCTTTATATCTAATTTTTAATATTTTAAATTTTTTAAAAATATTTTTTAATTTTAACCGGAATTTAATTTTAAATTGTATAACCAAAATAATTTCAATTTATAATCCACCCCCAATCAAGGGTTTTAAAGATATTAAATAAATGTTTAAAGTATATGCAAATCTGCAATTTTTAGAACGTGTTATTTGAGACATTAAGATATTTAGTACACAAATGGTTAATGAGTCTAATTAGGTTTATGCATTTGTATTAATACTGTTATTTTAATTAATAAATTTATTGTAACACGAGGCATTCCATTAAAAAATCCCAGTAAGCATAGTTGCAGTATAAGTTTAAAACTAAGCAATTTTTTGCATTGGGTTTAATATAAGCGTATGCTCCAATAAAAGGGAGAAACTGCGGCGATAATGCTGCAATATTATGTTGTTATCCTTTTTGTTCTAGTCAGGCCCCCGTAATGATTCCGATCCGAGTCATGTGGGTGGAGTAAGGAACTAAGGAGGTTTTGATTGGATGCCGAGTGGTTTACTCTCAATAAAAAGGAGAAGTAAACATACGGTCACATGATCCCCTGATGACGTCAGGTCGTACTGACGAAACGTACGTCGGGAAGGGAAACGTGAGACCGTAGCCACTTCCGGGTTAGAGGAGCGCTGTACGATCGGCAGTGCTCTCAACCCCGCTGTATACTCTGATGAGAAAGGCGATTCTTTTATGGAGATTTTAGTAAGTGCATTTCCTTTTAAATAAAGCGACATGTTTTAATTTACTGCACCATGAGAGTCTCTTTTCATTCCACCCATGTTTGCCACCTGATCCGAGATATGCTCTAAAGGCTTATTGCTGGAACCTATTGTGTGACAGAGGAGCTGAGGATCGTGCATTGAGTTGGAGAAAATGTCTATGTGACCCCCTATAATCAAGGGGTCATATATTTCCGGTAAGGAGTACCTTACTAGATCACTGGGTGAAGTGTGGAGGTGAAGGCTTAATCTGCACTAACTATCAAGTCTCTGCCACATTGTGTGACACCAATGATATGTGGACTGGTTGATGCTGCATATGGACTGTTTGCACTTTACATTAATGTTGGGCACAGATTGATTGATGTTTTGAATTTTGATTGGTACTAATATGAATTGTTGATTTAATATCTGCACAGGCACTTTATATTTATGTTTGAGCGCGACACTTTCCTTCTTTTAAACAATCGTTCAGCACATTTGCTTTTTTGTTGCTGCTCACTATAAGGAAGCAATTCCTTCAAATTAATAATAATAATTAATTAATTATTTAATAAATTATTTATTCACATATATACATATATATTTTTTCTTATATACACGGTTGAACCATTTGCGCAGGTTTTTGGTTACACCAAACCCCCTTTTTTTGATTTCTTACACACCCACTTGTGTTTAAACTTGCAGCAATGGAAATATTTGATTTTATGAACAACCGCAATACAGCAGATATATTCACAGCGAAAAGTGCTATCTCCAAGGATATGGAACAAAATGTCAAATCCCTAAAAAATGTGCTTGAGAAAAAGATTTGAGTATGGTGGGATATAGCAACCTTGGAGCAATACTCTAAAATGAAAATGACACCAAGAAGGTTACGTTGGGATCTGGGTCCAAACGATGGATTGGTTGACCCAGACCTCAACAAAGATTGGTTCGATTTCTTCAATCAGTGTGAGGCTAGACTCATTAGCCTTATTCTACTACGTAGAAAAACAAAAATGACAAAATTAGAAGAAAAGATAAGTGAACTAAAAACCATCTTGGAACCATTTAAAGATAACGCTGAATTTAAGGAGAAAATCACCCAGACACAGAAATTTCTAGATAAGGTAGATAAGGACACCAGAAATAAGAAAATTACTAAATACCAAAGAGATCAGATAGATTATAAAGAGTCTAAGGTATACAAATGGCAGGATCAACCTGAAGGCCAGAATGGCAATAGCAATTCTGTCCAGGTCCAATCACCGGCAGTAGGTGAAACAGGGATCGAAAGATTCATTAACCCTAATTTCACACCCATTGGGGGAACACCCAATTTTGATAATGAAAGAACTCAAGGAAGCTCAAACAGGAAAACGAGATATCAACATCCAAACTATAACTCTCCCAGATTCAATGTACCCACATATAATAGCTATTCCCCATTAGCTTATGCCCCAAATTACCAACAGAATGAGGTTTTTCCGAGAAGGGGGCGAGGTGGCGCCCCGGGACAAAGGGGGAGAGGAATGGGCCCCAACCACCAAAACGGAGCCCCACGCGGCCAGAGAGGCGGGAGAAGAGGCCGACCGTGGCAGAGGGGAGGAGGACCCCCACAATGGTGGAGACCCCAACAACCATGGCCTCAAGAGAATTACTGGGAACGAGAGAACCCAGGACAGAACTGGGTAAGGGATACCTATCCCCAATACCAACAGGAACAGACCCCCCTGAGGAATGGCCCCCCACCAGGAAGACAAGAAAACAGAGGAGAGGATGCAGGGGCGGAAGAAAGAAACAAAAGAAAAAGAGAATCCTAGGGGCAGGAATTTTCAACCTCAGTGACGTCCAATTTTCCATTGATGAATTAAGATTATTGGAATTGGGCCTCAAATTCGCCCCAGATAGAGGTGTTGACAAGTTCAACACATATATTGATATCGAAAAATACATAAGGAAACTCAAAATTAAAAAGCACTTTTTAGAGAAACCTTTGAGCCAGAATCCTACGAGTTCAGAATTTCAAAATAGTGGACTTAGAAACAAGTCCACTTTTAATCCACCGAAAGCCGCAAATCATTGTTTGGAGGTCTTTAAGAATATGGTGGAAGATGATGTTAAAAAGATTAAAACCAATTCAAGCAATCGAAATGACATACAAAAAGGATTGGAAGAATTAGAAAAAAGGAAGAATATAGTAATCAGAGGAGCAGATAAAGGGGGTGGAATCGTAGTTCTAAACAAAAATGATTATAAAGAAGAACTTGACAGATTAGTAGGCGACACCGTCACCTACAAGAAGCTGAAAAACAACCCCACCAAAACCTTGAAAGATAAATTGAATAAACTGGTGAAAAAAGCCAAAGAAAATGGGATCCTTACAAAGAAAGAAGCACAGTATCTCGTACCAAAAGCACCCAGGCTACCAACCATATATCAGCTGCCGAAAATCCACAAGCATAAAACAAAGCCGCCCGGCAGGCCAATTATTAGTGGAATTGGATCTATCTTCTCCAGGATTGGAGAATACATTGATCATTTCTTGCAGCCTATAATACCTACCTATCCATCCCATTTACAAGATAGCAAACATCTAATCAACATCTTAGAAGAATTAGAAGTACAACCAAACACCTTTTTAGTGACCATAGACGTGGAATCGTTGTACACGAGTTTAAAGCAATCAGATGTGATAGATACCACCATCGCTGCTCTGAACTCAAAAACCAATCTTCCACCAATACAAAAAAAGTTTATATGTGATGCCCTTGGCCTGGCAATGGGCAATAATTATTTTTGGCACGATGGTAGCCATTATAATCAAATCAAGGGTGTGGCAATGGGTGCCAAATATGCACCAAGTGCTGCTAACATCCTTTTGGGCCAATGGGAAAAGGAGGTCATTTTCAAGAACCCTAACCCATCTCTAACCTTATACAAAAGGTTCATTGATGATCTGCTAATCTTATGGAGTGGTTCTGAGGAGGACCTTAAAAAATTCCTGGCAGAAATCAATGACAATCAATATGGGCTGGTGTTCACAGCCGCTTGGGATACTGAATCCGTGAATTTCCTTGATCTGACTCTGGTAAAAGAGGGTAATCAGATCTGTACCAAGAGTTTCTTCAAGGACACGGATAGGAATAGTTATATTCCCACAAGAAGTTGTCATCATCCCAAGTGGCTGGGAGCTATACCGAAGGGACAATACATGCGCATAAGACGCAATTGTAAGAAAGAGGAGGACTATTTGACTCAATCTAATCTGTTAACATCTAGATTTGTTGAGAAAGGGTACAAATTGGAAGAAGTATTGAAAACAAGAGAACTTGTGCGACAAATGCCTAGGAAAGATCTGCTCAAAACAAAAAAGAAGAATAAGAATAGCAATGGAGAAACAGCATTCCTAACCGATTTCAACAGAGATTATAAAAAAGTGGAAGCCATTATGAGAAAACATTGGCCAATTTTGAAAAAAGATAAAACCTTGAACAAAATATTGCCGGAAAAACCGATTTTTATATATCGAAAAGCTCCGAATCTCAGACATAGCATTGCTCCAAATATACCAGACCCACCCACTAACAAATTAACATTTCTAGACCAGAATGGGTTTTTTCGCTGTGGGAGGTGCAATGCGTGCAAGAAAACTAAGAAAAATCCGAGGAAAACCACCACCTTCCAATCGAATGTTACTGGTCAGCAATTCAACATCAAAAAATTCATTTCATGTAGGTCCACCCACGTTACATACCTGATAAGTTGTCCTTGTGGCCTCCAATATATTGGAAGGACCACTAGACAACTATCGGTGCGTATTAACGAACATGTAAAAAACGTGAGGAAGGGATTCCCAAAACATAGCCTCTCCAATCATTTTCGCCTGTACCACAATAAGGATCCCTCAAAAATGACGTTTTGTGGTATAGACAGAGTAATAAATCATTGGAGAGGAGGAAACATGACCCAAAAAATATCCATTAATGAAACCCAATGGATATATAAAATGAACACATTGCAACCTTTAGGTATGAACATTGAGATAGACTTGAATTGCTTTATATCTAATTTTTAATATTTTAAATTTTTTAAAAATATTTTTTAATTTTAACCGGAATTTAATTTTAAATTGTATAACCAAAATAATTTCAATTTATAATCCATCCCCAATCAAGGGTTTTAAAGATATTAAATAAATGTTTAAAGTATATGCAAATCTGCAATTTTTAGAACGTGTTATTTGAGACATTAAGATATTTAGTACACAAATGGTTAATGAGTCTAATTAGGTTTATGCATTTGTATTAATACTGTTATTTTAATTAATAAATTTATTGTAACACGAGGCATTCCATTAAAAAATCCCAGTAAGCATAGTTGCAGTATAAGTTTAAAACTAAGCAATTTTTTGCATTGGGTTTAATATAAGCGTATGCTCCAATAAAAGGGAGAAACTGCGGCGATAATGCTGCAATATTATGTTGTTATCCTTTTTGTTCTAGTCAGGCCCCCGTAATGATTCCGATCCGAGTCATGTGGGTGGAGTAAGGAACTAAGGAGGTTTTGATTGGATGCCGAGTGGTTTACTCTCAATAAAAAGGAGAAGTAAACATACGGTCACATGATCCCCTGATGACGTCAGGTCGTACTGACGAAACGTACGTCGGGAAGGGAAACGTGAGACCGTAGCCACTTCCGGGTTAGAGGAGCGCTGTACGATCGGCAGTGCTCTCAACCCCGCTGTATACTCTGATGAGAAAGGCGATTCTTTTATGGAGATTTTAGTAAGTGCATTTCCTTTTAAATAAAGCGACATGTTTTGATTTACTGCACCATGAGAGTCGCTTTTCATTCCACCCATGTTTGCCACCTGATCCGAGATATGCTCTAAAGGCTTATTGCTGGAACCTATTGTGTGACAGAGGAGCTGAGGATCGTGCATTGAGTTGGAGAAAATGTCTATGTGACCCCCTATAATCAAGGGGTCATATATTTCCGGTAAGGAGTACCTTACTAGATCACTGGGTGAAGTGTGGAGGTGAAGGCTTAATCTGCACTAACTATCAAGTCTCTGCCACATTGTGTGACACCAATGATATGTGGACTGGTTGATGCTGCATATGGACTGTTTGCACTTTACATTAATGTTGGGCACAGATTGATTGATGTTTTGAATTTTGATTGGTACTAATATGAATTGTTGATTTAATATCTGCACAGGCACTTTATATTTATGTTTGAGCGCGACACTTTCCTTCTTTTAAACAATCGTTCAGCACATTTGCTTTTTTGTTGCTGCTCACTATAAGGAAGCAATTCCTTCAAATTAATAATAATAATTAATTAATTATTTAATAAATTATTTATTCACATATATACATATATATTTTTTCTTATATACACGGTTGAACCATTTGCGCAGGTTTTTGGTTACACCAAACCCCCTTTTTATGTAGATCCGTTGATCAGTGTCCTTACAGCTGAAGCCACAGCCAATCACAGTAGAAAGCACGCCCCTAAGGACACACACAGCCCCTCCCTCCCAAATAAAGTTAACCCCTTCACTACCAGTGTATTTTTACAGTAACAGTGCATATATATAGCACTGATTACTGTAGAAATGTCACTGGTAACCCCAAAAGTGTCAAAAATGTCAGTCAAGGGTCCGATCTGTCCGCCGCAATGTCGCAGTACCGCAAAAAAAATCGCAGATCGCCGCCATTACGCGTTAAAAAAAAAAACAACAAAAATGACAAAAATCTTTCCCTTTGTTAGTAAACGCGATAACTTTTGCGCAAACCAATCAAAATACGCTTTTTGCGATTTTTTTTACCAAACATAGGTAGCATAAAACAAATTGGCCGAAAATGTTAAAAAATTTTGATTTTTACATTTTTTTTTGGGGGAATTTCATATAAAAAAATGTGAAAAATATTGTTATTTTTGCAAAATTGACGCTCTTTTTTTGTTTATAGCGCGTGATCAAAAAATCGCACAGGTGATCAAATACCACCAAAAGAAAGCTCTGTTTGTGGGAAAAAAAGGACGCCAAATTTGTTAGGTACAGCGTCGCACGACCGCGCAATTGTCCGTTAAAGTCACGCAGTGCCGAATCGCAAAATACCCCCTGGTCGGAATGGGGGTAAAATCTTCCAGGGCTTAAGTGGTTAATTAAAATGCATTTAAAAAAAAAAAAACTGTGTTTGAAAAACCGCTACACAAATACCGTGTGACATAAAACATTACAAGGACCACCATTTTATTCTCTAGGGCCTCTAATAGAAATAAATAAATAAATAAATATATATATTATAGTGTTTGGGGGTTTTAAGTGACTTTCTACCCAAAAAAATGCTGATTTCTACATTTAAACAAGAGTGTCAGAAAAATGCTTTCAAGTGGTTACAAATCCTTATTTTCAGCCGCAGAAATTCTCATTAAAAAAAAAAAAAAAAAAATAGCTGTTTGCCTGGTTTGTTTTCCTGCCAGCAGATTTGAATTTTTCAGTTGGTGATCTAAAAATAGAACGGCCCAAGCTGGTGTTTACCCGCTGTTGCCATGGTGACATCCCCAGCTACTCCCAGAAATTGGCAGCAAGCCAAAGTCATGTGACCTGTGAGGTCTATAAAAAGGAGAGTTGGCAGTTGGAAGCTCAGAGAGTGTTTAGACTCTGAGAGAGAAGGAAGCGTTTTGTGTTGCTCTTCAATCTTATCATATATTGAGAGATGAAGTGGTTTAAACCAAACCGAGATCTACCTGTGCAAATAATCCAAGATCAGCCAGCACAGGAGACAGCTGGACTTCCAATGGAAGACCACCAGCCAGCCGCACAGACCCCGGTTACTGCCCCACGAAGGGGTCTGTTTGGGGCAATTAGACGGCTTTTAAAGAAAAAAAGCAAAGCTCACCCTCTGTACACCAACCAAGAGGGATCATTAGAGAAAGGGGCGGGATCCTCGGCCGAGGACCCCCAGCCAGCCGCACAGCCCTTGGTTACTGCCCCACAAAGGGGTGAGCAAAGGGCAGATAGGCGGCCTGATATGAAAAATAGCGTTGAACCTCTGAATATCATCCAAGAGAGATCAACACCGGAGAGAGCGGGAAAAGATGCTTTAGGTAAGTATTATAATAGAGGTATATAATGTAGGCACTGTAGAGGAATATAATGTACTGAATGCCCCCCACATACTGTATATACTATATACACTGGGGTAACTGGATAGAGTAGAGAAATAGAAAAGGGATAGAGGGGAAATCTTCTGATGGGGACACGGCATTCGGTGACAACGGTCTAGGATGGGGACTGAGATCACATTGGAGAGATTTCTTCCCATGTCTTGCTGCGTTTACAGAACAGATAATGAAGGGAAATCTCTGCATTGGGATCCTTCCTGTTGGCGGGCTGAAAATAAACTAAACTGGCTTGCAATTAACAGCCAGAATGTGACAGTTGCCTGACTCTTCAGTTGACCATTGGGCAGCCAATCAGGTTTGAAGGTGACAGGTATCAGGTGTGGAGGAGATGCACAGACCTGACAGGCAGCCCAACTGTCAACTAAAGCATTGCCCATGGCAGGCTGACAGAGCTGCTGTCCCAATAACTGCCACCCCCATCATTGTCAAAATGTAAGATTGTGAATCAGCGCTTATGATCCAAGTGAAAAGCTGCTAGCAAAAAAGTGCACAATATACAGTAATCCCCCGCTCCATCGCGGTTCAGTTTTTGAGGTCCCGGTAATTCGCGTTTTTTTTTGTAATGTTATTTTACTATATAAATCATTAAGAATGAAATATTTTTGTGTTTTCCATAGCTCTTGCTATGTCTCTTAGTATCTTTTATGTGTTTAAATGAGTTTCTATTGTTTTAAAAGTGTGTTTAAAGACCTTAAAATGCTTTTACACGTACAGTGACAGTAAAATAAACATGCCTACAATGCATTTTAATAGGGTTTTTCTATTTCGCGGAATTTCACTTTTCGCGGCTGGGTCCGGAACGTAACCCCCGCAATGGAGGGAGGTTTACTGTATACACTAAAATGTCAAATATACAAAAAGGATTGCAGTGCTCAAATAAAATAAAGTGAAAAACATATTAAAGTGCATCAATTGTATACATTGTCCCAGTGATGGGTTGTAACATACAATGTGAACTCCTATATTTTATATAAATGTCTTACACACAAAGGGATAAATTACAAGCATTTATTTCTTTTAATTTTGATGATTATGGCTTACAGCGAGTGACACCCCAAAATTTAGTTTCTCAGAAAATTTGAATATTTTATATAAGACTAATAAAAAAAAGGGATTTTTAATACAGAAATGTTGTCTTACTACACTGTGTAATGCATACTGTACTGTACATGGACAGACTTTTCACTAATCCAACATTTCTGTATTAAAAATCCCTTTTTTTTATTACAGTAGTCTTATGTAATATTGAAATTTTCTGAGATACTGAATTTTGGGGTGTCACTAGCTGTAAGCCATAATCATCAAAACTAAAAGAAAGAAATGCGTTAAATATATCACTCTGTGTGTATCACATCTTTATAAAATATATGAAATTCAGTTTTTGAATTAAATTGCTGAAATAAATTAACTTTTTGATGATATTATAATTTTATGAGATGCACCTGTATAGTGTTTTTGCATTAGAATTAATTAAAATGCATTTAAAAAAAAAAAAAAAAAAAAGCTGTGTTTGAAAAACTGCTACACAAATACTGTGTGACATAAAACATTACAAGGACCACCATTTTATTCTCTAGGGCCTCTAATAGAAATAAATAAATAAATATATATATATTATAGTTGGGGGTTTTAAGTAACTTTCTACCCAAAAAAATGCTGATTTCTACATTTAAACAAGAGTGTCAGAAAAATGCTTTCAAGTGGTTACAAATCCTTATTTTCAGCCGCAGAAATTCTCATTAAAAAAAAAAAAATAGCTGTTTGCCTGGTTTGTTTTCCTGCCAGCAGATTTGAATTTTTCAGTTGGTGATCTAAAAATAGAACGGCCCAAGCTGGTGTTTACCCGCTGTTGCCATGGTGACATCCCCAGCTACTCCCAGAAATTGGCAGCAAGCCAAAGTCATGTGACCTGTGAGGTCTATAAAAAGGAGAGTTGGCAGTTGGAAGCTCAGAGAGTGTTTAGACTCTGAGAGAGAAGGAAGCGTTTTGTGTTGCTCTTCAATCTTATCATATATTGAGAGATGAAGTGGTTTAAACCAAACCGAGATCTACCTGTGCAAATAATCCAAGATCAGCCAGCACAGGAGACAGCTGGACTTCCAATGGAAGACCACCAGCCAGCCGCACAGACCCCGGTTACTGCCCCACGAAGGGGTCTGTTTAGGGCAATTAGACGGCTTTTAAAGAAAAAAAGCAAAGCTCACCCTCTGTACACCAACCAAGAGGGATCATTAGAGAAAGGGGCGGGATCCTCGGCCGAGGACCCCCAGCCAGCCGCACAGCCCTTGGTTACTGCCCCACAAAGGGGTGAGCAAAGGGCAGATAGGCGGCCTAATATGAAAAATAGCGTTGAACCTCTGAATATCATCCAAGAGAGATCAACACCAGAGAGAGCGGGAAAAGATGCTTTAGGTAAGTATTATAATAGAGGTATATAATGCAGGCACTGTAGAGGAATATAATGTACTGAATGCCCCCCACATACTGTATATACTATATACACTGGGGTCACTGGATAGAGTAGAGAAATAGAAAAGGGATAGAGGGGAAATCTTCTGATGGGGACACGGCATTCGGTGACAACGGTCTAGGATGGGGACTGAGATCACATTGGAGAGATTTCTTCCCAAGTCTTGCTGCGTTTACAGAACAGATAATGAAGGGAAATCTCTGCATTGGGATCCTTCCTGTTGGCGGGCTGAAAATAAACTAAACTGGCTTGCAATTAACAGCCAGAATGTGACAGTTGCCTGACTCTTCAGTTGACCATTGGGCAGCCAATCAGGTTTGAAGGTGACAGGTATCAGGTGTGGAGGAGATGCACAGACCTGACAGGCAGCCCAACTGTCAACTAAAGCATTGCCCATGGCAGGCTGACAGAGCTGCTGTCCCAATAACTGCCACCCCCATCATTGTTACTGGAAGTAGTCATGTGGACAGTGGTGTTCTGGGCTCTGTATGGGGGCTGCAGGAGCAGAAGAAGATTCCTTCTATCATATACTGACCAGGACATAGCAGCCCACTGGACTCATCCCCCTGCTCCTGCAGAACACCCACTCTATATTTTTTAAGTATATCATTTTAATGAGTTCACTATACATATTTCAGCCTCCAGAGTATCAGCAGAGTTCAGGTCGCACCCTTGTTGTGCAAATGCTGAGATAAAACCAAATACAAAATGTTGAAATCTTTATTGATTAGGATAAGCAGAACGATGAGCTTACATTGAGAGGGAGGAGGAGTTAAGCTGGGTATTCATGCGCAGTTTTATTTCATTCACCGCAGTGGGATGAAAAAACTGACAGATCCCCACATCCACACAAGCGATAAAACTGTAGGGATGTCTCCTGCTTATTGTAGTCCCACGGCTGGGACTCCCCCAGGAACACACAGATTAGGGCTGCAGCCATTGGCTTCATGTACTGATCAATGCGGCTTCTCCAGCAGGACTGTTCAATGGAAGCCGATCATTAGACCGGCCATTGTTGAACAGACAGCGGTACACACTGTATGGACTGGGGCCTCATGATCCCTAACAGCAGCCCTGTTGGCTTAACCACTTGCTGACCGCCCCATGCAGATTTACTGCGGCAGGGCAGCTCGGCTGTGCATAATCACGAAGATCTATGTGATTATGTGCATGTGATAAAACACAACGGAAGCCAGACCGCGGGAGGAGCAGGCGTGATCGCCGTCGGGGAAACTTTTACGATTCATCATTTAACCACTTAAGCCCCGGAAGATTTTACCCCCATTCCGACCAGGGGGTATTTTGCGATTCGGCACTGCGTGACTTTAACGGACAATTGCGCGGTCGTGCGACGCTGTACCTAAACAAATTTGGCGTCCTTTTTTTCCCACAAACAGAGCTTTCTTTTGGTGGTATTTGATCACCTGTGCGATTTTTTGATCACGCGCTATAAACAAAAAAAGAGCGTCAATTTTGCAAAAATAGCAATATTTTTCACATTTTTTTATATGAAATTCCCCAAAAAAAAAATTTAAAAATCAACATTTTTTTACTTTTTCGGCCAATTTGTTTTATGCTACCTATGTTTGGTAAAAAAAATATATAATATATAAAAATAATAAAATATAAAAGCGTATTTTGATTGGTTTGCGCAAAAGTTATCGCGTTTACTAACAAAGGGAAAGATTTCTGTCATTTTTGTTGTTTTTTTTTTAACGTGTAATGGCGGCGATCTGCGATTTTTTTTGCGGTACTGCGACATTGGGGCGGACAGATCGGACCCTTGACTGACATTTTTGACACTTTTGGGGTTACCAGTGACATTTCTACAGTAATCAGTGCTATATATATGCACTGTTACTGTAAAAATACACTGGTAGTGAAGGGGTTAACTTTATTTGGGAGGGAGGGGCTGTGTGTATCCCTAGGGGCGTGCTTTCTACTGTGATTGGCTGGGGCTTGAGCTGTATGGACACTGATCAACGGATCTACATACTAGATCCGAGTGATCAGTATCCTAACAGCAAGGAGAATGACAGGCAGCTTGTTTACACAGGCTGCCTGACATTCTCCCTCTCCCCCGCCGATCGCCGAGTGACCGGCGGACATCGGGTCCGCCGGTCACACGCGCGGGGGGGTCCGTGACCACGCGGGAGTGGGAGCGCGCCTCCGGGGGCGCGCGCTCGCTCCCTAGACCCTCACAAGCTAGTGACGTAGCCCTACGTCACTTTGCCTGTGAGGGGCTGACTGCCGACGTAGATCGGCGTTAGGCAGTCGGCAAGTGGTTAAACACTGGGATATTTTTATGAACTTTTGAATTTTTTGAATGAACAATCGTTATATTGTATGTTACAACCCATCACGGGGACAATGTATACAACTGATGCACTTTAATATGTTTTGCACTTTATTTTATTTGAGCGCTGCAATACTTTTTGCATATTTGATAAAAATAAATTTGGATTTCTTAAATTTTTTTTATTGGAAATATTTTTTAGCAGAAAGTAAAAAATATTGTTGTTGTTTTTTTTTTTTTCAAAATTGTCGCTCTTTTCTTGTTAATAGCGCAAAATCTAAAAACCGCAGAGGTGATTAAATACCACCAAAAGAAAGCTCTATTTGTAAACCTTCCGGAGCTGAAGTGGTTAAATCACAAGTACTACCAAGCAGGAAGCACAGCCTGCATGTGTAATGTAGAAGATCGGTGGTCATTATCACCAAGATCTCAGCGCAGTGAGAGATCCCATTAGGATTTCTTCCTTTTGGTGGACAGAAGGTTGAAGTCTGGGTATAGGGGGTGAATAGCTGTAAGAGATTCCACAGGGACTCCAACTTACACTTGTATTGGCATAGATAGCCGTGCACTGAGAAAGGACTCCCAGTGCCGTGAACCCCCATATTCTCCATGTTTATATAGAATTCCTATAAAGAGAAACGTGTCACAGAAGATCATTTCCATAACACAGATGACATTCACTTACATATGTATGGAAACCCCCTCAAATGTCCACACATTCTGTGTAACATCAATAAATGAATATATAATGAAAATATATAATATAATGAAATAGCAGGAATAATAATAATCTTTTTTTTTTCTCTCCCCAGATGGATATAATAACCCAACCCCCAATGAAATGGGATCAACTCTACTGGTTGACTCCATCAGTGAGGAAACCCAAGTGGTTCCATTTACCACAGAAGCTGGGAAAGCATCGCACGCTAAAACCACGGAGGAGACAGAAGTCATGCCATTCACCAAGGATGAGCAAAGACAAGTTACTCCATTCACCCATAACGGGAAACCACGAGTGATAGTGATTCCATCCACCGAGGATAAGGATGCACGAGTGATAGTGATTCCATCTTCCAAGAGCCAGAAAATACAAGAGATCGTGATTCCATCAACCAAAGGCCAGGAAGTAGAAGTGATAGTAGATCCATCCACAAAGGAGCAGGGAAGACGTATGTCAACGTCCACCAAGGAGCAGGGGACGCAGATTACAAGACCCACAATTAGCAGGGGAATACAGGTGAATGTGCCTGCATCCACTATGGACCAAGAAATACAGGTGACCCCATTCACCAAGGAACAGGGAACGCAGATTATTACACCCACAACGAGCAGGGGAATACAGGTGAATGTGCCTGCATCCACTATGGACCAAGAAATACAGGTGAACCCATTCACCAAGGAACAGGGAACGCAGATTATTACACCCACAATGAGCAGGGGAATAAAGGTGAATGTGCCTGCATCCACTATGGACCAAGAAATACAGGTGACCCCATTGACCAAGGAGCAGGGGACACATATGTCATCATATACCAAGGAGCAGGGGACACATATGTCACTGTATACCAAGGAGCAGGGAACGCAGATTACAAGATCCACAAAAAACAGAAGTCTGCAGGTGAATGTCCCTAAATTCAATATGGTCCAGGAAATAGAGGTGATCCCAATCACCAAGAACAGGCAAACACAGGTATCTCTAAACACCAAGGATCAGGCAATTCAACCAGGTCTCTCCCTCAAGGATCAGCATACACCGGTAACTCCTCCATTAACCAGAGGGAATGAAAAACTTTCAGAATCTTCATCAAATGAACTCCTGTTCAACGGGAACATTGAGAGTAAAAAACAGTTGGCAGCTCCAATAGTCCCATTAAGACATGCCACAGTGAAACAGCCATGCGTACTGTCCTTGGAAAAATTTAATTTCCATAAAATACTTGGAGAGGGTTCCTTTGGGAAGGTGGTGTTGGCCTCCCATGCCGCCATTCCACAGAAGGTGGCCGTGAAGATCATTAAAAAGAGAACACTGCTTGATGAGGATCCCAGCCAGGCCACCAAAGAACATCATATACTGATAAACTACAAGAACAATCCGTATATCACCCATCTATTTGGAACATTTCAGACAAAGGTAAGTATTTCCATCTTTCATTTTTTCATCTCTTTTCTGTGCTGCGCTCCACTACTGATCAGACCCTCTAATAGT
This sequence comes from Pelophylax lessonae, assembly GCF_965119305.1. Taxonomy (NCBI): domain Eukaryota; kingdom Metazoa; phylum Chordata; class Amphibia; order Anura; family Ranidae; genus Pelophylax; species Pelophylax lessonae. The sequence continues at coordinate 48,842,068 of NC_138780.1, read as the reverse complement.
TATTCAAATCACAACCTTGTTGGGAGTCGACACGATTACAAGGTTAACCGGTTGCCAACTGCGCACAGTATATTTACTGCGGCAGTCAGCCCCGGCCAGGCAGAGTGACGTAGATCTACGTCGCTCGCCTGTCACTGGGATTGGAGCCAATAGCGGGCGAGCGCGGCCCGTTGAGGCTCGTTCAGGGAGGAGTGCGGGCATGTGACCGGCGGACCCGATGTCCGCCGGTCACTCGCCGATCGTCGGTACAGCGGGAGAAAGGCAGAGCGGCTTATGTAAACAAGCCGCCTGTCATTCTCCCCTGTGTAAAAATGAAGATCAGACGGTTCTACTATGTAGAACCGTTGATCTTTGTTTTTACACCAATAGCCATGTCCCACTACAGTTAGAATCACGCCCCTAGGACACACTTAACCCCTCCTGTCAATACAGTTAACCCCTTCCCTGCCAGTGTCATTTTTACAGTAACAGTGCATATGTATAGCACTGATTACTGCAGTAATGTCACTGGTACCCCCAAAAGTGTCAAAAATGTCAGTCAAGGGTCCGATCTGTCCGCCGCAATGTCGCAGTACCGCAAAAAAAATAGCAGATCGCCGCCATTACTCATTTAAAAAAAAAACACCAAAAATGACAAAAATCTTTTCCTTTGTTAGTAAACGCGATAACTTTTGCGCAAACCAATCAAAATACGCTTTTTGCGATTTTTTTTACCAAACATAAAACAATAGCATAGCATAAAACAATTTGGCCGAAAATGTTAAAAAATTTAGATTTTTGCATTTTTTTGGGGGGGAATTTCATATAAAAAAAAGTGAAAAATATTGTTATTTTTGCAAAAATTACGATGTTTTTTTGTTTATAGGGCATGATCAAAAAATCGCACAGGTGATCAAATACCACCAAAAGAAAGCTCTGTTTGTGCGAAAAAAAGGACATGAAATTCGTTTAGGTACAGCGTCGCACGACCGCGCAATTGTCCGTTAAATTCACGCAGTAAAAAATCGCAAAAAAAACCCTGGTCAGGAAGGGGGTAAAATCTTCCGGGGCTTAAGTGGTTAAGCATCTCCTCTTCCCCCGATGATGGTCTTTAGATCCGTCAATTAATCCTTTAGGCACTAAGTGATGAATTGGAGGAGGTGTAAGGGAGCTTCACTTGTGTCCCACACCAGGTTTTACCCTAACATCCAGACAAAACTAGTATTGTGATCAGGATCGTCCAGTCATAGCGGCCTACGTATTTTCTCTCTTTGGTTTTCGCAAACTCTTAAAGGAAAATCTCACATTGCACTGTCTGTGTGTGTGTGTCTTCATATATTCCTCCACAAAATGAAATCCTATTTGTCTCTAATGTAACCTTTATCTCTTATTTTCACACAGAATCATCTGTTCTTCGTCATGGAATGCCTCGGTGGAGGGGATCTTTGGAAACTGATAGACGTTTACAGACCCCTTAACGTTGACATCATAAGGTAAGTCCAATGACAGGGCCATGACGGAGTCGGGGGTGGCTGGCCACTGAGACTAGGCAATGACGCAGCCAGGCACCTCCAACTGAGCCCCGTCCATCCATACCCCAATGCACTATAGTGAGAAGTCACTTCAACTTTAGATTTTGTTAGTCTGTAATGATTTTGAATGCTAATTTATGTTTTTCTTTCTCCTTCAGAGGTCTCACTGCTGAGATTATTTGTGGACTGCAGTACCTGCATGCTAATGAAGTCATCCATAGGTAAGTATCAGATTATCTGACAAATAATCACCCCTTGGCTTCTGTTATTTTATAATGAATCAGGAAGACTTTCCACCAGAGTTCCCAGTTGTGTTACCTCCCATAAAGTCTCATTACATCTGCTGCAGAAGTCTCCCTGCTCATGTCATGTTCTGCCTAATCTAACTGTTCATTTCTTTTCTTCACAGAGATCTCAAACCGGAAAACATTCTTCTGGACGACGCCGGTCACGTACGGATCGCTGATTTTGGCGTGTCTGAGATTGGAGTCTCCGAGTCCAAAAAGACCACAGGATATGCGGGTACAGAATTATACATGGCTCCAGAGGTAAGATTGGTGATTTCCTGATATTAGACTTAGTTGTAATGCTTATTATGGGATATATAGAGAAGAGATAAAGAGGGCTCCCCGTTCAATGAATAGAGAATTCCTCCATGGGGTCCAGTGGGTCTCTAGGTTGGAACTATATCCAACAAAGATATGCAAGAAAAGGAGATGCCTGGAGAGTGACTCAAAGGCACCACATCCCAATGTAAATAGACAAGAAAATCAACCCCCAATGGGGAAGAAAAAAATGGGGAATTTTTAAGGTACCAGTAAATTGAACATCAGAGCATTATTTAAAACATACAGGTTTCATTTCAATAGTTAAAAGAAATGAACCAAAAAATAATATACAGACATACAACATAATTAAAACCAATTATTGTTTGCTGTATACATTATATATATATATTGTGAGGGATTAGCTCGGTGGTAGGCGTGGATGACCCCTTTGGGGGTGCGTTTTCACAGAGAGATAGCCGACAAGTGCTTGCAAACAAACAGTGTGGTTTATTAAATGGTGTTTTCTTCACCAGGCTGTATGCAGCAAAACATCCAAAATAAAATAAAACACAAAATAAATCCTTGCCTCTGTGGGCGGCTACCTTCTCACAGCTGGAACCTACCTAAGAAGTCTTTCCAACCTACTGTTGGGCCGACACTGCTGATCCTACAGCAGACACTCAAATGTCCATTTGTTTGCTTTTCACACAGCACAAACATTGTCCATTGAACATGTCCCTTTACTCTTCACACTCTTCACATGGAACACTTCTCTTCACACTCTTCACATGGAACACTTTGTCTTCTCACCTTTGAGACGTCTTCACTCGTGGTTACCCTCCTTAGCTTCACATCGCTTTAGGGGGTCTTCTCCCATGCTCACCAGCTTGTCGGGAGGCACACATCCGACTGTCCCCCTCTCCCAGCCCACACGGCGACAGGCGGCAGCAGTCCTTCTCCCATGCCCACACGGCGTCGGGAGGTACACGTATGTCTGTCCTCCTCTTCCCAGCTCACACAGCGACAGGAGGCAGCAAACAATAGGACTTTCTCTGAACAAATTATAGAGCCTTAACTCCCTCATTCTGAACAGGTGAAGGCCTTTCAACTTCCTGCTGGCTAGCTCTGTAGCCAACACCCTAAATTAATTAATGGACTTCTCAATCAGGTGGAAATGTATCTCCTTCCTGTGACTACATTCCCAGATTTAGCTGACTTCCTGTCACATACCCCCCCCTCTTGTTTCAACCCTAGGGTTGGGACACATATTTCCAGGCACGCATGTGTCAGGCACTGCTGACTCACTGATAAGCCTCCTATTATCCTCAAGCTTCCGGATGAAACTGTTTTGTCATCTTCATTGACGGATTTCTCATAAATGCCACACAGTTTGTCTCTCATCTCATATACACATTCTTCAACTGCATTTTTGGCATCATTTTGCTCCTTCTCGTTTCTGTCATCTTCATTGACAGCTTTCTCATAAATGTCAGACAGCTTGTCCCTCATAACCGTCTGTCCAATCCACCATGGAGGACCGTGATCCATAGGCAACTCAATTGGGCTAGTCTTAATGTCTTCAACATTCTTAAGACGCCTCTCTCTGCAATCCATAAATGTTTTCCACAAAACTTTGAGAACCTTTGCTTCACTAAGCTTTGTTCCAAGTAGGGACTCTTGACATCCCTCTGTGACTTGAGTTGCCTCTCCATACATCTGTACACAATCATTGACTTTTTGTTGTAAAAGGGAATGATCTTCCTTCTTGAGCTTTGCTTGCTCTAAGATGCTGTGCAGAGGATTTTCCAATTGAGACAACAGGCTGTCACACATTTCTTCAAAGTGACCCCTGTTCCTTTTCCCAGAGATATCAATATCATTCACCAAACATTTCATATTCATAGGCAGATCTGAAGCATTTGCACTCATCAACTTCTTAAACTTTTCGCCCTCCTGAGCGAGTCGCAGTAAAGGCCTACTATTTGATTTGATATTCAGTTTATATTTCTTGCCAAACTCTTCACAGAAGAAGCCAACCAGAACATCATCAACTTTCCTTCCACCAACATAGGGGTCAAAGGCAACAACACAGTTGAACCCAGCGATCTGGGTGGTATCCATTATAGACCTCCTCTCTGCATCAGTGAAGAAGCATGGAACTGCAACACATTCTTTTACAGGTTTCTTCAATGCACTTTCTGCTGAACTATTTGACCGCTCAAGGTCACCTAGTTCTTTTTCTCTATCTGAATTCCACATGGAATGCATCTCAAGATCACGATCAAACTTCTGCCACCCGTCTTTCACCAGTTCCATTTTAGAAACACTCCCTGAAAGGCACTTATTCATTTGCTTCACGTTTTCACCAACAGCCTTAGTTTTCTCCACTAGGTTTTCAGCCTGAACTGAGAAATCACCACATTTCTTACTCAGCTCCTTTGTTTGCTGAAGTTCTAATGATACATTTTCCAATGCTTGAAGTTTTTGAAGGAACGGTTTATTCCAAAGGGGTGATTCAAGCCACATGTCGTCACATTTCTGAGGCTCACTCAGGACAGACCCCAAAACACTGATCCTTTTAAAAACTGCATCAGGCACACTATCCCCTCTTTGGGACAGATCCTCTGTTGCCTGGAATTCCTCTTCCAGTTCCTGCAACGGAATCTTCATCTCTTCTACTTGCTGTTCTAAGGCTCGCTTAGACTTTTCTAGCTCCTGAACTCTTTTCACAACATCATCCTTGGAGCTGACCAATTCTTCCATTTCTGTACGCAGCTGTTTGTCAACACTTTCTAGTTCAGCCTTACACTCTAGAGCTTCCTCCAAAGAGCGAGCCAAGAACAGGGCTTTGCTCTCGTTATCACGCACCTCCGTTTCTGCACGGGCGCGTTCTTCAGCATATTTTGCAGACACAGGCTTCTCTTCACCAAGCATCTGATCAAACTTCTTTTTCACATCTTCAACACACTGTAATGAACCAACGCTTTCTTCCATGCGTTTTTTCATAACCGCTATCTGAGCTTGCAATGTTGCGACTTGCTCTGATAGGTTTTTCTTTGCTTCCGCCTCCTCTTTTAATTGTTCCAGGAAGCCATTTTTCTCATCTTCCATTTGTTTGAGCTTTGTGCTAAAACTCAGCCTTTGACACCTCTCTTCCTGTAAGAGTTCCTGCGTGTCTTGCAGCTGCGATTCCAAGATAGAAAAATCTTCCGCAATTTCTCTAGATTTGCTGTCTGCTTGAGAAAGCTGATTTGTAACATTGTCCAACTCAACCTGCAGTCGGTTTGCCTTCTCTGACAGCTTAGCACACAATCGGTCACCTTCTGACACCTTGACTTGCGATTCCAGAAGCTGTGCCTCTACTTTTTCCCTCTTATGTTCACAATCTCCTTTTCCCTGCATAAGAGCCTTCACCTCATTGGCTAGCATCTGGGAATAAGAATGCAATTCTGCCACACAGGCTTCTTTCTCCTTTAACTGCTGCTGGACACGTTGGGCTTCCCCTTTCCAACTTTCACAGTCCGCACGCCATTCATCTACCACATTGCTCAAAGTAGTGAGCTCATACACAGTACTCAGTAATTTAGCCTCTCTTTCACTTTTCTCTTTGTCGCTGAGAGACAATGTCGCTTTCAGAGCAACATTCTGTTCCTGCGACTCCTGCAGGTCTATTTTTGTAACTTCCAAACACTGAAGACTTTTTTTCAGCTGATTACGCAACTCCAACCTTTCACACATGCTTTGCTTCTGCAAAGTCTGAATTTCACTTTCCTTTTCCATGAGGATGGTATCTTTCTCCATTATAGTCTCTCTGCGTTTTTGCAACTCGACCAAAAGAAGAGCAGTGGATTCTTCCCACTGTGACACATGAGACTTGAGTAGTTCATTCGTTTCCTGCAAGTTTCTATGCTCCATTTTAAGCAATTCCAAGGCTTGTTCCTTTTCTTCCATTTTCCGTTGCAAGGCATCCAACTCAGCCCTGCACACATACTCGGTTTCCTCCAAACCGATGGCCTCCATTGGCTGCTGGCGTCTCTGTTTCCAGCCTGCCATGCTCTCTTGATGAGCCTTTTGTTGAGCTGCAAAGCTCTGCTGAAAATCTGCATTTGCCTGCTGTTGAGCTGCATTTGCTTGCTGTTGAGCTGCATTTGATATAATCAGATGTTTCAACATCTCCTCCATTTTGAGTTTACTTTTCATCTGAGCACACTGCGTCTCCATAGCGGTTTCATCAGTGTTGCTAGGGACAACAACCTTCCTCTTTAGTAGACTCTCTTTAGGCATGGATGGGGCTGGTTCAGACGGCAACATCCCCTCCATCCATAGAATCCGGTCTCTCATTTCATCTATCTTTGCATTCTTCAGGCGTTTTGAACGCCCCATCTTCAATAACTCCACAAACAAATTTTTCACAGTCCAGCAAAAATTTTTCAGACCACTGTCTCTTTAACACATGTAGTTTTTCTCTCTCTCTTGCAAGATCTCTTTTCCTGCACACACAGTTTGTGCAGTCACTTGCACCAGACACAACAAAGTTCATCAAATAATTTTGAGACCGCTGTCTCTTTAAAACACTTTTTTTTTTTTTCTGTCAGGATCTTCTCTCCTGCACACATAGATTGTGCAATCTCATGCACCAGATAAAGTTCATCAAACATTTGCACTTCCTTGCAGGGATCTCTGCTTATGCCCGCATCCTCCACCATATGTGAGGGATTAGCTCGGTGGTAGGCGTGGATGACCCCTTTGGGGGTGCGTTTTCACAGAGAGATAGCCGACAAGTGCTTGCAAACAAACAGTGTGGTTTATTAAATGGTGTTTTCTTCACCAGGCTGTATGCAGCAAAACATCCAAAATAAAATAAAACACAAAATAAATCCTTGCCTCTGTGGGCGGCTACCTTCTCACAGCTGGAACCTACCTAAGAAGTCTTTCCAACCTACTGTTGGGCCGACACTGCTGATCCTACAGCAGACACTCAAATGTCCATTTGTTTGCTTTTCACACAGCACAAACATTGTCCATTGAACATGTCCCTTTACTCTTCACACTCTTCACATGGAACACTTCTCTTCACACTCTTCACATGGAACACTTTGTCTTCTCACCTTTGAGACGTCTTCACTCGTGGTTACCCTCCTTAGCTTCACATCGCTTTAGGGGGTCTTCTCCCATGCTCACCAGCTTGTCGGGAGGCACACATCCGACTGTCCCCCTCTCCCAGCCCACACGGCGACAGGCGGCAGCAGTCCTTCTCCCATGCCCACACGGCGTCGGGAGGTACACGTATGTCTGTCCTCCTCTTCCCAGCTCACACAGCGACAGGAGGCAGCAAACAATAGGACTTTCTCTGAACAAATTATAGAGCCTTAACTCCCTCATTCTGAACAGGTGAAGGCCTTTCAACTTCCTGCTGGCTAGCTCTGTAGCCAACACCCTAAATTAATTAATGGACTTCTCAATCAGGTGGAAATGTATCTCCTTCCTGTGACTACATTCCCAGATTTAGCTGACTTCCTGTCACAATATATATATATATATAGATATATATATATATATATATATATATATATATATATATATACACACACACACACACACACACACACAAAACACAAACCTGATTGCAAAAAAGTTGGGACACTGTACAAATTGTGAATAAAAACAGAATGCAATTATGTGGAAGTTTCAGATTTTAATATTTTATTCAGAATACAACATAAATGACATATCAAATGTATAAACTGGGAAAATGTATAATTTTAAGGAAAAAATAAGTTGATTTTAAATTTCATGGCATCAACACATCTCAAAAAAGTTGGGACAAGGCCAAGTTTACCACTGTGTGGCATCCCCTCTTCTTTTTATAACAGTCTGCAAACGTCTGGGGACTGAGGAGACAAGTTGCTGAAGTTTAGGAATAGGAATGTTTCCCCATTCTTGCTAAAATGTCTTAGGTCTTTTTTGTTGCATCTTCCTCTTTATGATGGGCCAAATGTTTTCTATGGGTGAAAGATCTGGAATGCAGGCTGGCCATTTCAGTACCCGGATCCTTCTTCTACGCAGCCATGATGATGTAATTGATGCAGTATGTGGTCTGGCATTATCATGTTGGGAAATGCAAGTTCTTCCCTGAAAAGACAACATCTGGATGGGAGCATATGTTGTTCTAGAACTTGGATATACCTTTCAGCATTGATGGTGCCTTTCCAGATGTGTAAGCTGCCCATGCCACATGCACTCATGCAACCCCCATACCATCAGAGATGCAGGCTTCTGAACTTAGCGCTGATAACAACTTGGGTTGTCCTTGTCCTCTTTAGTCCGGATGACATGGCTTCCCAGTTTTCCAAAAAGAACTTCAAATTTTGATTCGTCTGACCACAGAACAGTTTTCCTCTATGCCATAGTCCATTTTAAATTAGCCTTGGCCCAGAGAAAACGCCTGCACTTCTGTATCATGGCTTCTTTTTTGACCTATAAAGTTTTAGCCGGCAACAGCGAATGGCAAGGTAGATTGTGTTCACCAACAATGTTTTCTGGAAGTATTCCTGAGCCCATGTTGTGATTTCCATTACAGTAGCATTCCTGTATGTGATGCAGTGCCGTCTAAGGGCCCAAAGATCACCGCCATCCAGTATGGTTTTCTAGCTTTCTAGCCTTGACCCTTATGCACAGAGAAACTCCTTTCTGATATTGGGATTCTACTCCATGACATTATCGTATATATATATATATATATATATGTATATATATATATTAATTTTTTCAATAATTGGTTTACATTATATTGTATGTTTGTCTATTATTTTTTGGTTAATTTCTTTTAACTATTAAAATAAAACCTGTATGTTTTAAATAATGCTCTGATATTCAATTTACCGGCACCTTAAAAATCCCAATTTTTTTCTTCCCCATTGGGTCGATTTTCTTGTCTATATCCAACAAAAGGTTGGAAGTTCTATGTTACAGCGGTGTTGGAGCTTCTTTGTGGAGGACATTGAGGCTGGGTGTAGATGGATAGATCTGTCCAGCCCAATTCACACATATAAATGGGATAAAAGTTCTCGGAGCTCCTCACCTGCTGTACTCCTCCTTCTCTTTACCATGGTGAGAGTTTGTGAAATTTGAGCTATTGGGGTCAGTACATCTTTATCTGCCCTCTTTAATAGGCACAATTAAAGTGTACCTCTAGGCACGGGTTAGACCCTCTCTTAGGCATTTCTTGGTGTCTGAGTCCTCATTATGGGGAGTCACACTCTTTATCTGTACTGGTGACCATTGATAGCGAGAAAATGAAGGGAAATGCAAAATAGTAAAGCTGTCCCAAGAACAGGAATAGAGGGAAAGTCTTCCGATGACGGCTACAAGACTCTTAAGAGTAGAAAGTTCCTCGCTGTGGTGATTTCCTTTGACTTCCTCTTGCATCTCTGGAACAGAAAGTGAAGGAAACTTTTCTCAATGGTACACAGAGAGCAAAAATAAACTAGCAGGGGTATTAACCCTTCCTGCTTGAGGTCATTGTAGCCATATTAGTACACTTGCAACAAGAACAATTGATTACGGTGTGTGATACTTTTTTTTTTTTTTTGCACCAACATCCACATTTTCATGACAAGCTTTCTGGTGTGCCCCCTTCTTCAATGCCCAAACAGTACTTGGCCTTGAAGAAGGGGGAATACCCCAAAAGCCCTGAAAATTTGGATGTTAGTGCAAATTAAAAAAAAGTATCACGAATGTGAATTTATCAATATATATGTGTAAAGCGCTGCGTAAAATTGATGGCACTATATAAGAACCTGTAATAAATAAATGGACAGTACTCAATTGTTTTTGTACTCTATCCAAAACCAAAAAAAAAAAAAATTGTGACTATACATAAACTTTAAGCCCCTCCTCCAATATTCACAAGCTCCGCCCTAGTTTGATATCAATGTTAGGACTCCTGGGAGGCTTCTGTCATCATATATCAGCATGGAGTCATCTCTGTCCTCTGCCGGGCCTACAAATTTGCTCAACCTTCTTTCTCTCTCTTATGTTTTTACAGGTCCTTTCAGGTATACCGTACTACACCATAGCAGACTATTTCTCCCTGGGAGTGATAGTATACGAGATGGCCAAGGGCGAGCATCCATACTATAATGAGAATCAGAAGACGAAGGACCTTCGGAAAGCAATCGATAACGACACCCCGTTATATATAAAGAAGAAGATAAAGACTCCCATCCAGGATCTCATATCTAGGGTAAGTATACACAGAGCTTTACCTTCTCCTAACAGACAAAACCCTTTCCAGGTTATATATACCTTGTTAGGATTTTAGTAAACATGATTGCACATTCATGTGGGTCAAAGCAGTACTTTCAGCATGCTGACTGCTTAGTGCAGGGGTGCTCAACCCGTGGCCCACAGAGCCCTCTGATGTGTCCCGTGACCTCAAACCAGGGAAGCGCATGCCTGGGTTCACCAACCCGTTGGACGCAATCTGGGCAGGGAGCCACGAAGAGTGCAGGAGCCGCATAAGCCAACGCTTCCTTCTGTTAGAAGTCACGTGGACCCATACAGCCTGACAACCCCCCCCCCCCCCCCCACATCTGAAAATATAAAATTTGATTTTTGCTAAACTGACATGGCTGTGATAATCTGCTTCTCAGCCATAGCAGAAATTATACCCTTATCCGTGAATACCTATTCAGTTGAATAGTGCTGCTCTGCAAGTCCCCCGCAATCACGTGCAAAACAAGCAGAAGTGGTGTGCTAGTGGGGATAAAGCAGGCAGCGGGGAGGCAAAATCAAACATTTGAATAAGTTTGTAAAGTTTTTACAATACATTTTTTGGGAATTTTATTTTTTGTTAATTTTTTTTACAATTATTTAACTGCCCTGTTGGGGGGTGGGGGGCTTTGGTGAAATATCAGGGTTCTAAACAAACTCCTGATGTTTGACAATTGAGATAGAGAAAGGGACTTAGGACAGAGTTTTATCAGTTCCTTTCTCTGCAGCCTCAGCTACTAGGACTAGATCCACAAGTGTCAGCAATAAGACAGTACAGCCGGCCCCCCAGGTCAGCAGGTGCCTGGCCCCCCCTTTTTGAACTGATGGGGCCCGGGTGCAGTACAGGAGGGCTGGCTGTACTGCCTTATCAGTGGTCCTGGTCCCAGGCAGAGTGATATCAATGGACTTCTCCTGGGACCTTTCCAGCAGCCTAGAGAGCGAAGAGGAAAAAGGAGGTCAGTGTATTAAACACATACAACGGCCATATTAGCACCTATAAAAGGGTTAACAACTATTAGGCTGCTATCACACTAATCCTCAGGTGCAGCGCAGTGATTGGCAGTGAAAGATCATTTTATAAAATGTATTCTTCATAACAATTCATTGCCAAATATCCTGTTTTATTTTTAGGTGAAATGTTTAGTTTTCCTTTAAAAACTCCCGAGCCAATATTACACAATAAGGTTCCATACTACGACCCGATCCAAGCATGACATAGTAGGGGGAATCAAAGCAAAATCATGGAAGTTGAAATATGTCACTGTAAGAATTCAAAATTAAAACGGGGGTTCTATCGTTCACATATGTCTGTTGCTCTTTCCTGGTTTCTAAACATATTTCTTTCTCCTTTACAGCTCTTACAAAAAAACCCGGGAAGACGGGCATTCCAGGTACATGACATCAGAAAGCACCCGTTCTTCAAACCCATCGACTGGAAGGAAATAGAGGAAGGAAAATCACCCTCACCGCTTCCACCAGATATGGTAAGTATATAAATCATGGAGGAGTCCATGTACATGGGGGGGGGGGGGTCAGCCCCAGGAATGAATTCAGCTTATTCTTGGTGATAATCATTGTGTATGGGTCAGGCGAACAGCTTAGACCTGCTATTATTTACCTGGTGATCCCGCCACTAACACACTTCCTGTCCTAGGGTGACAACACACACTCACTGCCTCTATGGAGAAGAAGCGTTGTCACCCCAGCCTGCCTTCCTAATTAGAACTATAAACACCTGCACCTCTCCTCTTCTCTTCATTGCATAGAGGGGTGTTGCTTTGTAGTTTACAGACGATAGCTGAGAAAGCTGATAATGATGTTTAAGATCTCAGCTCAGTGCACAGGAACTTAAGCCGGCCTTAAATCGATTCTCAGCCCGTTCAGCAGGGACCAGCTGAGATTCCATCCATCTATGGGCAGACTGGTTTTACTGAAGTTGATCCATACAACCAGCCTGTCTGATATTTTGCATGAGATCACTGAGAGCGGCTATAGCCACCAGCAGTGATCATTGTGTTCTGCCAGCAGGGAAGGCTCCCCACCAGCAGAACACAATCCTACAGTAGGAGGGATTTCTCCTTTAGCACTTGGGTGGTGGAAGGAAATAAAATTGTATAATCTATAGCTTGCTTTACAAGGACACTGTATTTCTGACAGGATTACCAGGTATTTTTCTGTACCTGTACTAAGCCTGAAAGAAACAAAGAGAGCTAATGCAGCCCCCACATCTAAGGACTTCACAGGAATATGTGACATTTTGGTCCTTGGGTGTGATAATGCAGTGTAAGACTTCTGACCACTAGAGGGAGATGTGGTTGAAGGAGCCTTCTTGGCGGAATAGACTGCCCATCGGGGGTTGGGTTCACCAAGCTTTGTTACCGTTTTCCTGTATCAATCAGAAACACTAATGAATGTCTTTTTCCCATTTCAGATTCCCAAGAAAGAGGTGAATAAAGGAAGAATAAATCTAGCGCAACTTTTGATCTGCAACAACTACGAGAAGAAGATAGATATGAAGGACCAGGAGAACTTTGTAGGCTTTTCCTACATCAGCGAAAGTCTGAATCCGTAGCCAATGGCTTCATTTCCAGCACCATCAGAGGGCCATTAAAGCATATCCACAGGCTTATAAAACAGACAGGAGGGGGGGCACCCATCTATATGTAGACTGTTGCAGCAATGAAATAAAATGAAAAGAAAACTCTCACAAAATGGTGGAGCGCAATCTGCATCCCACCGAGGATGACATCACCACGTTGGGGGCGTGGTGACATCATCCTTGGGAATCCCTGAGCCTTTACCAAAAGCCTCTCAACCCACAGGATGCGGCTTGTGCTCCACCACTTTTTGACTACTCTCCCTTCCGAGAGTTTCGGAGGCTTTCGGCAAACGCTCCAATATTTTCCTGAGAATGACATCAGCATGCTGGGGGGCATATTGACATCATTCTTGGGAACCTCCGAGCCTTTGTCTTGCAACCACGGGATGCGATTTGCGCTTCACCACTTTGTGACAGCTCTTCTACTCAAGCCCAACTACATGCCAGGGCTGCTTTGCAGACACAGCCGCTTGCTGCCTGCTCCCTGCCTCACAGACCAACTACCAGCCTGCGGGACCCTACAAGAGAAGCCAAATCATCAGGACCACAGGTGCCACAGCCTGACAGCTCTCCTGACAAGATCATCACCATCCTGGCCCTGCTCCTCAGACACGGCTGCTTGACTTTAACCACGCCCCTGAAGCCCCTTCCAGCATTAACGTAAATCAACTATTGCGGGGATGTAGTAGAGTTCAGTTTGTTCCCCAGTAAAGAGGGGGTGCCCAGTTGGGCCTCATTGCTAGGTTTAGGAAGCTCCTAGCATCATGGGACAATTTACTACATGGACTTTGTCTGATGGAAAAGGTGAACACTTTATATAAAGAGCGCCAATGTTTACTCTACCATGGATGGTTGATCCAGGGAATAATCCGATCGCCTTCGGGGGTCAGGAAGGAATTTTTTCCCAGTTGAAGCAAATTATATCATGCTGCACAAGGGTTTTTGCCTTCCTCTGGATCAACTGTGTGTTCCATAACATCCCATCGCCTACTAAGACCCAAGTCCCGTACATACAGAAGAAACCACCAAGCTTTGTGCCCCGTGTCATAAGACACAGTAAAACCACCAAGAATGTCTTCCCTGTAGGTGCAGAGATTTTATACTGTAACCCCTAAGCTTTGCTATGTATGTATAAAGAGAATAAAAATAAACTTTTAACTCCAATTCATTCTGGAAATGTATTTTATTGTAGTTGCTGTTTTATTGTATGGAAATCCCAACTATGTGGATGTGAAGCACACTTTAGCCATTTACATGGGGCAGAGGAGACTTTTTGCTCTGGCATGCTCTATGAGGGGCTATTAGTGAGCTGGTATAGGAGCCTTGTGATATCTATAACCAATTCAGTAATAAATTGAAGGGAATTAATTATTGCCAAACGAAAAGTAGTGAACTTCACTCAGCAGAATCCACAGTGGAGTGGAATCTCATCTGTAGTAGGGATGATCGAACTTTTGAAAAGTTCGGTTCGACCAGAACACCCGAACTTCCCGAAAGTTCGGCCCGGATTTCAGAACCCCGTTGAAATCAATGGGACCCGAACTTCGGTAATCAAAAAACACCATTTTGAAGCCCTAAAACCCAATAAATGCCCCTAAAAAGTGCCTAGGGTTCTGGGTCATGCCCCAGGGACTATTAATCACACAAAAAAAAGTTCTTAAAAATTGTCGTTTTTGATAGAGAGCCAATTATTGAAAAAAAAAAAAAAAAAAGAGAGAGATTTCTTTGGATTTAGTGTCTGGGGGGTCTAAAGGGTGTACCTGTGAAGTTTCAGCTCTGTAGCATGTCCAGAACCAGAATTATAACATACCAAACCTTCAAAAATGACTTTTTTGCTTAACCGCACCTTTCTTTTGCTCCTAATCAACGGCACAGCCAATGTGTATGATGGGGACATAATGCAGTGCACTGGGAACAAGATTAGAGTTTTTTTTGGAAAAAGGTGCTGTCTCTTTAAATGTGCATATAATTAACGGGTGTATTTCCACAATGGGGCTTTTATTACCAAATGTTTCAAGAAGTCCACAGATGTATGTAGTTGCACTTTATTTCATGTAAAATGGTGTTTGGTGCACTTTAACTTGAATTCTCACAAGAACCAGACATATATGCACGGATACATTGAGGGTTAGGGTTAGGGGTAGGGGCCACAATGTAGTGCAGAGTGAACAAGATTAGAGATGTTTTGGATGAATACTGTTGTCTCTTGACTTTGAATAGAAGTAAAGGATGCTTAAAAATTGGGCCTTTGGTGGTGCAGACGATGCCTTGACACCATAACCCTATGAAAGTGCTGGTAATGAAGGCAATAATTGCCTTTGTAAGGAAAAAAATTACAATGATATGCATCTGTGTGACAGGTGCGCAAAAATTGTTGTTTGGGTGTTGGTGGAGCCATACCACTGTAAGCCCAAAGAGCTGGTGTTGAATGAAGGCGTAAAAATTATGAAGGTGTGCACATGTGGAACAGGTGCGCAAACATGGTAGTTTTGGTGTTGGCGGAGCCTCCCCACCATAACCCCAAAGAGCTGGTTTTGAAGGAGGCCAAAAAATTATAAAGGTGTCCACCTGTGGAACAGGCTCGCAAACATGGTAGTTTTTGTTTAGCATAGCCGCCCCACCATAACCCCAAAGAGCTGGTGTTGAAGGAGGCCCAAAAATTGTTGTGATGTGACTGCTGAGCCTCAGTTTAAGCCTGGACCATGGTGCCACCCTCAAACCCTCCTCTCATTCTCTTTACGTTCACAGAACCTCATTTTGGTTATAACAAAAATACCATGTTTGCGCACCTGTTCCACAGGTGCACACCTTTACAATTTTTGGGCCTCCTTCAACACCAGCTCTTTGGGGTTACGGTGGGGAGGCTACGCTAAAGAAAAACTACCATGTTTGCGAACCTGTTCCACAGGTGCACACCTTTACAATTTTTGGGGAGGGGGAGCATAGCATAGCCTCCCCACCATAACCCCAAAGAGCTGGTGTTGAAGGAGGCCCAAAAATTGTAAAGGTGTGCACCTGTGGAACAGGTTCGCAAACATGGTAGTTTTTGTTTAGCATAGCCTCCCCACCATAGCCCCAAAGAGCTGGTGTTGAAGGAGGCCCAAAAATTGTAAAGGTGTGCACCTGTGGAACAGGTTCGCAAACATGGTATTTTTGTTATAACCAAAATGAGGTCCTGTGAACGTAAAGAGAATGAGAGGAGGGTTTGAGGGTGGCACCATGGTCCAGGCTTAAACTGAGGCTCAACAGCCACATCACAACGATAGCCTAGTCTACATGGTCTGCATCAGGTGCATCAAAGCTTGATATCCACGACTGATTCATTTTAATGAATGTCAAACGGTCGACCGAGTCAACATCAGCTCTTTGGGGTTATGGTGGGGAGGCAACGCTAAACAAAAACTACCATGTTTGCGAACCTGTTCCACAGGTGCACACATTTACAATTTTTGGGCCTCCTTCAACACCAGCTCTTTGGGGTTATGGTGGGGAGGCTATGATAAACAAAAACTACCATGTTTGCGAACCTGTTCCACAGGTGCACACCTTTATAATTTTTTGGCCTCCTTCAAAACCAGCTCTTTGGGGTTATGGTGGGGAGGCAATGCTAAACAAAAACTACCATGTTTGCAAACCTGTTCCACAGGTGCACACCTTTACAATTTTTGGGGAGGGGGAGCATAGCATAGCCTCCCCACCATAATCCCAAAGAGCTGGTGTTGAAGGAGGCCCAAAAATTGTAAAGGTGTGCACCTGTGGAACAGGTTCGCAAACATGGTAGTTTTTGTTTAGCATAGCCTCCCCACCATAGCCCCAAAGAGCTGGTGTTGAAGGAGGCCCAAAAATTGTTATAACCAAAATGAGGTTCTGTGAACGTAAAGAGAATGAGAGAAATAACCCCAAAGAGCTGGTGTTGTAGGAGGCCCAAAAATTGTAAAGGTGTGCACCTGTGGAACAGGTTCGCAAACATGGTAGTTTTTGTTTAGCATTGCCTCCCCACCATAACCCTAAAGAGCTGGTGTTGAAGGAGGCCCAAAAATTGTAAAGGTGTGCACCTGTGGAACAGGTTCGCAAACATGGTAGTTTTTCTTTAGCATTGCCTCCCCACCATAACCCCAAAGAGCTGGTGTTGAAGGAGGCCCAAAAATTGTAAAGGTGTGCACCTGTGGAACAGGTGCGCAAACATGGTATTTTTGTTATAACCAAAATGAGGTTCTGTGAACATAAAGAGAATGAGAGTAGGGTTTAAGGGTGGCACCATGGTCCAGGCTTAAACTGAGGCTCAGCAGCCACATCACAACGATAGCCTAGTCTACATGGTCTGCATCAGGTGCATCAAAGCTTGATATCCATGACTGATTCATTTTAATGAATGTCAAACGGTCGACTGAGTCAACACCAGCTCTTTAGGGTTATGGTGGGGAGGCTATGCTAAACAAAAACTACCATGTTTGCAAACCTGTTCCACAGGTGCACACATTTACAATTTTTGGGCGTCCTTCAACACCAGCTCTTTGGGGTTATGGTGGGGAGGCTATGCTAAACAAAAACTACCATGTTTGCGAACCTGTTCCACAGGTGCACACCTTTACAATTTTTGGGGAGGGGGAGCATAGCATAGCCTCCCCACCATAACCCCAAAGAGCTGGTGTTGAAGGAGGCCCAAAATTTGTAAAGGTGTGCACCTGTGGAACAGGTTCGCAAACATGGTAGTTTTTGTTTAGCATAGCCTCCCCACCATAGTCCCAAAGAGCTGGTGTTGAAGGAGGCCAAAAAATTGTAAAGGTGTGCACCTGTGGAACAGGTTCGCAAACATGGTAGTTTTTGTTTAGCATAGCCTCCCCACCATAACCCCAAAGAGCTGGTTTTGAAGGAGGCCCAAAAATTGTAAAGGTGTGCACCTGTGGAACAGGTTCGCAAACATGGTAGTTTTTGTTTAGCATTGCCTCCCCACCATAACCCCAAAGAGCTGATTTTGAAGGAGGCCAAAAAATTATAAAGGTGTGCACCTGTGGAACAGGTTCGCAAACATGGTAGTTTTTGTTTAGTATAGCCTCCCCACCATAACCCCAAAGAGCTGGTGTTGAAGGAGGCCCAAAAATTGTAAAGGTGTGCACCTGTGGAACAGGTTCGCAAACATGGTAGTTTTTGTTTAGCATAGCCTCCCCACCATAACCCCAAAGAGCTGGTGTTGAAGGAGGCCAAAAAATTGTAAAGGTGTGCACCTGTGGAACAGGTTCGCAAACATGGTAGTTTTTGTTTAGCATAGCCTCCCCACCATAACCCCAAAGAGCTGGTTTTGAAGGAGGCCCAAAAATTGTAAAGGTGTGCACCTGTGGAACAGGTTCGCAAACATGGTAGTTTTTGTTTAGCATTGCCTCCCCACCATAACCCCAAAGAGCTGATTTTGAAGGAGGCCAAAAAATTATAAAGGTGTGCACCTGTGGAACAGGTTCGCAAACATGGTAGTTTTTGTTTAGTATAGCCTCCCCACCATAACCCCAAAGAGCTGGTGTTGAAGGAGGCCCAAAAATTGTAAAGGTGTGCACCTGTGGAACAGGTTCGCAAACATGGTAGTTTTTGTTTAGCATTGCCTCCCCACCATAACCCCAAAGAGCTGATTTTGAAGGAGGCCAAAAAATTATAAAGGTGTGCACCTGTGGAACAGGTTCGCAAACATAGTAGTTTTTGCTTAGCATAGCCTCCCCACCATAACCCCAAAGAGCTGGTGTTGAAGGAGGCCCAAAAATTGTAAAGGTGTGCACCTGTGGAACAGGTTCGCAAACATGGTAGTTTTTGTTTAGCATAGCCTCCCCACCATAACCCCAAAGAGCTGGTGTTGTAGGAGGCCCAAAAATTGTAAAGGTGTGCACCTGTGGAACAGGTTCGCAAACATGGTAGTTTTTGTTTAGCATTGCCTCCCCACCATAACCCTAAAGAGCTGGTGTTGAAGGAGGCCCAAAAATTGTAAAGGTGTGCACCTGTGGAACAGGTTCGCAAACATGGTAGTTTTTGTTTAGCATAGCCTCCCCACCATAACCCCAAAGAGCTGGTGTTGAAGGAGGCCCAAAAATTGTAAAGGTGTGCACCTGTGGAACAGGTTCGCAAACATGGTAGTTTTTGTTTAGCATTGCCTCACCACCATAACCCCAAAGAGCTGATTTTGAAGGAGGCCAAAAAATTCTAAAGGTGTGCACCTGTGGAACAGGTTCGCAAACATGGTAGTTTTTGTTTAGCATAGCCTCCCCACCATAACCCCAAAGAGCTGGTGTTGAAGGAGGCCCAAAAATTGTAAAGGTGTGCACCTGTGGAACAGGTTCGCAAACATGGTAGTTTTTGTTTAGCATTGCCTCCCCACCATAACCCCAAAGAGCTGATTTTGAAGGAGGCCAAAACATTATAAAGGTGTGCACCTGTGGAACAGGTTCGCAAACATGGTAGTTTTTGTTTAGCATAGCCTCCCCACCATAACCCCAAAGAGCTGGTGTTGAAGGAGGCCCAAAAATTGTAAAGGTGTGCACCTGTGGAACAGGTTCACAAACATGGTAGTTTTTGTTTAGCATTGCCTCCCCACCATAACCCCAAAGAGCTGGTGTTGCAGGAGGCCCAAAAATTGTAAAGGTGTGCACCTGTGGAACAGGTTCGCAAACAGGGTAGTTTGTGTTTAGCATAGCCTCCCCACCATAACCCCAAAGAGCTGGTGTTGAAGGAGGCCCAAGAATTGTAAAGGTGTGCCAGTGGATCGGCTTTGTCACATGAAAAGCCCTCTGTGTCACTTTGTGCCCTGACGTAATCGTCCACCATGTGATGCAGACGCTGTCGATGCGATGTGGCAGCTGAGAGGCCTGGGCGGTGAGGACTAAAAAAAGACCGAAAGGCATCCGTCAACCGCACGCCTTCTCCAACGCTCCTCTCGTGACCAGCAGTAGAATCCATGGTAGGTTGTCCCCGCCCCTGCACCCTACGGGAGTCGGGGAACGTGTTCACCAGAATCCTCTTGAGACTGTCCTCAAGGGATTTGATCCTGTGGACTCTCTGGGTGAATGGGTAAAGCTCCGAGACTTTTGACTTGTACCGGTGGTCAAGTAGGGTGGCTAACCAATAGTGGTCAGTCTGTTTAATGGCCTTGATTCTGGGGTCCTTTCGCAGGCTCTGAAGCATGATGTTTCCCATGCGTCGCAAATTAGCGAAGGCCTCAGAAGCTGACTCCTCGGGGTCACTCAAAACGACATTATCTTGAACGGGCTCCTCCTCCTCCCAGCCACGCACTACTCCAAAGTGTCCCGAGGGAGTCAAACTAGGCCTTGCAGATTGCCGCATGTCTTCCTCCTCCTCCTCCTCCTCAAACCCTGCAAAAGTTCCCGCAGAATCGTCCTCCTCCTCCTCCTCCTCCTCTTCCACCCCTGGATCCTGCTCGGGCCTCTGGGAGCTAGGCATAATGGGGTCAGGATTCTCAGGATAAAGGGGGCCTTGAGAGGCAAGGAAGTCCTCCTCTTCCTCCTGCTGCTCTGCCTCCAGTGCCCTGTCCATAATGCCACGCAGAGTGTGCTCCAACAAAAACAGTACCGGTAGGGTGTCACTGATGCATGCGCTGTCCCGGCTGACCATCCTTGTGGCCTCCTCAAATGGCGAGAGGACAGCGCATGCATCCTTAATCAAAAGCCACTGCTGTGGTGAAAAGAAGCCCAGGCGCGCAGAGCCAGTGCTGGTGCCGTATTCGCATAGGTATTCATTGAGGGCCCTCTGCTGCGTGTACAGGTGCTGCAGCATAGCCAAGGTGGAGTTCCAGCGGGTGGGCATGTCACAGACAAGGCGGTGTACCGGCAGGTGAAACTCGCGCTGCACTTCGGCCAAACGTGCAGTGGCACTGTACGACCGCCTGAAGTGACTGCACACCCTTCTTGCCATCCTTAGTACATCCTGCACTCCCGGGTACGAGTTCAAAAACCGCTGTACCACGAGATTCAGGACATGCGCCAGGCATGGCACATGGCTTAACTTTCCCTGACGAAGGGCGGCCAGGAGGTTTGACCCATTATCAGTAACCACCATCCCTGGCTGCAGCTGGCGTGGTGTCAACCACCTCTGGGCCTGTGCCTGCAGAGCCCCAAGAATCTCAGGGGCAGTGTGCTGCCTGTCCCCTAGACACACAAGCTGCAGCACTGCGTGACACCTTTTGGCCTGAGACATAGAATAGCCCTTTGAACGCTTACGTGGTACCTTATCATATTCAAAGGACCATTCTGCAGAGGAGGGCATGGAGGAGGTAGAGGAGGAGGAGCAGGAGGGGGTAGAAGTGATCGATCTACCCGGATCAGCGACACCACCAGCTGTTTGCAGACGTGGGAGCAGCCCTGGCTGCAGCACCGAGCCCTGGCTACAATCCCTTCCGCTGGCAAGCAGTGTCACCCAGTGAGCAGTGACAGAAATGTACCGTCCCTGCCCATGTTTGCTTGACCAAGTGTCAGCCGTCAAGTGTATCTTACGGCTGACTGACTTGGCCAGGGACGACACTACATTGCCTTCCACATGTTGGTATAGGGATGGCAGGGCCTTACGGGCAAAGTAATGCCTACTTGGCACCTGCCACTGTGGAACTGCACATTTTGCGAAGTCACGGAAGGGAGCAGACTCTACCAGGTTAAATGGTAATAGTTGCAGAGCCAGTAGTTTTGCCAAACTACTGTTTAGACGCTGGGCATGTGGGTGGCGGGGAGTATACATTTTTTTTCGTTCCAGCATGTGTGGAATCGAAATTTGGCGTCTAGATGTTACAGCTGGTGGTGTGCTGGAGGTAGATGCGACACTGCCTGCTATATCATCATCCCTGTCAGTGGAGGCTACCAACAGGTGACGAGTGACTATAGCAGGGCCAGGAACAGACTGATGTGCAGGTGGAGCACGAGGAGAAGCGCGAGAAGGACTAGGAGGCCGACTGACCGAACTTTGGCCCTTTTGTGGGTTCTTTAAATGCTCCTGCCAACGGGCCGAGTGGTGGGTTGTCAAATGCCTGTTTAGGCAGCTTGTACCCAGGTGGTTGACATTTTTGCCACGTTTTATACCCTTCTTACAAATCTTGCAGATCGCAACTGTTTTGTCTGCATGGGATGTCTCAAAAAAGGCCCAGCAAGAAGAGGTGTGTATAGTGGCCCGGGAGACAACAGGTGTGGCCTTAGATGGAGCGGGCCATCTGCTCTCCCCTCTTGCTTGCTCTGCCTCCTCCTCAAACTCAGACCCAACATCAGACTCCATAAAGGACTGAGCATCAGGCTGGAGTAGATGGCCGACACTGTGGTCAAACAGCTCAGCTGACTCCTCTGCCATGTCTGAAGTTGGGTCTAAGGGAGGACGTGAGGTGGACATGGACTCATCTGTATTTGTTCTGACAACTGCAGAAGACTGACCACATTTCTCTGCCTGGGTCACTGTAGTTGCAGATGATGCCGATGATGAGGGTTTGGTCATATAGTCCACCACCTCCTGTACGTACTGTGGACGTATAGCTTGGCCACTGCCGGAGAACAATCCAAATGGTGGCCTGGCTGAGGACTGACCACCACGTCCACCCCTGCCTCTAGACACCCTAGAAGCTGTGCCCCTTTTCCGCAGCAGGGCCACGTATGCCTTTTCTTGGTCTACGTGACATATTTGTCACTGAGGGGTTGGCAACTGTGTGCGGTGAAAAACGCACACTGCTATGCGACACACAGTTGTCGCTGGATACAGCACAGCAGATATGTGTCACGCACAGTCGCAAAGCCTTTTGCACAGTGGACCTAACGCTTTGAACAACAGGTGTTAAGTTGTCACTGAGGCTTTGGCAACTCTGTGCGGTGAAAAACGCACACTGCTATGCGACCCACAGTTGTCGCTGGATACAGCACAGCAGATGCGTGTCACGCACAGTTGCAAAGGCTTTTGCACAGTGGACCTAACGCTTTCAAGAACAGGCGTTAAGTTGTCACTGTATTTTGCTGCCTAGCAAGCACGTATACCTGCTGTAGATATATCAATTCAGCAGCACTGTGCAACGTGCTCACTACACAGAACCCTCACACTTTCACTTTCCCTACAGAAACTCAATAATTAAATATAACTAATGTAGTACAAAGTTCCCTAACTACACTAGATATCCCTTTCCTCACACTAAATAGAAAGCTCCATACAGCAGAAGACTGACACTGTCCCTTAAATTTTTATTTTTTTTTTGTTACTCAAAAAACCAGCACAATCGCTGTATCTAACTACACTGGCTGTAAGCTGAATGCAATTCTACTATATGGAGCTTTAGAACCACTCGTCTATGCAGAAAATGTAGTGTTCCAAAGCAGGAGTCAGAGAAATGCTTCCACTCTCTTCAACAGGCTATGTATCACTGTGCTAGGGTTTAGACGGGGCTATTTTATATACTGTGGGGCATATTCACTCCTGATTGGCCTCTGGTCCCCGTAGTCACTCCAATCACGTTCCTAGGAGACTCCTGCCCCCTCATTGGCTTTTGCTGACGTTTCTGGGCCAATCACAGGCTTTTAAAGCCCAGTTCCTGTCCCAGTGCATTTTGGGCGGTTCTGGTGGCCGAATACCAAACTTTTACCGCAAAAAGTTCGGTATTCGGCCAAATATCGAACATCCAATGTTCGGGTCGAACCGATGGTCGACCCGAACCGTCCGATCATCCCTACTCTATATTAATATATATATATTTTAACCTATCACACCGACCTAACATAAATAGTGTTACTGGGCTTTTTTCCGTGGGGCTGCATATCTCCCTTTGTGCTAGGAGCGCGTCGCACTGCACTCTCCCAGCACAGAGACCAGGGTCTCACAGAGAGCCCTGGACCCCGTACTAACAATTGGGACCCGGAACTCCCGATTCCTGGTCACCTGATCGCTGCGAATGGCTACCACAGTGATCAGTCACTGGAAGGACCGCCCCTGTGTTTTTCGCTCAGAGAATGGAGGAGAGAGATACATCAAATCTCTCTCTCTCCTTGCAGAGTTTAAAAAAAAAAAAAATAATAATAATAAAAGACATAAAATACAAAAAAATACCTAGATCAAGGTTCGATTTAGGTCATTGAGTTAGTGTTTGGTGTAAGGTCAGGGTCAATGTTTATTTTTTTTAACAGGATTTTTTTTTTATAATTAGTATGAGTGTCAGTGTGCTTTAGGTAGGATAAAAAAAGAAAAAATGCGCAGTATTGTTTCTGGGCTGTACTGCGGGTACAAACAACAACTAACATACACATATGTGGTATTGCAACAATTGCAAAGAGCAGGAGAATTTAATTTGAGTTGTTATTTGGTGGAAGGTTATGGTAGTAGTAAGAAATATACAGATACATTTAAAAACATATATATATATATTTTTAAATATTTTCCTTTGCTAATAATAAAAAACAAAAAGAATTAGGAGATATCAATTACCACCAAATGAAAGCCCAATTTGTCCTGAAAATTGCAGAATTGTGATTAGGCATTAAAAATTGTTTTACCCTTGTGCACCAAAGGGATAAAGGATTTGGATTGGGATGTCTAATAATTTCATTGACTTATGATGATTGGGCATCCATAAACATTTAGCCATACAGTAGAACACATGCACTATAGACAGTTGTGGGTTACCGGTCAGGTGGATTGGTACTGGAGGCCGCCATGACACACTGACAAAAGGATGTGAGGAGTAAGTCGGGTACCTGTCAAAAGGTAAAATAATTAATATTAAAATAAGTTAGGAAGGCACATGGTGTGCAAACTGCAAAAAAATCACATTAAAACTTAGTGTCAGTTCCTGAGGTTCCAGTTCTTCAATATTATGAGAAAAAAAGTGCCTCTGGGATCTCAGGAACGGTGATTGGATTACCGGATCCCATCACTGCTGTCAGCCTATCGGAAATCACCGCCACCTGTGACAAAACCTCTGTAAAGAGTTCAATGTACTAGTCAGTGTGTCCCTGATTTCCTGTTCTGGTGACAACACTAATAAGCTGGATTTCCCATCACTTTCTCTCCCAGTCATAACTGTCACCAAGGAAAATGGAGAGGGAGGCCCTCCCCAGTGAGAACACTGTCAGCCATAGCAAAGTAAATAGGGCTTGGGGTACATTATCAGCAGACATGGTCATTTTGCCCTGGAATGGGCAAGTTACATTTTGTTCAAAAGTAGTCTGAGTTTTACACACTCATTTTTAAATATTGCCTATAGTTGTACTTTAAGTAGGCCGCTTATCACCCACCATCATATCGCTTGCCATCCATGATATATGGTCTCAGCTCCCAAAGTGCTGCCTGTAACCTCGCCATAGGCTCCTCATTCAGGGACACAGACACATCCATCTTCTCATTGCCTAATAGATCAGAAAATCAGTTTAAACAAATAAAAAATGTCTCCATGTTGGGTGGGAGATCCAAAGCAAACATCAAGTATCAATCACCGTACTAATTCCTTACATGAGATGGGAGACTTCACAGCGTTCGGTAGTCAAGAACATAAAGTATACCCCAACACAACCATGGACTGGGTTCTGATCCATTTATAGAAGTATGGCCAAACCTCTTTTGGCTGTACTTCCCTTGTGGATCACAGAAGTGCACTTACAAGGGACTATATAAAAAATACTTGTGCGCTGCTATGTGTATAATGATGTAAATAAGTGTGAATAGTTGAACTGTGACTTAAGAAAGTCATGTGACCAGTGACGCAACGCGTCAGACGGAGCCGTTGACGTCACTTCCGGTGTCTCTTAAACCAGGTAGTAAGCGGTGAGGAGGCGAGCTCTTGATGTCCTTTTATCATAAGCAACTGTACAAGACGTTATAAAAGGTGAGTGGGCAATTTTATATATATTTAATAAAAACGCATATATTTAAGCAATATTGCGCTATGATTGTCTCTTGTGCTCTGAGCAATCTCTAAGGAGCAGTTTCCACTGTATGCTACAAGGACTGCAGGGGATCCTGGATACAACACATGTTTTTTCATGATTATTGAAGACCTGTATACTTAAAGCAGAGTTCCACCCAAAAGTAGAACTTCCGCTCATTTGCTTCCCCTCCCCCCCCCCTCCGGTGCCACATTTGGCACCTTTCAAAAGAAAGTAAACAGTAAAGTTAGCCCAATTTTTTTGTAGATTGTGAAATATGATGTTACGCTGAGTAAATAGATACCCAACATGTTAGGGTTTAAAATTGAGCACACTAGTGGAATGGCGACAAACTATGGTACTTAAAAAACCCCAAAAGCGACACTTTAAAATTTTTTAGCGGTTACCAGTTTGGAGTTACAGAGGAGGTCTTTTTTTAGAATTATTGCTCTTGCTCTGGCGATCGCGGTGATGCCTCACATGTGTGGTTTGAACACCGTTTTAATTTGCGGGCACAACTTATGTATGCGTTTTCTATCGTGCGCGAGCTCACAGCGACCAGGGTGCTTTAAAATTGTTTTTTTTTTTCCTATTCAATTTTATTTAATTTTTTTTTTTTAGCACTGTTTTAAAAAAATAATAAAAAAAAAAAATCTGATCACCTTTTATTGCTGTGAGAAGGAATGTAAACATCCCATGTGACAGTAATAGGCAGTGACAGGTACTCTTTATGGAGGGATCGGGGGGAATGTGACAGTAATAGGCAGTGACAGGTACTCTTTATTGAGGGATCGGGGGGGAATGTGACAGTAATAGGCAGTGACAGGTACTCTTTATGGAGGGATCGGGGGGAATGTGACAGTAATAGGAGTGACAGGTACTCTTTATGGAGGGATCGGGGGGAATGTGACAGTAATAGGCAGTGACAGGTACTCTTTATGGAGGGATCGGGGGGAATGTGACAGTATTAGGCAGTGACAGGTACTCTTTATGGAGGGATCGGGGGGGGGGATGTGACAGTAATAGGAGTGACAGGTACTCTTTATGGAGGGATTCGGGGGAATGTGACAGTAATAGGAGTGACAGGTACTCTTTATGGAGGGATCGGGTGGAATGTGACAGTAATAGGAGTGACAGGTACTCTTTATGGAGGGATCGGGGGGAATGTGACAGTAATAGGAGTGACAGGTACTCTTTATGGAGGGATCGGGTGGAATGTGACAGTAATAGGAGTGACAGGTACTCTTTATGGAGGGATCGGGGGGAATGTGACAGTAATATGCAGTGACAGGTACTCTTTATGGAGGGATCGTGGGGGAATGTGACAGTAATAGGTAGTGACAGGTACTCTTTATGGAGGGATCGGGGGGAATGTGACAGTAATAGGTAGTGACAGGTACTCTTTATGGAGGGATCTGGGGTCTAAAAGACACCAAACCCCTCCTCTGCACTGCATTGTATTCAAAATACTGAAATCTACATTTTTGAATACTGACACTTTTTTAAATTCGGCACCGTTATCTGCCAAGTAAACCGGAAGTGGCGTCATGACGCCGCTTTGTGGTTAATACATCGGAGGCCCGATCAAAGCTGAATCCGGCTTTGTTTGGGACTCCAAACAGCCGGCGGACGTGCTGGCTGGTTGTTTGGGTCTCCTTGTGGGGCAGGAGACCCGGGCTGACCTGAGGAAGGCGGCGGGAGTGGAGGGAGGTTCCCTCCCGCTTGCTGGGATAACGGCTGAGCAGCTCCCGAGCCGCATCGGCTGTTATCTTCTGAAAGCCGACCGCCGGCTCTAAAAAACGGTACCGGGAGATTACCACTCCCGCAAATCTACCGGTACGTAGATTTGCGGGAGTGGTTAACTTTAACTTACATGGCGCTGAAGTCCACCATTGGCTGACATCACAGAGCCGGTCCAGGCTCTACAGGGATCTTGACAATAACGTTGGGATCTGCCCAAATTACCTGACTGGCAACTGGCTCAGCCTCTCCGCACGCTGCTGAGAACCTGAGCCAGCGGCTCCCACCCCCTCCATAACCCTTCAGACAGCGCTAGAGGGGAAAGGCACAGAGCAGTGTCTGACAGTCAGCGATCTGTGCTCAGAGCGGAGACTAGAACAGTCAGTCTTTGATCGATTGGTTCTCGGTGTAGAGCCGGCAGGGGACAGCAGCAGCATCAGATCCCTGTTGCAGCCATCTAGGGGAGTATGTAAGTTTATTTAGTTTGATTCCCACACTTCTCTTTTAATGTATTATGGACACCATTGGAAGCAGGAATAAAATGTTTGTATTGGGTGTAAACAAGTACAGTTTTGCACCTATAAAGTCTGTGTGAGTTTTACATTTCAGTTACAGATGGAGCACAGAAGGCTGAATTACCCAATCCCTACTTAAAGCTGAACTCCGGATATCATTACTTTATTATGTTTAAATGTTTTATATTTTACCTCTACAATGTAACTTTTATTTGTTATTCCAACCACATACAAAACATCAGTCTGAAAGCTTTGCGTTATTATAGTTTGCTTTGCCTAGACTTCAGCTTTAGGTACAATATATAGATATATAATAAACAGGCAAAAAATTTGGGGGAGCATACCCATGTATTTCTAAAGCTGCTGCAGCTATGAACCAAAAGACATGTATATTAAAAAAGAATAGCGCGCAAATGCAAAAGAAATTACTACCAAATCTGAAGACAATCCATAAATAAAAATGGGGATTTGGTCCCACCATATGGTCATATCGTGCTCAAGCCCACTACTGCGTCAAAGTACCCCATTATCAGTGGGTCCTACACTATCCATGAAAAAGAGATGAATCCAGCCTTTCTAAACCTTGGAGGGTTTTTTAATAATTTTAATATATAGATATGTTTGTTGAATTTCATTTCACAATGCGTCATGTTCAATTATTACGCGGATCTCAACTTTGAAGTGAAGTAATTAAACAAAATGCAGCTAATCTGACCGGTTAACCATCATCCTGACGACACTCGAACACCCGGGATCCTCACCTTCCAGCTTCCGATGCTTCTCTAGTTCACAGGCATCTAGATATGAGCTCAGCATGTTTTCAGGGATCTTATCGGCTCTACAGCGATTAAGAGAAATTTGAGATGGCATTATGGTGTATTTTAGTGAGCATATCACATGAGTTAGTATTTTAATGTTTTTCTTACAGTAATACCATACTGGACAAGATAACAGGTTCATCTTACTGTATGGACCATAATATACATGTACTGTATCTACACTTTTCACTCTCCCCTATATTGGGAACAGTGGGATTACCGATGTTCATAAGCGCCCCTTTTGGTTTTGCAGTTCCCAGGTTAGACGATCCCAGGTGACCCTCCATCACAGGCTTTGTGTGGCAACAGCTTTAACTTATTCGTAAGTAAGGAATCAATTGTGATAGGCATTGCTCCAAATGGGCGTTTTAATTTTTAGACACATTGTTATTATATATACTTCTTTGTAGATAATGGATTGAACCTGTTCCTGAAGAAGTTGTTCCCACGAAACGCGTAGAGCATATTAGGATGCAATTTCCATGATTTTGTTTACCATCATCTCTATGTCTGTCTTCACAATTATTTTTCCATCATGAATTTATACCATTACTATTGTGAATGTATTTCTTACCTTCAGCCTGTTCTGAATATATTGTACTATCCATATATGTCATCATTCCATATATTGATTTTATCATCTTACAACATTGCTACTAATTGCTACATACAAATAAAACATTTATTTTGATTTTATTTTATATCCCCTTTTTTGTATATATATTTCATGCCTATACACCTCAATTTAGGGATGGAGGTACAATAGTATTTGTAGCCTCATTTAAAGTCCCAACCTCTTCTATTTCTACATATAAGCACCCCAGAAGCCACCTGTGACAGACCCAACCAGGAGGGGCTTTTGGAGGGGACTATGGGCTAGCCTTCTACCCACCTGATTATGGCCCATGGAGGAGACCGGGATTTTGTCTGCTTCTCCTGGTCAAAGCATAAGTAGAGCCGGTCCTGAAACTCTATGACTGGCCGGGGGTATCTACCAGGATTATGCGGCCAGGAAGTCCCCAAATAAGTGGTGTGGACAGACCGTGCAGACGCACCTTCACTATTCGGGGATTCAGGGATACGGAACTCTTCCTGGGCATATTTCTTATCTTGCCTCGGGTGGTCCTCCAGAGCTGCATAATGCAACATTTGACAATTTTGCCCCTGCTACTACCAACTTTATATTATTAACTTTTTATACAATTTCTGCAAAGATGTTGCCACCTGGTAACCTAGATCTGAGCTGGATCTGGGGTGGGGCATTTAGAAACGAGTGGTGTAATGTGGAACTGTTTGTGGGCATCCTGGTGGGCACAACCTGGCGAATCAAGACTTAATGTGGATAGGTTTTCCAGCACATAGACAAGGGAAGCAGGGTGGGGAATTCCTGTGACTATTAGCCAGACTAAGGCTGGATTTACGCAATTGCAAACACAGACATCGCATGTGATTCGCACCGCATTGCTGTGCAGATCACATGCAATGTCTGCGATGCAAATTCAGCAGCTGAGAAACTCCTGCAACATTGCTGGATAAAGATGGGCTCAGGTAAGTATTAGGGGGGCTACTGCACATAGAAGGTTTTTTTTTTTTTCATCTTAATGCATAGAAAGTACCGTCTGCTTTTATAACCGCTTTAGGAACCATTGTGATTGGTTACTGATTGTTAGTGGGCAACACATTCGGCCACTTGCTAGCAGCTGACAAAGCAATGGCATTTGGTAATGTATCCCCAGCACAGGGCATCGTGTGGAGGAACATTTATATACATATTGTAGACAGGAAGAGGTTGGTTCAGGAGGTAACATCTAATGATAAGTTTGTTTTTAGGATGGTGTCTAAGTGGAGGGAAATCTTGCCTTGCGGTGCTAGGCTCATGGGACTGACTTACACCACATTCACTATCTGTAGTGAGTTTGTGTCTACTCTCTGTGCTTCCATGGGTCTCCTACACTCTATGGCACTTTTTCTTCTGTGTTTCTGTGTGAAATCCTACTTTGTCTATTGTTCATATCCAATGCATGGGAATTTTACATCTGTTCCCTTTTTATATTAAAAAAAAAAAATGACTGCATCAGAAAGAATGGTATACAATCAGGAGGTAACTAGAAAGGTCCAAACTTATGAATATCCAATTCTCTCACCGTTTTAATGAGTCAATCAGTAACATGAGTGAATCTGGATTCTTAGGCAGCTATATTAAAATAAAAAGAAGAGATTATCAGTAAACTTTCATCTCCATTCATGAACATTTAAACAATGACATCATTTGAGTTGTCATGTCATCTATACATATGACTGGAGCACATGAGACGTGTATACTGACCACTCTGGGGGTGAGCAGTGCAGGCAGGAAGCGCGATGTAAAGTACGGCCTCCGGAAGATGCTGCAAATCAATACACAGAATTTAATTTCAGAGCTGATAAAAGTGGTAAATCGTAACTATATAACAAAGATTATATATATGGAAGCAATAAAAAAAAAAAAAAGACCTAACTGTAATAAATCCGTAGGGGGCATAATCCAGATTCATACATATCCAAACATCATTTCACGTAAATGGGACTATAAACACATCAACCCGGGGATACTCCATATTACCAATTGCCAAAACAATTTTTGTTACAATGTCTACACTTTTATTATATACAATTTTTTTTTAACTATCCCCAACATATAAGAACAAAGGATCTTTTGTATTTGAAATACACAAATATATACAACACATAAACATAGAAAGACAAAATATTCAAAGTCCAGATCAGTCTACGCGTTTCAAGGTGCTTCTGCTTCCTCAGGACTGAAGAATGAACTTTTAATGTACATTATATTATATATTATATGTATATATATATAATGTACATTATACATATATATTATATGTATATTAGAGAAAGATTAGGATCTATCAAAAAATACATCAAAAATACTATCAAAAAATACATAAAACAACAATAATCACTTACCTGGCTTCCATTACACTAGCTGGAATCTTGCCAGTATTCTGAAATATCTTTACAGCTTTCTCTATGTCCTGCTGTGCCTGAGACTGTGTCTGTACAGGAGGAAAGGAAGCAATAAGCTGTAGCTAAATGACAATAAACTATACAATGGGACAGATAAACATAACCTTTTTAAAGCTTTAATGTGAACAAATCATCAGGGTCAGATGGCTTAAACCTGAGAGTCCTCAAAGTTTTATGTTTGTCCTTTTGCTTCATTACACCTGAGAGTCCTCAAAGAACTTAGCCACGTCATAGCTAGACCATTGTTTATGATCTTTAATGACAGCTTATTAACCAGAATTGTACCAACAAACTGGCGGAAAGCTAATGCGGTACCAATGTTCAAACAAGGGTCGAGATACATATCAGGAAACTACAGGCCAGTCAGTTTTACATTAGTAATTTGTAAACTATTGGATGGGATGATAAGGTAACACAAAGTTGTCACTAAAAGATAAATTGCTCATGCATGCCATGGGTATATGTGGAATGACACCCCAAAATACATTCTGCTGCTTCTCCTGAGTACAGGGATACCACATGTGTGAGACTTTTTGGGAGCCTAGCTGTGTACGGGACCCCGAAAACCAATTACCACTTTCAGGTTTTTTAATGGTGTAAATTGTTAAATTGTGCATTTCACCTCCGCACTACATGTCACAGTTTTGGAGGCCCTAAAATTTCAAGATAGCACAACCCCCCCCCCCCCCCCAAATGACCCCATTTTGCAAAGTAGACACCCCAAGCTATTTGTTGAGAGCCATGGTGAGTCCATGGAATATTATTTGTTTTGTTTTTTGTTTTTTTTATACAAAAATACTAAATGATATATATTGCTCACACATGCCATGGGTATATGTGAAATGACACCCCAAAATACATTCTGCTGCTTCTCCTGAGTACAGGGATACCCCATGTGTGAAACTTTTTTGCAGTTTAGCCGAGTACAGGACCCCGAAAACCAATCCCCACTTTCAGGCTTTCCAAGGGCGTAAATTGTTGATTTCACTCCTGACTACCTATCACAGTTTCAGAGGTCATGAAATGCCAAGACAGCACAAACCCCCCCAAATGACCCCTTTTTGGAAAGTAGACACCCTAAGCTATTTGCAGAGAGGCATATTGAGTGTTTTGCAGATCTCACTTTTTGTCACAAAGTTTTGGAAATAGGAAAAAGAGGGAAAAAAATGCATTTTCCTGATTTTTCTTCATTTTCCAAAAAAAATAAGAGCTGCAAAAAACTCACATATACTCATGGCATGCGTGAGCAATATATCATTTAGTGACAACTTTGTGTAAAAAAAATAAACAAATTGTCACCTTCCCAAAACTTAGGGCAAAATATAAAATACTCCATGGACTCAATATGCCTCTCAGCAATTAGCTTTGGGTGTCTACTTTTCAAAAAGGGGTCATTTTGGGGGTGTTTGAACTGTCCCGGCATTTTATGTTCAATCTTAGCCACACATCACGCACTCTTCTAACCACTTGAAAACCAAGCCTTTTCTGTGACTTTTTGTTTACATGAAAATTTTTTTTTTTTAGAAAATTACTTTGAACCCCCAAAAATTATATATTTCTTTAAAGCAGAGGCCCTACAGAACAAAATGGTGGATGTTGCAAATTTTTTTTGTCACACGGTATTTGCGCACAGATTTTCCAAACGCAATTTCTATGAAAAAAATACATTCTTTTTTAATTTAATGCATAAATACACTATATAATTCCAAATTGTTTGATAAAATTTAAAAGATGATCTTATGCCGAGTACATAGATACCAAACATGACATGCTTTGAAAATTGTGCACGCCTGTGCAGAGCCAACAAACTATGTACATTTTTAAAAGCCTTTAAAAGTCTTTACAAGTTACCACTTTAGACTTACAGAGGAGGTCTTCTGCAAGAATTATTGCCCTCGACCTGGCGTTCGCAGCGATACCTCACATGCATGCTGCAATTGCGGTTTACATATGACACTAGACCAATGCTTGCATGCTCCTTTGCGCGCAAGCACGGGGGAGACAGGGGGGGGGCTTGATTTTTTTTTTAAATTTATTTTGCTTTTTTATGTTATTTTGACACCCTTCCTTTCATTTTTTAATCATTTTTATTGTTATCACAGTGAATTTAAATATCCCCTATGATAGCAATCTGTAGTGACAGGTACTCTTTTTTAAAAAAAATTGGGGTCTTTTAGACTCTAGAGCTCCCCTATAACCTTAACCCATCTGACCACACCAAAATTGGTGTGATAAAATGCTTTTCCAATTTCCCAATGGTGCTGTTTATTTCTGGCGAAACAGAAGTCATGAAATGCTCGTAGCTTCAGTTCCGGTATCTTAGGCCTTAGAAATGATTGGAGCCGTTCTCCGTTAGATAATTGAACCACCGGCTGCACTCTCGGGTTAACCGATGAGACAGGAGAGCCCGAGAAAAACCACGGAAGGCGGCGGGAGGGGGGGGGGTCCCGTCCCACTGCATGAAAAAGCAGTCTAGCAGCCAATTATCCGCTAGGATTACTTTTACATGTAAGCGACCGCTGGCTGTAAAAAACAATACCAAGATAATGCCTAAATCTGCAGGCATCATCCTGGTATAACCACTCAAAGTCCAGCAACGTACCAGTACATTGCTGGTCCTTGTTTGGCATATAGTGAAGGTTTTTTTTTTTTTTCATGCAGCCTGTGGGCTGAACGAAAAAAAGAGAACTTAACAGAAATCACCACAGGAATATTGTGTAGTATACACACCATTAACCCCCCAACAACCAAACCCACTGATTTAATAGTGGGTATACATGACAATATTCCACGTATACCTAAAGGTATTTTAACTGCAGTGGTGAAAACAGTAAAAGTACAGTAGGAAGAGTAGAACAACATAAAAATAACTGACACGACAACTGTTTTTGGCTTTTTTAGTTTATATATATTTTTTTTTTTTTTTAACACTTTTTTTTGTGAACTGCAATTTTCCAGCTTAGGGTTTCTCAAAATGTCGATAGCCATCAAACATCTTTCGAGATCCTGTGTTTGTGTGCCCTACACTATGTCGTGCTGTACCCTACACTAATACTCCACTAGTGTGTGGTAGCGACGGAAACAGTCTCCGATGCAGAGACCAGGTTGGTCAGGACATTCGGGACAATAATAGCGGGTGTCACGCCTAAATACGCGCCTGCTACAGACACGACATCTTCTTTGGGGGCGTCGTTGGGTCGGGGTACTCGGGAGGACATTCGGAAAATGCCTCTCATGCAGGCTCCCTGCATCTGGAAGGGGAAGTTGGGCAGGAACGCCCCCTGGGTACAGGTAGGCATTGATGATCTCTTCCTGGCATTCTAGGAAGGATCCAGTTCGTCCTGACACCCTGTATAGGACAAAGGCGTTCAGCATAGCCAATTGGAATAAATAAACAGACACTTTTTTGTACCAGCGTCTGGTTTTATGGGCAACTAAATACGGCGCCAAAAGCTGGTCGTTAAGGTCCACCCCTCCCATATTAAGGTTGTAGTCGTGGACACAGAGGGGTTTGCCTTAGTAATTGCCGTAGTAATTTGGATCGTCGTGTCTGCGTGAAGGGAGGACAGAATGAAAACATCCCGTGTATCCCTCCACTTCACTGCAAGCAATTTGTCCGTTTTCAAGCAGGCTCTCTCCCCCCGACTAAGATGGGAATTTACAAGCCGTTGGGAGAAGCCCCGGTGATTAGGTCGCACAGTGCCACAAGCGCCAATTTGTAATTCAAGAAGGTGACTAAATAGTGGCATGCTTGTGTAAAAGTTGTCCACGTACAAATGGTACCCCTTTCCGGATAAGAGTGACACCAAGTCCCAAACTATCTTGCCGCTGCTCCCTATGTAGTCTGGGCAGTTGGGGGGCTCCACAGTGCTATCTCTTCCCTCGTAGACCCGGAAACTAACTGTACAGCCTATGGCCCTGTCACACAGCTTGTACAGTTTGACCCCGTATCTGGCACTCTTGCTGGGAAGGTACTGTTTCTTAGCAAGGTGGCCAGTAAACTTAATCAGGGACTCGTCAACGCAGACAACTTGTTCGGGGGTAAACAAGGCTGCAAACCGCTGATTGAAGTGGTCTACAAGGGGCCGAATTTTGTGGAGCCGATCATATTCAGGGTCTCCCCGAGGACGACAGATTTCATTGTCGTTGAAATGCATAAATCGCAGAATTTGCTCGTATCTCGCCCTGGACATGGAGGCAGAGTACACGCGCATATGGTGAATTGGGCTAGTGGACCAATATAGCCGCAATTCACCCTTTTTGGTTATGCCCATGTTGAGGGAAAGGCCCAGGAAGATTTTAAAATCGGGAACCGCTATAGGTTTCCAGGCGAATTGTCTGCCAAGGGGCGAATTTGGGTTAACAGCTATGAATTGTTGTGCATATAAATTTGATTGATCCACAATAGATCAATGAAAAGATCTTCCGTGAAGAACAGCTCATAAAAATTCAGGGGCGCAAAATCAGCTGTTTCCACGTGGATTCCAGGTTGGGCAGTGAATGGGGTAAGTACTGGCGCTGTAGAATCAGTGGGTTGCCAATTGGGATATGCCAGTGCATCAGGGAGGGAACTATGGGCTCTACGGGCCTGTCTTCTAATACGCAGTGGCTGCGGGCCACTACTTGTGCTAGCCAACGCACCAGCTACAACTGCAGTTATGGGACTCGCCACGTCACCAAGTGTTACTGGAGTGCTGGTTGTACTAGGTCCAGGGTGTACTAGGCCGCTGGCGCTTGCCAGGCTGCCAGAAGGATGAGCAGCACTAGTACCGACACTCTGCTCCATACGAGCACCCTGCGATCTCTGCACCTCAGCAACTCCAGAATGGGGTCGGGGACACCTGGGTCTAAAAGGGACCCATCCGTCGTCAGAGCTGTCTGTCAGGGAGCCACTGCTCTCTTCTGATTCTGCCAGTGAGGCTTCCCCATCCCTCTCATCTGACATGGTCAGTATACTGTAATCCTCTGCACTGCTGTACCAACATTTGGTCATTTTAGTAACTAACTTTACCAGTACAGTAGTGTGACTCACAGATAAAAAAAGCACCTGGTTGTCAAGGACTATTTCAACTGCTACCAAAAAAAAACTGCTAATGCTAGCAGTGATCAGGTCTGACTCTGCTAACACAGCAGTTTTGTGTGTTGTGTTTTTTTGTAAGTGACAGTAATCTATTGATCACTACACTTGCCGGGGTGGGGTGTGGTGGGGTGTGGTGGGGTGGGCTGGGCGAAGGGGTTAAACGCAGGTGCTGGCAGGAATCAGTGCTGATCGTGCAAACACCGCGTTTTGGGAATCCTA
Organism: Pelophylax lessonae; assembly: GCF_965119305.1. NCBI lineage: Eukaryota > Metazoa > Chordata > Amphibia > Anura > Ranidae > Pelophylax > Pelophylax lessonae. Next base: position 48,804,871 of record NC_138780.1, on the reverse strand, counting down.
AACTATGGGGAAGCTAGTATAGTTCTGATCAGATCAGATCAGATATTGATCTGTTCAAACACTATACTTGTAATGGAAGTGTATGTGTGTGTGCAGAAAATAATTCGCTAGCGCTAACTCAAGTCACAATCACACTAATACAAGAATACAGTAAACCACTATATTACCTGTGTATAGTGTGCAATGTGACAGGGGGGAAGGGGTTAACTGGGGGTGATCAGGGGGTTAAATCTTTATTGGGGGTGGGGGTATCGTAACACTAAAAAGAACGGCCGCAATCGCTAAACCTGGTCACAAATCACACTGATACAGGAATATAGGAAACTGCTATATACTGTATGCAGTGTGTGTTGTGACAGGGGGTGTAGGGGTGATCAGGGGGGGATCAGGGGGTTCAATCTTTATTGGGACAGTGTGGCGGGGACCCCAAACCTCCTTGGGACAGAAACTAACTCGCTAGCGCTAACTCAAGTCACAATCACACTAATACAAAATACAGTAAAACACTATATTACCTGTTTATTAGTGTGCAATGTGACAGGGGGGAAGGGGTTAACTGGGGGTGATCAGGGGGGATCAGGGGGTTAAATCTTTATGGGGGGGTGGTGGGTATCCTAAGTGTAAAAGGAAGGGCCTTAAGCGCTAAACCTAGTCACAAGTCACACTTATACGGGTATATAGGAAACTGCTATATACAGTATACAGTGTGTGTTGTGACAGGGGGTGTAGGGGTTAGCTGGGGGGGGGGCGATCATGGGTTAAATGTGCCTATCTAAGTGTGTGTGGGTGTGCCCCAGAGTGGCGGGAGTGAGCGACGTACCGGTACGTCGCTTTGCCTGTAGGGGGCTGACTGCTGCAGTATATAGTCGTGCGGTGGTCGGCAAGTGGCTAATATACCTACAGAGCCTTACTTTATTTTTAGGGGATACCAATGCTTTATAAATGGATCCCTAAAAGTCCCAAACTAAAAACTGTAGGGGAACATGACCAATATTGACAAAATTTGGTGTTTGGGGGAAGAGTGTTAGGTATGATCAACCCTCTAGAACCATCCCCAAAGTTTATTCATGAAAACCAAAAAGTAGTATGGGACTTTGATTGTACGTTCTGGAGTGTAACAGACACAAACAACAAAAATATGTAAAACAATTATAACAGTTTTATTGGATATCACAAAGAATAAAAGTTTTAAAAACATATTTACAAATAGAGCATCCACATGGGTATCTATATTGGCCTTGGGATCCAGTTTATTAGCCAACACGTTTTGAGGGAGAACCCACTTCATCAAGGCCTCAGATCCTCTAAAAAGTACTGCAAGGAGAGCACATGTAGTACCAATAGTAGATAGCCTGCCAGGCCCATGGGGAACAACACCTGGTCTTTCAACACTGACCCAAAAGGGTTACCAAGTAATGAAAATCACAGCTTTCAAATTTTTGGTGTAGCACAGTTGAAAAAATTTGAGTATTCTATAAAAAAGAGGAAGAGCTCAGGCCCAAGGTGAGCTGTATTGCTGTAAGGGGTGTTTCCTCAATAAGCTATGGCTAGGTGAGTGAATAACAGGTGTCCTATCTTAGCACCTGGGAATACACACCCAGCATGACATATGTTTGTAATAGCAGCCTCATATTGAGTGGGACCCCTGGTGGGGTATGGGCTCCACTAAACAAAGCATCACACTTCTTTCACCAACTTGCCTTCTTCCCATAGTGCATCCTGGGGCCACCTCCTCCCCAGGTAAGTGACAGACATTTACCTGGCCATCCACATGATGTAAAATAAAAAACATGATTCATCAGACCAAGTGACCTTCTTTGCTTCCTGGACCAGCTCTGATGCCCATGTGCCCACTGAATGTGCTTTTGGTGGTGGACATTGGACAGCATGGACACCGTGACTGGTCTGCGGCTACACAGTCCCATATGTAACAAACTGTGATTCAATGTGTGTCCTGACACATTTCTATTGGAACTAGCATTACCTATTTCAGCTATCTGAGCTACAGTAGCCCTTCTATTAGATTGAACTACATGGGACAACCTTCGCTCCTCATATGCATCAGTGAGTCATTGCCACCCATGACCCTGTCACGGGTTCACAGGTTTCCTTCCTTGGACCACTTTTGGTAGGTCCTGACCACTGCAGACCAAGAACATCCAACAAGATCTGCAGTTTTGGAGGTACTCTGACCCAGTCCTCTAGCCAATACAATATGACCCTTGTCAGAGTCACTCAAATCCTCACACTTGGCCTTTTTTCTGCTTCAGGGACAACATGTTCACTTGCTGCCTAAGAAATCCCACTTACTTTCAGGTGTCATTGTCACAAGGTAATCAATGTTATTTACTTTACCTGTCAGTGGTATGGCTGGTCGGTATATATTATGAAAACTTGGTATTCATAAGACAATCCTTTCATTTTTCAAATGTGATATACAGTATACTGTATAGATACACTATATTACCAAAAGTATTGGGACACCAGCCTTAACACGCACATGAACTTGAATGGCATTGCAGTCTTAGTCCATAGGGTTCAATATTGAATTGGCCCACCGTTTACAGCGATAGCAGCTTCAACTTTTCTCTGAAGTCTATCCACAAGGTTTAGGAGTGTGTCTATGGGAATGTTTGACCATTCTTCCAGAAGCGCATTTGTGAGGTCAGGCACTGAAGTTGGAGGGAAGGCCTGGCTTGCAGCTTTGCTCGAAATCATCCCAAAGGTGTGGGGTTGTTTTTCAAGGTTTAGGCTTGGCCCCTAGTTCCAATGAAGGCAACTCTTACGGCGTCAGCATACCATTCCATTGGTAATCCTGTACAAAAAATAAAGGAACAGAGCGCACACCGCCCTAGTGTAACACCATTTATTTGAAGTTAATAGAAGCCATAAAAACAGGTACTCACAAACAGATAGGAAGTCATGCATGGAAATAAATATCCCCCGATGATGTTTACAGGGCTCTCTCCTTCTAGCCTCGGTGGCTCAGCTGTTCGTCCTGCACTAGTTAGTGAGTATCGTACGGCTAAGCCAACCGCCTCGGATTACTCAAGGAGACTCGATGTGGTGAGCCTGCGCACGGTCCAGCCGCCGCCGCACACCCTCCAAGAGCCGGATGCTATAGCCGCTCAGAGAAACTGACAATGCGGTTAAGCAGAGGGAGACTCCACGATCGGGACCCAGAGCATGACTTGCATGGGGTTGCTAAGGACAACGTTTCGGAGATCCTTTGCCCTCATTTATATAACAATATAGCGGCTCCTCCCCTCACTATTTCTTAAAGGGACATGACAATAGAGAGCCTGTAATCAGGGGCAATAATATCCAAACATTCATATATATCCATGAATTGTACATATCTAATAAAATTTTTCATAAAAGTGAATAAGTTCATAATACAATAAAAACTTTAAAAAAATCAAAAAAAAAAAAAAATGTTTATATAATATACATATATAAACCTACATGACACTGTGGAGACTAGACTAACAAAACAAGATAAACACCATATATGTGCGCATATGTATCTCAAAATATTCCCGTATACTGATACTGGGTGCGTATAAAGGAACACACATGCCAACATATATGTACACTGACATAGAAGACCATAAGAGATGAGGAAGATGTATATATATGCTGACAACATGTTTAAGAAATAGTGATGGGAGGAGCCGCTATATTGTTATATAAATGAGGGCAAAGGATCTCTGGGGTGTTGAGATCTGAAGAAGGAGGCTACGCCTCCGAAACTTTGTCCTTAGCAACCCCATGCAAGTCATGCTCTGGGTCCCGATCGTGGAGACTCCCTCTGCTTAACCGCATTGTCAGTTTCTCTGAGCGGCTATAGCATCCGGCTCTTGGAGGGTGTGCGGCGGCGGCTGGACCGTGCGCAGGCTCACCACATCGAGTCTCCTTGAGTAATCCGAGGCGGTTGGCTTAGCCGTACGATACTCACTGACTAGTGCAGGATGAACAGCTGAGCCACCGAGGCTAGAAGGAGAGAGCCCTGTAAACATCATCGGGGGATATTTATTTCCATGCATGACTTCCTATCTGTTTGTGAGTACCTGTTTTTATGGCTTCTATTAACTTCAAATAAATGGTGTTACACTAGGGCGGTGTGCGCTCTGTTCCTTTATTTTTTGTACAGCTTCTTTGCCTCATATCCCATGGAGGGTTAGGAGAGCTGCCACGCTTCATTCATGTGTTTCACCACAGGCCATATTACAAGATTCCCCAGCTTGAGAATCAATCTCCAGGATCTGCGCAGGGACTGGTAATGTGTGTTTTCTCTGTGCATTGGTAATCCTGAAACAGATATCAACTAGAGTTGAGCGGACACCTGGATGTCTGTGTTCGGCGGGTTCGGCCGAACTTGAAAAAAAAGTCTGGGTCCGTGTCCCGGACTTTATCCGGACACCGAACCCCATTGAAGTCAATGGGGACCCGAACCTTCAGGCACTAAAATGGCTCTAAAACACCAATGGAAAGGGTTAGAGTGCTGCAAATGGCAGCAAAAAACTAGGGCACATTAGCATTATCGCTCTGTTTGCCAGTGAGGAGATGGGAAAGATCTCCTTTGGACCTGCTCTGCCATAAGAGAAGTGCCACACACTTCTATTTCATTTTGCCAGCAGGGAGAGTAATGTACCGGGGCCATATACATGTAGGCAAACACATGCATGTGTATTTAAACTTTGGGGTGCACACCCTAATGCAATAGGCTGCGCACACCTATGGGCGGTGTAGGTGGAAGCGGCGGTGGAGGAGGACGAGGTAGCCAACAATGCTTTTTTTCAGTCATTTTAAATGAGGGTACACCCCAAAACAGTAAGAAAGATCAAAAATAGAACAATGGCTGGGTAAGGTCGGTATCCATCTCTATTCTGCACAAGGTACGGAAAAGTCCTGTGGGATCCATGCCTGGTTCATTTTAATGAACGTGAGCTTGTCCACATTGTCTCTGGACAGGCGGCTGCGCTTGTCTGTGATAACGCCCCCAGCTGTGCTAAATACACATTCAGATAATACACTGGCTGCAGGGCACGCCAGCACCTCCAAGGCATAAAGGGCAAGTTCAGGCCATGTGCCCAATTTGGAGACGCAGAAGTTGAAGGAGGCAGACCCGTCATTCACTACATGTAGGCGTGTGCACACATACTGCTCCATCATGTTGGTGAAATGCTGCCTCCTGCTAAGACGTTCCATATGAGCTGCTGGTGCTGCTATTTGTTGTGGCGTGCTGACAAAGCTTTTCCACATTTCGGCCATGCTAACCCTGCCTTCTGAGGTGCTGGCAGTGCCCTGGTTGCGTTGGCGACCTCTTCCTCCTCTGCCTTGTGCTTCCACTGTGGCCCCGCTGTCAGGTGGGAATGCCAGCAGCATCGCGTCTACCAGCGTGCGCTTGTACTCGCGCATCTTGCGATCGCGCTCCAGTGAGTGAATTAAGAACGGTACGTTGTCCTTGTAACGGGGATCCAGCAGCGTGGCCACCCAGTAATCAGCACAAGTTAGAATGTGGGCAACTCGGCGGTCGTTGTGGACACACTGCAGCATGTAATCGCTCATGTGTGCCAGGCTGCCCAGAGGCAACGAAAGGCTGTCCTCTGTGGGAGGTGTATCGTCTGTGTCCTCTGTATCTCCCCAGCCACGCACCAGTGATGGCCATGAGCTGGCCTGGGTGCCACCCTGCTGTGAACATGGTTCCATCTCCTCCTCCATCTCCTCCTCCTCATCCTCCAGAACTGTGCCCCTGCTGGACAATTGTGTCCCTGGTGTTTGTGTGTGCAGGAACCCACCCTCGGAGCCCCTTGCGAATGACTGCCCTGAAAGCCTTGGAAATGTTACCTTTTCATCCTCCTTCTCCTCATCCTGTGCCACATCCTCTTCCATCATCTCCCGTATCGTTTTTTGAAGGAAGCATAGAAGTGGGATAGTTAAGCTGACAACGGCGTCATCGGCACTGGCCATGTTGGTGGAGTACTCAAAACAGCGCAACAAGGCACACAGGTCTCGCATGGAGGCCCAGTTATTGGTGGTGAAGTGGTGCTGTTCCGCAGAGCGACTCACGCGTGCGTGCTGCAGCTGAAACTCCACTATGGCCTGCTGCTGCTCGCACAGTCTTTCCAGCATGTGCAAGGTGGAGTTCCACCTTGTGGGCACGTCACATATGAGGCGGTGAGCGGGAAGGCCGAAGTTACGCTGCAGCGCTGACAGGCGAGCAGCAGCAGGGTGAGAACGCTGAAAGTGCGCACAGACGGCCCGCACTTTCTGCAGCAGCTCTGACATATCGGGGTAATTTTTAAGGAACCTTTGCACCACCAAATTCAGGATATGCGCCAGGCAAGGGATGTGCGTCAAACCGGCTAGGCCCAGAGCTGCTATGAGGTTTCGCCCGTTATCGCACACCACCAGGCCGGGCTTGAGGCTCGCTGGCAGCAACCACTCATTTGTCTGCTGTTCCATGCTCCTCCACAACTCCTGCGCGGTGTGTGGTTTTTCCCCCAAACAGGCAAGTTTTAAAACTGCCTGCTTTCGTTTACCCCTGGCTGTGCTGAAGTTGGTGGTGAAGGTGTTACGCTGACCGGATGAGGAGGCGGTAGAGGATGAGGAAGCGGAGTAGGAGGAGTTAGGAACAGGAGGCAAACTGAAGCGCCCTGCAATCCTCGGTGGTGGAAGGACGTGCGCCAAATTGCTATCCGCCTCAGGCCCATCCGCCACTGCATTTACCCAGTGTGCCGTTAGGGAGATATAATGCCCCTGACCGTGATTACTGGTCCACGTATCGGTAGTTAGGTGAACCTTGGCACAGATGGCGTTGCGCAGTGCACACCTGATTTTTTCCCCCACTTGGTTGTGCAGGGAAGGGATGGCTTGCCTGGAAAAGTAGTGGCGGCTGGGCACGACGTACTGTGGGACAGCCACCGACATAAGGCTTTTAAAACTGTGCGTCTCCACCAGACGGAATGACAGCATTTCAAAGGCCAAGAATTTTGAAATGCTGGCATTCAGGGCCAGGGATCACAGGTGGGTAGGGGGGTACTTCCTCTTCCTCTCAAGTGTTTGGGAGATGGAAAGCTGAACGCTTCCACGGGACATTGTGGAGATGGTTGGTGACCCAGGTGGTGGTGTTGCTGACAGATCGTCTGTTTGCGGGGTGGCAGGTGCCGGTATCACTACAGATGTGGATGGAGAGGCCGAGACTGCAGCAGAAGAGGAAGCAGGAGGAGCCAGAGACCTTTCTTGGCTTTGAAGGTGTCTACTCCACTGCAGCTCGTGCTTTGCACTTAGATGCCTGATCATGCAGGTTGTGCTCAGGTTGAGAAGGTTTATGCCTCGCTTCAGGCTCTGATTGCACAGGGTGCAAACCACTCGTGTCCTGTCATCAGCACATTTTCTGAAGAACTTCCACGCTAGAGAACTCCTTTGAGCTGGCTTTGGTGCGCTCATTCCCTTGCTGCGTTGGGCAGTAGCAGGCGTAGTGTCTAGGGCACGGCCACTCCGCTTCTGCACCCTGCTCCCTCTTCTGCTGTGCTGGTGGCTCTGTGCGACCACCGCCTCTTCCTCCAAACTACTCAGGTCACCTGCATGACCTTCATTCCATGTGGGGTCGAGGACCTCATCGTCCTCCACATCATCTTCCACCCAGTCTTCACCCCTGCCCTCCTTGTCGGTCTCCACAATTCTGAATGCCGCAGCAGTTGGCACCTGCGTTTCGTCATCATCGGAGACGTGCTGCGATGGTCCTTCCATGAACTCATCTTGAGAAATAAGTGGTTGGGCATCGCTGCACTCAATCTCTTCCACTTCTGGGGCAGGGCTAGGTGGATGGCCCTGGGAAACCCTGCTGACAGAGTCATCAAAAAGAAGAAGAGACTGCTGCATGACTTGGGGCTCAGACTGCTTGCCTGATTTGCAAGGGGGTGAGGTGAAAGACGGTTGGAAATTGGCTGCAGGTGCCAACTCTGACCTTTCTGCAGTAGACTGGGTGGGAGACAATGTGAAGGAACTGGAGGCACTGTCAGAAAAAAATCTACTATCGCCTCTACTTGTTCTGGCCTCATCACTTCTAGAGGCGCATGATGCCCTACCAAATACTTCTGCAGGTTCTGTCACCTACTCACACTTGAGGAAGGTGTTACACTTGTTCATGTAGCTGGCACAGATCGACCACGTCCTCTCCTTGCAACAGGAACGCTACCAGCAGCACCACGACCCAGGCCACGGCCCCTATTTGACGGTCTCCTCATATTTCTGTAATTTATGATCTTGCCCTAGAAAGGTGTTTATTGAATAGCGGAACAAAACAACAACAGTATCGCACGGGTGTATGTCACAGTCAAATATGCGAACTATGCCGTAATTTAATTTTTTTTTACCCCAAAAGGGTGTATATTGAACAGCGGAATAGAAAAAAGGATAAAAAACGGTGTATCTCACACGTACAAATACAGACTAGGCCTCGATTACAATTTTTTTTAGCCTAAAGGGAGGATGAGGAAGAGGAGTAGGAGGAGTTCGGAACAGGAGGCAAACTGAAGCGCCCTGCAATCCTTGGTGGTGGAAGGAGATGCACCAAACAAATTTAAAAGGTGTATCTCACATGTACCGATACAGACTATGCCGTAATTTAATTTTTTACACTCCAAAAGGGTGTATATTGAACAGCGGAATAGGAAACATTTTATAAAATGGTGTATCTCACACGTACAAACACAGACTAGGCCCCGATTACAATTTTTTGTACCCTAAAGGCAGGATGAGGAAGAGGAGTAGGAGGAGTTCGGAACAGGAGGCAAACTGAAGCGCCCTGCAATCCTCGGCGGTGGAAGGAGATGCGCCAAACAAATTTAAAAAGGTGTATCTCACATGTACCAATACAGACTATGCCGTAATTTAATTTTTTACACTCAAACAGGGTGCATATTGAATAGCAGAATAGAAAAAATTTTACAAAACGGTGTATCTCACACGTACAAACACAGACTAGGCCCCGATTACAATTTTTGGTACCCTAAAGGCAGGATGAGGAAGAGGAGTAGGAGGAGTTCGGAACAGGAGGCAAACTGAAGCGCCCTGCAATCCTCGGCGGTGGAAGGAGATGAGCCAAACAAATTTAAAAAGGTGTATCTCACATGTACCGATACAGACTATGCCGTAATTAAATTTTTTACACTCAAACAGGGTGTATATTGAATAGCGGAATATAAATAATTTTACAAAACGGTGTATCTCACACGTACAAACACAGACTAGGCCCCGATTACAATTTTTTGTACCCTAAAGGCAGGATGAGGATGAGGAGTAGGAGGAGGTCCGAACAGGAGGCAAACTGAAGCACCCTGCAATCCTCAGCGGTGGAAGATGCGCCCCCAAAATTTGGAAGGTTTATCTCACACACGTACCGATACAGACTATCCCGCAATTTAATTGTTTTTACCCCAAAGGTGTAGATTGAATAGCGGAATAGAAATATGATATCAAAAGGTGTATGTATCTCACATGTACAGACCCAGACTAGGCCCAGGTTACTATTTTTTGTACCCCCAAAGGCAGGATGAGGAGTAGGAGGAGTTCGGAACAGGCAGGAGGCACACTGAAGTACCCTGCAATCCTCGGCGGCATGAGATGCGCCCCAAAAATTGGAAAGGTGTATCTCACACGTACCGATACAGACTATCCCGCAATTTAATTGTTTTTACCCCAAAGGTGTAGATTGAATAGCGGAATAGAAATATGATATCAAAAGGTGTATGTATCTCACACGTACAGACCCAGACTAGGCCCAAATTACTATTTTTTGTACCCCCTAAGGCAGGATGAGGAGTAGGAGGAGTTCGGAACAGGCAGGAGGCAGACTGAAGCACCCTGCAATCCTCGGCGGTATGAGATGTGCCCCAAAAATTGGAAAGGTGTATCTCACACGTACCGATACAGACTATCCCGCAATTTAATTGTTTTTACCCCAAAGGTGTAGATTGAATAGCGGAATAGAAAATATGATATCAAAAGGTGTATGTATCTCACACGTACAGACCCAGACTAGGCCCAAATTACTATTTTTTGTACCCCCAAAGGCAGGATGATGAGTAGGAGGAGTTCGGAACAGGCAGGAGGCACACTGAAGCACCCTGCAATCCTCGGCGGTATGAGATGCGCCCCAAAAATTGTAAAGGTGTATCTCACACGGACCGATACAGACTATCCCGCAATTTAATTGTTTTTACCCCAAAGGTGTAGATTGAATAGCGGAATAGAAAATATGATATAAAATTGGTGATTTTTCAATAGCACATGTGAACAGCAGTGTCTTATATCAGTCAGCTCTGCTGCAGGCTATGGAGGGAAAAAAAAAAAAAGAAAATTCCCCTTTTAAGTTTGTAATTTTTAAATAGATTAGTACAGACTATGCCACAATTTAATTTTTTTAACCCAAAAGGGTGTATATTGAATAGTGGAATTGAAAAACGTGTATACATTTTGAAATCCTTCAATAATAGCACATGTGAACACAGCAGTGTATTGTCACAGTCAGCAGCACTGAAGGAAAAACGCTGCACACAACTGACTGATAAAAAAGACTTTTTTCTCCCTCCTCCTCAGCGGGCAAAAAGATTGTGTTCAGACCACCCCACACACAGCAAAATCGATGTAGAACACTGACCCTGCCTATCTCCAGACTCGCCCTAAAATGATCGATAAGATTGGTCACTGCCGCCACTGCAAACCCCCCACACAGCAAAATCGATTGTAGAACACTGACCCTGCCTATCTCCAGACTCGCCCTAAAATGATCGATAAGATCGGTCACTGCCGGCACTGCAAACCCCCCCCCACACAGCAAAATCGATTGTAGAACACTAACAGCTGCCTATCTCCAGCCTCGCCCTAAAATGCCCTAACAACTCGCCCTGCCTGCAGCACTCCGACCTGTCCCTGATTCTGAATTCTTTTCGGACACAATATAATTTATGACTGTCTGTCCCTAATCAGCAGCCAGCACGTATGATGTGTGCTCTGTCCCTGAACTACAGCAGAATGACGCAGCGGCGCTCGGTCTCAAACTTATAAAGACTTGGTCACATGCTTCAGATGGCCAATCACAGCTACTAATACATTTGTAGGCATGGCTGGGATGGCTTAAGGCACACCAGTTAAAAGCTTGTTGATTGGCTGTTGAAAGCCCGCCATTAAAAGCGCGCCAATACATACAAACCCGGAAATAAAATGACCGAACATGGATTTTTACCCGAACATACAGTAAAGTTTTCTGGTCCGTGTTCGGGTAACAAAAATCCAATTATTCGGTACGAACACTACTAATTATATATGTATATCATTTATCATTTATCTATTCATCAAATTTAGCACAGCTATATTTTATTTAATTTGTCTAGGTGTTTCCCACTTTTAGCTGCAGCTGTTTATTTTTTTTTTTCAGGTGTTCTAGCGTGTTTTTTTTTAGTATTAGTCCACTACCTCTGCATGCTGTGGTTGGATAGCATGAGCAACATCACTAAACAGAGGAAATTATGCCCTGCCTGAGCACGGGCCACATCCAGTTTTACCTGTGGACACATACGCTGCTGGCCCCTTCACAGTGCCATAGAAACGTCTGCCCCTCCTTGCTGGCCTCCCAGACATGATGGGGGGGGGGGGGGATTATTATCAATATGTAATCAAGATGGGGAAATGTGTAAGGAGATGCACTTTAATAAATGAAAAGTTGTGTTTGATGCACTTTACCTTGAGTTCTCACGACACAAACACTCCACTGACACACTACAATATACAGCAGTAAAACTGTACTGACGCACTGCAATATACTGCGGTATACGTTCACTAGCACACTAAAATATACTGCACTGAAATATACTGTGGTAAACGTGCACTAACATACTGCAATATACTGCATTAAATGTGCACCAATGCACTGAAAAATGCTACGTTAAAAATGCACTACTCACGCACTGCAATATACTACAGTAAACTAGCACAAATGCACTAAAATATATTGCACGGAAATATCCTGCAGTAAACGTGCACTAATGCACTAAAATATACTGCACCGAAATATATTGCGCTAAACGTGCACTAACCCACTGCAATATGCTGCGGTAAATGTGCACCTACCTATGCACTGAAATATACTGCGTTAAACGTGCACTATCACACTGCAATATACTGCTTTAAACATACACCAACACACTGAATAAATACTGCATTAAGCATGCACTAATGCACTGCAATATAATGTAGTAAACGTGCAATGACGCATGAAAATATACTACGTTAAACGTGCACTAATGCACTGCAATATACTGCTGTAAACGTGCACATACTCACTGAAGTATACTGCGTTAAACATGCACTAACGCACTGCAATATAATGTGGTAAATGTGCACTTACGCACTGAAATATACTGCATTAAACGTGCACTAGCGCACTGCTGTATACTGTGGTAAATGTACACCAACGCACTGAAATATACTACGGTAAGCGCACACTAACACACTGCAATATACTGCGGTACACCTGCACCAAAACACTGAAATATACTGCGTTAAACGGGCACTAACTCCTTGAAATATACTGCAGGAAACCTGCCTTGGCAAAATAAACTGACACTAAAGTAAAAATGATTGGTCACATTACACTCACACTGCACTATCACTAGATTCACACTAAACTGACACTAAAGTAGAAATGTGAAAAGAAGCAGAGGAAACACGCCCTTATATCATAAAATACATATCACCATAGTGAGTAAACAATAGTGAATAAACAAATAAATAAATACATCTTCATTTAAATAATAGAAAATACATAAAAATTGTGAAGTCCATGTATAAATCCCACACATAAATACTGTCCTAAGTGAGTATAGGAAAGGTTCCTCTCCACCAGCATGCAGACACACTATACACTCACCAGACTTAATTGACCCATATTACATGGAGTCAAATTATGGATATGAGAAAATCCAAGATGGAGATGTCATAAACGAGGTCACAGGAATGAATTCAACCGCTGCTGTCATCCATTCAATATTTATAAATAGCGTGTTTAAAGCTCCAGTGTTGCCGTATAGAGAGGGAGAGGAAAGAACACTCTCATGGTGCAGTATTTTAAATCATTTATTTAAAAAAGAAGGTGGTATTGCACTTACATCAAAGAAGCCAGGGATCAGCTTGTATTGTATAGGAATCGCCGGTTTGCGCTCCACCTGCATTCCAGCTGACCGGAAATAACGTATCTTAAACACCACCCAACGCCATTTCATCAGCCTATGTCTGAAATCCTCAGGGGTTAGTAAAATATGAGGGGTCAAATATAAAAAAAAAAAATAAAAAAATAAAAAACACATACATCTCTTTTACCTGACAGGAAATAATTTTTGACATGAACACACACACACACCCGCACAGGTTGAACTGAATGGACTGGTGTCTTTATTCATCCTTACAAACTATGTAACTATGTAACTATATGTAACAGGAAAAGCAGACAGGAGCATAGAACATGTACACCAAATTTCAAGAGAGCCAACTTTACCAAACTGTGCTCCATACTTCATACCATTAAATGGGAAGATATTCTAAAAGGAAAAAACACGGATGAAAAGTGGGAGTGCTTTAAGAACATTTTAATTAATGGCATTAGTTAATGTATTCTAATGGGCAACAAATATAAAAGAACCAAGGTTAAACACTGGGGGGGTTAAATTTGAGCGTAAAAAGGCGCATTAAAGAGAAAAAACTGTCCTTTAGAAAATATAAGGTTGAGGGGACATAGCCAACATTCCAGCACTATAAAGAGTGCAATAAAAAATGTAAGAGTGCGATCAGGGCTGTGAAAATAGATTATGAGAGACACATAGCAGTCGAGAGTAAAAAGAATCGCTAATATTTTTTTAAATATATACCTAGTAAAAAGGCAGAATCCGAGAAAATTGGTCCCAAAAAAGATAGTCAGGGGACGTTGGTTACAAGTGACAGGGAGAAGGCAAATATAATAAATACGTTATTTTCCTCAATACTCACTATAGAAAAGAAGGTGTATAATATACATAGATAATGTTAGCAGCACAGCAAGGAGTGTACCCTTGTGGCTAATGGAAGCTAGTGTTCATAAAAAGACTTGAGAAACTTAAACAAAGGTATGTGCAAAAAAAAAAAAAAAAGGATCTGGCGCCAAAATCAATCAGTGGCTCTAAGCTGTTATTGGGGAATACGATGTGTGATGTGTAGTTGCTGCAAATTGGCTGCAGGAATGTGACGATAAAAAAAAAATAGATCATAAACTTAAATCAGCGCAAATCTACTCTTCTCTATTTTAAAGTATTATAATATCCAATTATCTCCAACAGAAAAATGAATGCAATAATCTTAATGAATAATAATAATCAAAACTTCTAATGATTAGTAAAAAAAAAAAGAAAAATAATCATATATATTAAAAAAGAAAAATTCACTCATTTATTAACCACTTGCCAACCGCCACAAGTACATATACTGCGGCGGTCAGCCCCTCACAGGCAAAGTGACGTATATATACGTCACTAGCCTGTGAGGCTCTGGGGAGCGAGCGTACGCTGCTGGAGGCGCGCTCCCGCGCAGTCACGGACCCCCCTGCACGCGTGACCGGTGGATCCGATGTCCGCCGGTCACTCGGCGATCGTCGGTGCAGAGGGAGAAAGGCAGGCGGCTGATGTAAACAAGCCGCCTGTCATTCTCCCCTGTGTAGGAACAGTGATCATACGGTTCTACTATGTAGGACCATTGATCACTGTTCCTACACCTCAAGCCACAGCCAGTCACAGTTAGAATCACACCCCTAGGGACACACACCACCCCTCCCTCTCAAAAAAAGTTAACCCCTTCACTGCCAGTGTAATTTTACAGTAACAGTGCATATATATAGCACTGATTAATGCAGTAATGTCACTGGTACCCCCAAAAGTCTCAAAAATGTCAGTCAAGGGTCAGATCTGTCCGCCGCAATGTCGCAGTCCCGCAAAAAAAATCGCAGATCGCCGCCATTACTCGTTAAAAAAAAAAACACCAAAAATGACAGAAATCTTTCCCTTTGTTAGTAAACGCAATAACTTTTGCGCAAACCAATCAAAATATGCTTATTGTGATTTTTTTTTACCAAACATAGGTAGCAGAAAACAAATTGGCCAAAAATTTAAAAAATTTAGATTTTTTACATTTTTTTGGGGGGGAATTTCATATAAAAAATGTTAAAAATATTATTATTTTTTCAAAATAAACGCTCTATTTTTGTTTATAGCGCAAAAAGTAAAAATCGCACAGGTGATGAAATACCACCAAAAGAAAGCTCTGTTTGTGGGGAAAAAAAGGACATAAATTTCGTTTGGGTACGGCGTCGCACGACTGCGCAATTGTCAGTTAAAGTCGCACAGTGCCGAATCGCAAAAACTGGCCCAGACGTAATACAGCAAAATCCTCCGGTGGTAAAGTGGTTAAGCTGTTATTGGGGAATACGATGTGTGATGTGTAGTTGCTGCTAATTGGCTGCAGGAATGTGACGATAAAAAAAATAGATCATAAACCTAAATCAGCGCAAAACTACTCTTCTCTATTTTAAAGTATTATAATATCCAATTATCTCCAGCAGAAAAATGAAAGTGCAATAATCTGAATGAATAATAATCAAAACTTCTAATGATTAGTAAAAAAGATAATCATATATATAAAAAAAATAAAAACTCACTCATTTATTAACAGTAAATAAAACTCCCATTTAAGACGTGTCTCCCCCGTGTGTGACACCATAACCCCCTTTCATCCCTTTCCTGCCCAGGCCAATATTCAGCTTTCAACGCACACGCTGGAACCCTTGGTGTCGGGGACACACTTGGTAAATGTGAGTTTATCTACTTTTAATAAATGAATGAGTTGTTTTATGGAATTACGCTATGTGGACTCCTCTTTCCTCCCAAAACATGGCACATCCCTACCTGCCCCCATGAGTGCCTGCATGACGGGGACAACATAGAGGGGATTGTGGACCTGTATGCTGGATATGTTATAAAAAAGGCGAACAAAGTCCCGGTTCACATTTGTGCGATGCGGGAACGCTGCGAATATGCAGCGTGTTCCCACATCGCATCCGTACCTCAGGCAGTTCACACTGCCATATGCGATACGCAGGGGGTGTCAATTAAAAGTTAACGACACCTCCAGTTGCGATCGCATATCACAGTGCGATCTGCAAGTTCGCACAGAATCGGATCGCACTACTGTGAACCACCATGCGATCCGATTCTGCTGCGGACCAAAAAAAATGGGTCCTGTGCGAGTTTAGTGCGATTGCGGTGCGAATTCAGCCCTACAAACTGTGTGGCTGAAATTCGCACTGCACAGAGATCGCATGTGATTTAGGAGCAGTGCGCTCCGAATAAACATGCAATCTCTTTGATCGCACTAATGTGAACCGGCCCTAACTAGTTTATAACTTTACCAGCCACTCCATCTGGTGAGTCAGTTTGGGGTGATTGGTGGAAGGGGCCCATGAGGTTTTCATTCACAGAAGATTTGTTGCACAGAATTTATGCACTTTTCTGCACTTTATTGGATTTCTTTGGGACTTTCAGGAATATTAAGGACATTGATTATGAATTTTTGAATTTTTCAGCACCTATTTATTTGACTGGATTTTTTCACTGATATGAATTGTTTTTTTTTTTTTTGTTTTTATATATATAATTATTTTAAATGTTTTCATTTTTTTACTAATCATTAGAAATTTTGATTATTATCAAAATTATTATCAAATTATTATTATTATAAATTATTATTATTATCAAATTATTATCATAATAATCATTAAGATTATTGGACTTTCAATTTTCTGTTGGAGATAATTAGATATTATAATATTAAGGACATTGTTTATGAATTTTTGAATTTTTCAGCACCTATTTATTTGACTGGATTTTTTCACTGATATGAATTTTTTTGTTTTTGTTTTTATATATATGATTATATTAAATGTTTTCATTTTTTTACTAATCATTAGAAATTTTGATAATTATTATTATTCATTAAGATTATTGAACTTTCAATTTTCTGTTGGAGATAATTAGATATTATAATATTAAGGACATTGTTTATGAATTTTTGAATTTTTCAGCACCTATTTATTTGACTGGATTTTTTCACTGATATGAATTGTTTTTTTTTTTTTGTTTTTATATATATGATTATTTTAAATGTTTTCATTTTTTTACTAATCATTAGAAATTTTGATAATTATTATTATTCATTAAGATTATTGAACTTTCAATTTTCTGTTGGAGATAATTAGATATTATAATATTAAGGACATTGTTTATGAATTTTTGAATTTTTCAGCACCTATTTATTTGACTGGATTTTTTCACTGATATGAATTGTTTTTTTTTTTGTTTTTATATATATGATTATTTAAAATGTTTTCATTTTTTTATTAATCATTAGAAATTTTGATAATTATTATTATTCATTAAGATTATTGGACTTTCAATTTTCTGTTGGAGATAATTAGATATTATAATATTAAGGACATTGTTTATGAATTTTTGAATTTTTCAACACCTATTTGACTGGATTTTTTCACTGATATGAATTTTTAGTTTATATATATATATATATATATATATGATTATTTTTTCTTTTTTACTAATCATTAGAAATTTTGATGATTATTGCACTTTTCTGTGTGAGATAACTGGATATTATAATACTAAAAATAGGGAAGAGTAGATTTGCGCTGATTTTAGGTTTGTTGATCTAGGCTGTAGCGTAAGGGCCTGCCTAATTGGATACAAATGAAAGTTGTTTGGTTTGTTTGACCTCATATTATATGGTTTTTGGTAAATCTAAAGGAAAATTGTATAAGACAATTGAACATGTATGGCCAGCTTTAGTAATTACCACATCTGTTTCATCTGAGGGAAATCCTGAAAACATGGCCTGTTGGGGGGTAATTGAGGACTGTAGTTGAGAAACATTGCCCTAAGTCAGTGTCTCTCAACTCCGGTCCTCAGGACACACTTAAGCCACGTACACACGCACAGATTGTTGGCCGTAAATTGTTGGCCAACGTCCGATCTGCCGATTGTAGGCTTGTTAGTATGATGCTTCCGACAACCAACTGCGAATTTTCGGCCGAAAAAAATTTGGTGTGCATGCTATAAAATTTTTGTTGGCCAACAAAGAACGGCTGATTGTTCCTCAGTCAGAACAGATTTCGGCAGACAAAAATCAGATGAGCAAGACTGGGCATGCTCAGAGAAGAAAAAACACACTGAAAGTCAACCAGAACATGACATCACTTCTGAAGTTGGTTTTTGTTGGCCAACAAAAGTCCAGTGCAAGTCTAGAGCACATTTCAACCAACAAACAACACTGGACAAAAGTTGGCCGATCAGTTGGCCAACAATCTGTGCGTGTGTATGGGGCCAGGTTTTGCAAGAAAACTGAAATCCATCCCAGGTGATATCATTTGCTGCTCAGTGATTGCAGTATTCTAGTCTGCATCTCTGGTAATACTTAAAATTTGGCCTGTTATGGCGCTTTTCCACTGCGAGTACCGGCTCGGCTCCACTCGGCACTGCTTGGCCCAGCTCGGCTCGGTTTGCTTTTCCCCTGCGTGGTACGAGTCGGCACCTTTCAGCACTGTATAGGCTCTACTCGGCTCAGTTTGCTTTTCCACTAAAGTAGTAAGTGGGTGGGATTACAACGATTCTCTGACCAATCAGTGGCTAGTAGTGGCAAACAATCAAGGCTGCATGCAAAGGATTGTGGGATATGGTATAGGTACGACCCGCTTGGAACCTCAACCAAGGTGGTAGTGTTTAAGCGAGCCGTACCATGTAGTGGAAAAGCGCCACTGTACCAAACCGTGCCGAACCGTTCTAACACGTACCATGCAGTGGAAAAGCACCAAAGCGAGCCGTACCATGCAGTGGAAAAGCGCCATTAGTGCGCCCTGAGGACCGGAGTTGAGAAACATTGCCCTAAGGCACAAACTTCTACAAAAAACATGTTTAACCGCTTAGTGACCGCCCCAGGCAGATACACTACGGCAAGATGGCCGCTCTGTGCCAGATCATGTACATAGTATGTGATATGACACTTCTGGGTCTGGGGCGGGCATGCGCCGCCAGCGACCCACCCCCGCTGTGATTGGACACTAACATTTGTAACATAATTATTAATGTGTGTTCCTTGCTAAAGAACATTATTTTTATCAAGTTGTTATGGGTAAAGTTTCACTTGAATTACTTAGTGAGCTGCTGACCTGGAACAGGTAAAATCGCCAGATAAGTGTCACCGCGCCTGATCTTCATGGCTGTTCCAGGTCAGCGGTGACACACAGAATGACAGCGCTGGAGCGTGCGATTTTATAAACCAGTCAGCAGTGGCACCTCTCATAAAACCATCCCACCAGCAAAAGAAAGATCCTCCGGCTTTACCTGAAGAACGCCATGGGGAGCAACTTCAGAAACTCTTCAGAGACAGACTGGTGGAGGTGACACTTATCTGCAAGACAGGAAGTTCAGAATCACTTCTATATTTCTGCATGAAATCAGAGTGACAGCGATCATTACCTGGAGGCAAACATACTTTATAGATTTCACAAATCTGCAGCATAGATTTTTATGTAAAATATTTAAGGTGATTGTAAAGTCTCGTTTATCCTCCCTGGCGGTCTGATTTTGTCCGGATTTCTGTGCTAAAAGCACTGCATTGTTTTGCATGGAAATCTGTTGTTTTATATTTTAAAACTCACCTCCCCCGCCGTCCTCCCGCTGTCCTCAGTCGATGCCGTCACCTGTCTTCCGGGTCCATTCCCTGCGAGCGTTGCAACGCAGGGGGGTGGAACCGGCGGCAATTTCAAAACTGTAAATCCACCAAATGAGATGATAGAAAGCTGTGATGGGATTACACTGTATCATCCCATTTCACCACAGGATTTCACCTGGTGACTTTTCCAGTTCCCTGCCTGTGCTTTTCCAGTGCTTTGTGCCTGGAAAACAGAGAACGACCATGGCGTCCAAAAAGAGTTTTTTTTTGCGCAAAATCGCTTTTAGATGAACTGGAAAACAGCGACAGCGAAACAGAGTTTCTTGAAGAACTGAGCGATAGCGATTGGTGGGAAAATTGGTCATCAGGTACGGAAAGTGAGGACAACGAGGATTCTGATGTCTCTTTCTGGCACATCGCTCCGTTGGAAATTCAGAGGAATCATTTTCTATTCTTCCCGAATTCCACATCTATGTGCAAGAAAGAGACATCAGAATCCTCGCTGTCCTCACTTTCCGTACCTGATGGCGAATTTTCCCACCAATCGCGATCGCTCAGTTCTTGAAGTAACTTCGTTTCACTGTCGCTGTTTTCCAGTTCGTCTAAAAGCGCTTTTGCGCAAAAAAAACGCTTTTTGGACGCCATGGTCGTTCTTTATTTTCCAGGCACAAATAACTGGAAAAGCACAGGCAGGGCACTGGAAAAGTCACCAGGTGAAATCCTGTGGTGAAAAGGGATGATACAGTTTGTTTATACAGATTGTTTTCAAACGGGGGAACGTTGCAATACGGACAGGACCAAGTTCAAGTCCCATGGAGGTAAGGGTTCCCTTCGAGGAGGGACCAAGTGACGCACACCTTGAATGAAGGTGCGAATCAAAGAATCAGATGCCACAGGGCGCTGGAAAAGGACTGCCAGCGCAGATACCTGGCCTATAATCGTGGTGTTCAGGATCTCCGCTTGGAGAGACCTTGTGTGAAATTGAGCGAACGGTATCGCCTCGAAGGCTGACACCATCAACCCCAGGGCCCGCATACAGGTCCTGAGTGATGAGGATTCGTTGTCCCGGAGGGCACTGACCTCGTTCTGTAGGGTCAGGAGCTTGTCCTCCGGCAGAAACACCTTCGCTTGAGCAGAGTCCAGAATCATTCCCAAATATGGGAGACGAACTGAAGGAGACAAAGTCGACTTCTGTACATTGATGGTCCATCCGAACTCCTGAATCGTCTGAACTGTAGTGGACAGATCGCACAGCAGGCTCTGGCTGACACTCGATCTTAACAGGAGATCGTCCAGATATCCCAAGACCGCAATGCCCTGAGCCCCGCAACAGGCCACGAACTGGAGCCAGCACTTTGGTAAACACCCTTGGACCCGAAGCGAGACCGAACGCCACAAACTGATAGTGTTCCTCCGCAATGGCGAATCGGAGGTAACTCTGATGACCCTCCAAAATGGGGATGTGCAGATACACATCCTTTAGGTCGATAGAGGCCAGGAACTCGCCTGGACTCAGGGAGGCTACCACCGAGCGGAGGGATTCCATGCGGAACTTCCGAATGCGTACAAAGCGGTTCAGAGCTTTTAAGTCCAGAATCGGACGCACCTTGCCCTCCTTTCTGGGCACGGGGAACAGATTCGAATAGAACCCCCGAAAACCTGTGCCGATGAAGAAGGCTGAGACTGAAGTCCCAGCACAGGGAAGCCTATCTTACTCCTTAACTAGGCAGAAGAAAAACTGAGTTGGGATGGCTGATTGCAGGGGGGTATTGGACCAGTGGGACAGCCCCCATGGGTGTGTCTATGTAGATGCTTTGTTGTTTAACAAGTTTTATGCCTAGTTACTCCTGTGGAGATGAAGTCAATACCCCATTGGTGAAGACTGTATGAGTGGGCTGCGACTGTCGGAGGACGTAAGAGAAATTCGAATTCTCCTAATCTTGACAGATGGATCTATAGTATGTAATAAAAAACAAAAATACAATATTCGTACAGCGAGTGTTTACTCACATTTTTCTGATTTTAGCTGGAAAGTTGTAAGCCAGCTCCCTCCCTTCTCCTCCAGACACTGAATGCTTTGTATACAGTACTCTAGCGCCATCGTGTGTTCAGCTCCTCCCTATTCAACAATAAAAACTTTATTCCATTAACTCCTTACAGAGTTTAACTGAGTTTTACAGATAAATTCCAGACATGGCATTTTTTACATTGTTCTAACTTGGACCAATCTATGTACAGTATCTGACAAAAATAAGTACACCCCTCACATTTTTGTAAATATTTTATTCTATCTTTTCATGTGAAAAAAAAAAAGAAATGACACTTTGCTACAATGTAAAGTAGTGAGTGTACAGCTTGTATAACAGTGTAACTTTGCTGTCCCCTCAAAATAACTCAATACACAGCCATTAATGTCTTAACCACTGGCAACAAAAGTGAGTACACCCCTAAGTGACAATGTCCAAATTGGGCCCAATTAGCTATTTTCCCTCCCTGGTGTCATGTGACTCAGTGTTACAAGGACTCAGGTGTGAATTGGGAGCAGCAGGTGTGTTAAATTTGGTGTTATCGCTCTCTCATACTGGTCACCAGGGATGAGCTTGGGCGTGTTCAGGTTCGTACGTGCCCGATCCCGTCAGAAAGCCGACACTGCACTCCGCTAATCACAGGCAGTGAGACATTTCCCGATCCGCAGTTGCACATATCGGGAAATGTCTCACTGCCTGTGATTAGTGGAGTGCAGTGTCGACCTCCTGGCGGGATTGGGCACATAAGAACTTTAACATGCCCGAGCTCATCTCTACTGGTCACTGGAAGTTCAACATGGCACCTCATGGCAAAGAACTCTCTGAGGATCTGAAAAAAAAAAGAATTGTTGCTCTACATAAAGATGGCCTAGGCTATAAGAAGATTGCCAAGACCCGGAAACTGAGCTGCAGCATGGTGGCCAAGACCATACAGCAGTTTAACAGGACAGGTTCCACTCAGAAAAGGCCTCGCCATGGTCGACCAAAGGAGTGCTCGTGCAGCGTGAACACGTGCTCAGCGTCATATACAGAGGTTGTCTTTGGGAAATAGACGTATGAGTGCTGCCAGCAGTGCTGCAGAGGTTGAAGGGGTGGGGGGGTCAGTCTGTCAGTGCTCAGACCATACGCCGCACACTGCATCAAATTGGTCAGCATTGCTGTCATCCCAGAAGGAAGCCTCTTCTAAAGATGATGCACAAGAAAGCCCGCAAACAGTTTGCTGAAGACAAGCAGACTAAGGACATGGATTACTGGAACCATCTCCTGTGGTCTGATGACACCAAGTTAAACTTATTTGGTTCAGATGGTGTCAAGCGTGTGTGGCGGCAACCAGGTGAGGAGTACAAAGACAAGTGTGTCTTGTCTACAGTCAAGCATGGTGGTGGGAGTGTCATGGTCTGGGGCTGCCGGCACTGGGGAGCTACAGTTCATTGAGGGAACCATGAATGCCAACATGTACTGTGACATACTGAAGCAGAGGATGATCCCCTCCCTTCAGAGACTGGGCCGCAGGGCAGTATTCCAACATAACGACCCCAAACACCTCCAAGACAACCACTGCCTTGCTAAAGAAGCTGAGGGTAAAGGTGATGGACTGGCCAAGCATGTCTCCAGACCTAAACCCTATTGAGCATCTGTGGGGAATCCTCAAACAGAAGGTGGAGGAGCGCAAGGTCTCTAACATCCACCAGCTCTGTGATGTCATCATGGAGGAGGGGAAGAGGACTCCAGTGACAACCTGTAAAGCTCTGGTGAACTCCATGCCCAAGAGGGTTAAGGCAGTGCTGGACAATAATGGTGGCCACACAATATATTGAAACTTTGGGCCCAATTTGAACATTTTCACTTAGGGGTGTACTCACTTTTGTTACCAGTGGTTTAGACATTAATGGCTGTGTGTTGAGTTATTTTGAGGGGACAGCAAATTTACACTGTTAAACAAGCTGTACACTCACTACTTTACATTGTAGCAAAGTGTCATTTCTTCAGTTTTGTCACATGAAAAGATAGAATCATATATTTTAAAAAGTGAGAATACTTCACCCCCCTCTCTGTGGTCTTTTCTTTGGTCCTGAAGAAGCCCCAAGTGTGAAATGCGTTGGCTTACCGGGGGGCGCCAGACTACACTCCATTTGTGACCACGGTTATCTACGTGGTATTTTTGTATCAACATCTTGATATGAAGCAATTCTTTATTTTATTATACTATGTACATGTATAGGTTTTAATTTTCAATTCAATAAAATGCTGTTTTTATAACTAATTGTGCTTTATTCATAGACATCCCACTCCCCTTTTTTAGCCCTTTAAAGTCCTGCTTTCTCTTTATATTCTGTTTTTTTAATAAGAGATATTGCTTTCGGAATAAAGTTTTGTAATTAAACTGCTTTCATGGTGGATCAGAGTCAGCAGTGGATCTCTGCTCTGCTCTAGTCATTACCATTCCAAATGATGGTTTCATGCTCCCTGTATGGGTTCTTAGTAATGGAGAATCAACAATTAGGGTTTGGTTACACCAGGGGCATTGATTATCATTGATTAACCACTTCAGCTCCGGAAGGTTCACCCACTTTCCAGACCAGGCCTTTTTTTAACATCAAAGTACCGACATACACGGTGGGCGGTCCGGAAGTGGTTCCAGTGGTTGTAAAGGCAGAAGGTGCCTTCTATGCATTACGATTAAAAGCCTTCTGTGTGCAGCAGCCCCCCCCCCTAATACTTACCTGAGCCTATCTCTATCCAACGATGTCCCCAAGTGCTTCATCCGGTACTATCTCTCCTGATTGGATGAGACACAGTAGTGGGGGCGGAGCAGAACAGCAGCTCCATGCTAAATGAATTCACAGAGCTGCGGCTCGGCTCTGGTGCCCCCATAACAAGATGCTTGCTGTGGGGGTGCTCAACAGGAGGGAGGGGCCAGGAGCTCCAGCCAGGGAGGATAGGGGCTTCCCCTGTGCAAAACCAACTGCACAGAGCAGGTAAGTATTCCATGTTTGTTATTTCAATAGAAAACATTTTTTACAGTCAATTTAACACTGTCCTGCGAATGCTCGCGGCCCGATTGTACAGAATTACCTTGCCCATGAACAGCGGAGGGATGGAATCAGAGGACGTCTCCAGAGAAAGAAGTGACAGTCTGCAGCAGGCAAAGGAAATGGCCGCTGAACAGAACCTGGAAGAAAATATTGATGTGTCAGAGGAGTGAGACATGGATGGGTCCTCAACATTAACCACTTAACCCCCGGAAGATTTTACCCCCTTCCTGACCTGGGGGTATTTTGCGTTTCGGCACTGCGTGACTTTAACGGACAATTGCGCGGTCGTGCGACGCTGTATCTAAACGAATTTGGCGTCCTTTTTTTCCCACAAACAGAGCTTTCTTTTGGTGGTATTTGATCACCTATGCGATTTTTTGATCATGCGCTATAAACAAAAAAAGAGCGTAAATTTTGCAAAAATAGCAATATTTTTCACATTTTTTTATAGGAAATTCCCCCCCCAAAAAATGTAAAAATCAAAATTTTTTAACATTTTCGGCCAATTTGTTTTATGCTACCTATGTTTGGTAAAAAAAATTGCAAAAAGCATATTTTGATTGGTTTGCGCAAAAGTTATCGCGTTTACTAACGAAGGGAAAGATTTTTGTCATTTTTGTTGTTTTTTTTTTTAAACGCGTAATGGCGGCGATCTGTGATTTTTTTGCAGTACTGCAACATTGCGGCGGACAGATCGGACCCTTGACTGACATTTTTGACACTTTTGGGGGTACCAGTGACATTTCTACAGTAATCAGTGCTATATATATGCACTGTTACTGTAAAAATACACTGGCAGTGAAGGGGTTAACTTTTTTTGAGAGGGAGGGGCTATGTGTGTTCCTAGGGGCGTGCTTTCTACTGTGATTGGCTGTGGCTTGAGATGTATGAACAATGATCAACGGTCCTACATAGTAGAACCGTATGATCATCATTCATACACCGGGGAGAATGACAGGCGGCTTGTTTACACAAGCCGCCTGACTTTCTCCCTCTCCCCCCGACGATCGCAGAGTGACCGTCGGACATCGGGTCCACCGGTCACACGCGCGGGGGGGTCCGTGACCACGCGGGAGCGGGAGCACGCCTCCGGCGGCGCGCGCTCGCTCCCTAGACCCTCACAGGTTAGCGACGTAGACCTACGTCGCTTTGCCTGTGAGGGGCTGACCGCCGACGTAGATAGTTGTGCTGCGGTCGGCAAGTGGTTAAAAAGGTACATGTTTTTTTTCTTCAGCCTTCATTTTGTTAGCTCATTAGTATAAAAACATTCTATAAAATCTGCAACCATTCAGGACTTCTTATGTCCATTTTATTATAGTCATAAAGCTGGCGATTTCCTCCCATTTAGAACTCCACCCGATAACAGCTTGTGCTAAAATCTATCCCAGAGGCATTTAAAGTATCTATACCAAAGAGCAAAAATATAATATACTGCAGCTTACCAGGCCTTACATGGGGTGCCTGCATTAGTTTACTTTTTTCAGGCTTTTTTCCATTATTTTACCCAGCTGAGCCCGCTAGCAACAGACTTCCTGTCCTGGGGTGACAACGTTCAGTGACTGTGTGTTAGGAGAGAAGCGGTATTTATTGCTAGAAAATTACTTAGAACCCCCAAACATTATATCGTTTTTTTTTTTTTTTAGCAAAGACTCTGGAGAATAAAATGGCGTTTGTTGAACTATTTTTTTGTCACATGGTATTTGCGCAGTGGTCTTTCAAACGCAATTTTTTTTGGAACAAAAATGCACTTCACTGAACTAAAAAAAAAAATAATCAGTAAAGTTAGCCCAATTTTCTGGTATAACGTGAAAGATGATGTCACGCCAAGTAAATAGATACCTAACATGTTACGGTTTAAAATTACGCACACTCGTGGAATGGCGAAGAACTTCAGTACTTAACCGGTTGCCGACCGCCGCACGACTATATACTGCGGTGGTCAGCCCCGGCCAGGCAGAGTGACGTATGGGTACGTCACTCGCCTGTCACTGACTTGTAAGCCAATTGCAGGCGTGCGCCCGCCCCGGCTCGTTCACTGACAAGTCAGTGCGTGTGACCGGCGGACCCAATCATCCGCCGGTCACTCACGATCGCTCCGGTGAAGGGAGAAAGTCAGGCGGCTTATGTAAACAAGCCGCCTGTCATTCTCCCTGGTGTAAAAATGAAGATCAGACGGTTCTACTATGTAGGACCGTTGATCTTTGTTTTTACACCAATAGCCATGTCCCTGCACAGTTAGAATCACGCCCCTAGGACACACTTAACCCCCCCCTCTCCAAAACAGTTAACCCCTTCCCTGCCAGTGTCATTTTTGCAGTAACAGTGCATATGTATAGCACTGATTACTGTAGTAATGTCACTGGTAACCCCAAAGGTTTCAAAAATGTCAGTCAAGGGTCCGATCTGTCCGCCGCAATGTCGCAGTACCGCAAAAAAAATCGCAGATCGCCGCCATTACGCGTTAAAAAACACCAAAAATGACAAAAATATTTCCCTTTGTTAGTAAACGCGATAACTTTTGCGCAAACCAATCAAATACACTTTTTTTTTACCAAACATATGTAGCAGAAAACAAATTGGCCGAAAATGTTAAAAAATTTTGATTTTTAAATTTTTTTTGGGGGGAATTTCATATAAAAAAATGTGAAAAATATTGTTATTTTTGCAAAATTGACGCTCTTTTTTTGTTTATAGCGCATGATCAAAAAATCGCACAGGTGATCAAATACCACCAAAAGAAAGCTCTGTTTGTGGGAAAAAAAGGACGTCAAATTTGTTTAGGTACAGCGTCGCACAACTGCGCAATTGTCCGTTAAAGTCAAGCAGTAAAAAATCGCAAAAAAACCCCTGGTCTTTTAGCAGCCAAATCCTCCGGGGCTTAAGTGGTTAAAAATCTCTATAGGGACAGGGACAGGTACGTCAGTTTGCGGGAAGTAGTGAAAGGGACGGTGTAGAAAAATCGCAATCTGCTTGCGTGCAGAAATGAACGCATACATCAGTCACACACGGATATGTAAACGGTGTTTGCACCACACATGTGATCATTAGAGAGAGAACAATAATTCTAAGCACCAGAACTCCTCTGTAACTCTAAACTGCTAACATGTAACATTTATTAGAGCATCGCTTATGGAGATTTTTAAAGAATTGTAGTTTGTCTCCATTTCACAAACGTGCGCAATTTTAAAGCGTAACATGTTAGGTATCTATTTACTCGCCGTAACATCTTTTATATTTTACCAAAAAATTGGGTCATACAGGTGCATCTCATAACATTATAATAACCAAAATGTCAATTTATTTCAGTAATTCAATTCAAAAAGGTAAACTCCTATATTTTATATAGATGTCTTACACACAAAGTGATAAATTACAAGCATTTATTTCTTTTAATTTTGATGATTATGGCTTACAGCGAGTGACACCCCAAAATTTAGTTTCTCAGAAAATTTGAATATTTTATATAAGACTAATAAGACTAAATTGATGACTAATAAAAAAAAGGGATTTTTAATACAGAAATGTTGTCTTACTACACTGTGTAATGCATACTGTACTGTACTTGGACAGACTTTTCACTAATCCAACATTTCTGTATTAAAAATCCCTTTTTTTTATTACAGTAGTCTTATGTAATATTCAAATTTTCTGAGATACTGAAATTTGGGGTGTCACTAGCTGTAAGCCTTAATCATCAAAACTAAAAGAAAGAAATGCGTGAAATATATCGCTCTGTGTGTATCACATCTTTATAAAATATATGAAATTCAGTTTTTGAATTAAATTACTGCAATAAATTAACTTTTTGATGATATTATAATTTTATGAGATGCACCTGTATAGTGTTTTTGCATTAGAATTAATTAAAATGCATTTAAAAAAAAAAAAAAAAAAAGCTGTGTTTGAAAAACCGCTACACAAATACCGTGTGACATAAAACATTACAAGGACCACCATTTTATTCTCTAGGGCCTCTAATAGAAATAAATAAATAAATAAATAAATAAATATATATATTATAGTGTTTGGGGGTTTTAAGTAACTTTCTACCCAAAAAAAATGCTGATTTCTACATTTAAACAAGAGTGTCAGAAAAATGCTTTCAAGTGGTTACAAATCCTTATTTTCAGCTGCAGAAATTCTCATTAAAAAAAAAAATAGCTGTTTGCCTGGTTTGTTTTCCTGCCAGCAGATTTGAATTTTTCAGTTGGTGATCTAAAAATAGAACGGCCCAAGCTGGTGTTTACCCGCTGTTGCCATGGTGACATCCCCAGCTACTCCCAGAAATTGGCAGCAAGCCAAAGTCATGTGACTTGTGAGGTCTATAAAAAGGAGAGTTGGCAGTTGGAAGCTCAGAGAGTGTTTAGACTCTGAGAGAGAAGGAAGCGTTTTGTGTTGCTCTTCAATCTTATCATATATTGAGAGATGAAGTGGTTTAAACCAAACCGAGATCTACCTGTGCAAATAATCCAAGATCAGCCAGCACAGGAGACAGCTGGACTTCCAATGGAAGACCACCAGCCAGCCGCACAGACCCCGGTTACTGCCCCACGAAGGGGTCTGTTTGGGGCAATTAGACGGCTTTTAAAGAAAAAAAGCAAAGCTCACCCTCTGTACACCAACCAAGAGGGATCATTAGAGAAAGGGGCGGGATCCTCGGCCGAGGACCCCCAGCCAGCCGCACAGCCCTTGGTTACTGCCCCACAAAGGGGTGAGCAAAGGGCAGATAGGCGGCCTAATATGAAAAATAGCGTTGAACCTCTGAATATCATCCAAGAGAGATCAACACCAGAGAGAGCGGGAAAAGATGCTTTAGGTAAGTATTATAATAGAGGTATATAATGTAGGCACTGTAGAGGAATATAATGTACTGAATGCCCCCCACATACTGTATATACTATATACACTGGGGTCACTGGATAGAGTAGAGAAATAGAAAAGGGATAGAGGGGAAATCTTCTGATGGGGACACGGCATTCGGTGACAACGGTCTAGGATGGGGACTGAGATCACATTGGAGAGATTTCTTCCCAAGTCTTGCTGCATTTACAGAACAGATAATGAAGGGAAATCTCTGCATTGGGATCCTTCCTGTTGGCGGGCTGAAAATAAACTAAACTGGCTTGCAATAAACAGCCAGAATGTGACAGTTGCCTGACTCTTCAGTTGACCATTGGGCAGCCAATCAGGTTTGAAGGTGACAGGTATCAGGGGTGGAGGAGATGCACAGACCTGACAGGCAGCCCAACTGTCAACTAAAGCATTGCCCATGGCAGGCTGACAGAGCTGCTGTCCCAATAACTGCCACCCCCATCATTGTCAAAATGTAAGATTGTGAATCAGCGCTTATGATCCAAGTGAAAAGCTGCTAGCAAAAAAGTGCACATTATACAGTAAACCCCCGCTCCATCGCGGTTCAGTTTTTGCGGTCCCGGTAATTCGCGGTTTTTTTTGTAATATTATTTTACTATATAAATCATTAAAAATGAAATATTTTTGTGTTTTCCATAGCTCTTGCTCTTCTCTTAGTATCTTTTATGTGTTTAACCACTTAAGCCCCGGAGGATTTGGCTGCTAAAGGACCAGGGGTTTTTTTGCGCTTTTTTACTGCGTGACTTTAACGGACAATTGCGCAGTCGTGCGACGCTGTACCTAAACGAATTTGACGTCCTTTTTTTCCCACAAACAGAGCTTTCTTTTGGTGGTATTTGATCACCTGTGCGATTTTTTGATCACGCGCTATAAACAAAAAAAGAGCGTAAATTTTGCAAAAATAACAATATTTTTCACATTTTTTTATATGAAATTCCCCCAAAAAAAAAGTAAAAATCAAAATTTTTTAACATTTTTCGGCCAATTTGTTTTATGCTACCTATGTTTGGTAAAAAAAATCGCAAAAAGCGTATTTTGATTGGTTTGCGCAAAAGTTATCGCGTTTACTAACAAAGGGAAAGATTTTTGTCATTTTTTTTTTTTTTTTAACGCGTAATGGCGGCGATCTGCGATTTTTTTTTCGGTACTGCGACATTGCGGCGGACAGATCGGACCCTTGACTGACATTTTTGACACTTTTGGGGTTACCAGTGACATTACTGCAGTAATCAGTGCTATACATATGCACTGTTACTGCAAAAATGACACTGGCAGGGAAGGGGTTAACTTTATTGGACAGGGAGGGGTTAAGTGTGTCCTAGGGGCGTGATTCTAACTGTGTAGGGACATTCCTATTGGTGTAAAAGCAAAGATCAACCGTTCTACATAGTAGAACGGACAGATCTTCACTTTTACACAGGGAGAACTGACAGGCAGCTTGTTTACACAAGCTGCTCTGTCTTTCTCCCTTCACAGGAGCGATCGCAGTGTGACTGGCGGACATCGAGTCCGCCGGTCACACGCACTGACTTGACTGTGAACGAGCCGCGGCGGGCGCGCGCCTCGGCGGGCGCGCGCCCGCCCGCGATAGGCTCGCAAGTCAGTGACAGGCGAGTGACGTACCGATACGTCACTCTGCCTGGCCGGGGCTGACCGCCGCAGTATATAGTCGTGCGGCGGTCGGCAACCGGTTAAATGAGTTTCTATTGTTTTAAAAGTGTGTTTAAAGACCTTAAAATGCTTTTACACGTACAGTGACAGTAAAATAAACATGCCTACAATGCATTTTAATAGGGTTTTTCTATTTAGCGGAATTTCACTTTTCGCGGCTGGGTCCGGAACGTAACCCCCGCAATGGAGGGAGGTTTACTGTATACACTAAAATGTCAAATATACAAAAAGGATTGCAGTGCTCAAATAAAATAAAGTGAAAAACATATTAAAGTGCATCAATTGTATACATTGTCCCAGTGATGGGTTGTAACATACAATGTGAACTCCTATATTTTATATAAATGTCTTACACACAAAGGGATAAATTACAAGCATTTATTTCTTTTAATTTTGATGATTATGGCTTATAGCGAGTGACACCCCAAAATTTAGTTTCTCAGAAAATTTGAATATTTTATATAAGACTAATAAAAAAAAGGGATTTTTAATACAGAAATGTTGTCTTACTACACTGTGTAATGCATACTGTACTGTACATGGACAGACTTTTCACTAATCCAACATTTCTGTATTAAAAATCCCTTTTTTTTATTACAGTAGTCTTATGTAATATTCAAATTTTCTGAGATACTGAATTTTGGGGTGTCACTAGCTGTAAGCCATAATCATCAAAACTAAAAGAAAGAAATGCGTTAAATATATCACTCTGTGTGTATCACATCTTTATAAAATATATGAAATTCAGTTTTTGAATTAAATTGCTGAAATAAATTAACTTTTTGATGATATTATAATTTTATGAGATGCACCTGTATAGTGTTTTTGCATTAGAATTAATTAAAATGCATTTAAAAAAAAAAAAAAAAAAAAAGCTGTGTTTGAAAAACTGCTACACAAATACTGTGTGACATAAAACATTACAAGGACCACCATTTTATTCTCTAGGGCCTCTAATAGAAATAAATAAATAAATATATATATATTATAGTTGGGGGTTTTAAGTAACTTTCTACCCAAAAAAATGCTGATTTCTACATTTAAACAAGAGTGTCAGAAAAATGCTTTCAAGTGGTTACAAATCCTTATTTTCAGCCGCAGAAATTCTCATAAAAAAAAAAAAAATAGCTGTTTGCCTGGTTTGTTTTCCTGCCAGCAGATTTGAATTTTTCAGTTGGTGATCTAAAAATAGAACGGCCCAAGCTGGTGTTTACCCGCTGTTGCCATGGTGACATCCCCAGCTACTCCCAGAAATTGGCAGCAAGCCAAAGTCATGTGACCTGTGAGGTCTATAAAAAGGAGAGTTGGCAGTTGGAAGCTCAGAGAGTGTTTAGACTCTGAGAGAGAAGGAAGCGTTTTGTGTTGCTCTTCAATCTTATCATATATTGAGAGATGAAGTGGTTTAAACCAAACCGAGATCTACCTGTGCAAATAATCCAAGATCAGCCAGCACAGGAGACAGCTGGACTTCCAATGGAAGACCACCAGCCAGCCGCACAGACCCCGGTTACTGCCCCACGAAGGGGTCTGTTTGGGGCAATTAGACGGCTTTTAAAGAAAAAAAGCAAAGCTCACCCTCTGTACACCAACCAAGAGGGATCATTAGAGAAAGGGGCGGGATCCTCGGCCGAGGACCCCCAGCCAGCCGCACAGCCCTTGGTTACTGCCCCACAAAGGGGTGAGCAAAGGGCAGATAGGCGGCCTAATATGAAAAATAGCGTTGAACCTCTGAATATCATCCAAGAGAGATCAACACCAGAGAGAGCGGGAAAAGATGCTTTAGGTAAGTATTATAATAGAGGTATATAATGCAGGCACTGTAGAGGAATATAATGTACTGAATGCCCCCCACATACTGTATATACTATATACACTGGGGTCACTGGATAGAGTAGAGAAATAGAAAAGGGATAGAGGGGAAATCTTCTGATGGGGACACGGCATTCGGTGACAACGGTCTAGGATGGGGACTGAGATCACATTGGAGAGATTTCTTCCCAAGTCTTGCTGCGTTTACAGAACAGATAATGAAGGGAAATCTCTGCATTGGGATCCTTCCTGTTGGCGGGCTGAAAATAAACTAAACTGGCTTGCAATTAACAGCCAGAATGTGACAGTTGCCTGACTCTTCAGTTGACCATTGGGCAGCCAATCAGGTTTGAAGGTGACAGGTATCAGGTGTGGAGGAGATGCACAGACCTGACAGGCAGCCCAACTGTCAACTAAAGCATTGCCCAAGGCAGGCTGACAGAGCTGCTGTCCCAATAACTGCCACCCCCATCATTGTCACTGGAAGTAGTCATGTGGACAGTCGTATTCTGGGCTCTGTATGGGGGCTGCAGGAGCAGAAGAAGATTCCTTCTATCATATAGTGACCAGGACATAGCAGCCCACCGGACTCATCCCCCTGCTCCTGCAGAACACCCACTCTATATTTTTTAAGTATATCATTTTAATGAGTTCACTATACATATTTCAGCCTCCAGAGTATCAGCAGAGTTCAGGTCGCACCCTTGTTGTGCAAATGCTGAGATAAAACCAAATACAAAATGTTGAAATCTTTATTGATTAGGATAAGCAGAACGATGAGCTTACATTGAGAGGGAGGAGGAGTTAAGCTGGGTATTCATGCGCAGTTTTATTTCATTCACCGCAGTGGGATGAAAAAACTGACAGATCCCCACATCCACACAAGCGATAAAACTGTAGGGATGTCTCCTGCTTATTGTAGTCCCACGGCTGGGACTCCCCCAGGAACACACAGATTAGGGCTGCAGCCATTGGCTTCATGTACTGATCAATGCGGCTTCTCCAGCAGGACTGTTCAATGGAAGCCGATCATTAGACCGGCCATTGTTGAACAGACAGCGGTACACACTGTATGGACTGGGGCCTCATGATTCCTAACAGCAGCCCTGTTGGCTTAACCACTTGCTGACCGCCCCATGCAGATTTACTGCGGCAGGGCAGCTCGGCTGTGCATAATCACGAAGATCTATGTGATTATGTGCATGTGATAAAACACAACGGAAGCCAGACCGCGGGAGGAGCAGGCGTGATCGCCGTCGGGGAAACTTTTACGATTCATCATTTAACCACTTAAGCCCCGGAAGATTTTACCCCCATTCCGACCAGGGGGTATTTTGCGATTCGGCACTGCGTGACTTTAACGGACAATTGCGCGGTCGTGCGACGCTGTACCTAAACGAATTTGGCGTCCTTTTTTTCCCACAAACAGAGCTTTCTTTTGGTGGTATTTGATCACCTGTGCGATTTTTTGATCACGCGCTATAAACAAAAAAAGAGCGTCAATTTTGCAAAAATAGCAATATTTTTCACATTTTTTTATATGAAATTCCCCAAAAAAAAAATGTAAAAATCAAAATTTTTTTACTTTTTCGGCCAATTTGTTTTATGCTACCTATGTTTGGTAAAAAAAATCGCAAAAAGCGTATTTTGATTGGTTTGCGCAAAAGTTATCGCGTTTACTAACAAAGGGAAAGATTTCTGTCATTTTTGTTGTTTTTTTTTTTAACGTGTAATGGCGGCGATCTGCGATTTTTTTTGCGGTACTGCGACATTGGGGCGGACAGATCGGACCCTTGACTGACATTTTTGACACTTTTGGGGTTACCAGTGACATTTCTACAGTAATCAGTGCTATATATATGCACTGTTACTGTAAAAATACACTGGTAGTGAAGGGGTTAACTTTATTTGGGAGGGAGGGGCTGTGTGTATCCCTAGGGGCGTGCTTTCTACTGTGATTGGCTGGGGCTTGAGCTGTATGGACACTGATCAACGGATCTACATACTAGATCCGAGTGATCAGTATCCTAACAGCAAGGAGAATGACAGGCAGCTTGTTTACACAGGCTGCCTGACATTCTCCCTCTCCCCCGCCGATCGCCGAGTGACCGGCGGACATCGGGTCCGCCGGTCACACGCGCGGGGGGGTCCGTGACCACGCGGGAGTGGGAGCGCGCCTCCGGGGGCGCGCGCTCGCTCCCTAGACCCTCACAAGCTAGTGATGTAGCCCTACGTCACTTTGCCTGTGAGGGGCTGACTGCCGACGTAGATCGGCGTTAGGCAGTCGGCAAGTGGTTAAACACTGGGATATTTTTATGAACTTTTGAATTTTTTGAATGAACAATCGTTATATTGTATGTTACAACCCATCACGGGGACAATGTATACAACTGATGCACTTTAATATGTTTTGCACTTTATTTTATTTGAGCGCTGCAATACTTTTTGCATATTTGATAAAAATAAATTTGGATTTCTTAAATTTTTTTTATTGGAAATATTTTTTAGCAGAAAGTAAAAAATATTGTTGTTGTTTTTTTTTTTTTCAAAATTGTCGCTCTTTTCTTGTTAATAGCGCAAAATCTAAAAACCGCAGAGGTGATTAAATACCACCAAAAGAAAGCTCTATTTGTAAACCTTCCGGAGCTGAAGTGGTTAAATCACAAGTACTACCAAGCAGGAAGCACAGCCTGCATGTGTAATGTAGAAGATCGGTGGTCATTATCACCAAGATCTCAGCGCAGTGAGAGATCCCATTAGGATTTCTTCCTTTTGGTGGACAGAAGGTTGAAGTCTGGGTATAGGGGGTGAATAGCTGTAAGAGATTCCACAGGGACTCCAACTTACACTTGTATTGGCATAGATAGCCGTGCACTGAGAAAGGACTCCCAGTGCCGTGAACCCCCATATTCTCCATGTTTATATAGAATTCCTATAAAGAGAAACGTGTCACAGAAGATCATTTCCATAACACAGATGACATTCACTTACATATGTATGGAAACCCCCTCAAATGTCCACACATTCTGTGTAACATCAATAAATGAATATATAATGAAAATATATAATATAATGAAATAGCAGGAATAATAATAATCTTTTTTTTTTCTCTCCCCAGATGGATATAATAACCCAACCCCCAATGAAATGGGATCAACTCTACTGGTTGACTCCATCAGTGAGGAAACCCAAGTGGTTCCATTTACCACAGAAGCTGGGAAAGCATCGCACGCTAAAACCACGGAGGAGACAGAAGTCATGCCATTCACCAAGGATGAGCAAAGACAAGTTACTCCATTCACCCATAACGGGAAACCACGAGTGATAGTGATTCCATCCACCGAGGATAAGGATGCACGAGTGATAGTGATTCCATCTTCCAAGAGCCAGAAAATACAAGAGATCGTGATTCCATCAACCAAAGGCCAGGAAGTAGAAGTGATAGTAGATCCATCCACAAAGGAGCAGGGAAGACGTATGTCAACGTCCACCAAGGAGCAGGGGACGCAGATTACAAGACCCACAATTAGCAGGGGAATACAGGTGAATGTGCCTGCATCCACTATGGACCAAGAAATACAGGTGACCCCATTCACCAAGGAACAGGGAACGCAGATTATTACACCCACAACGAGCAGGGGAATACAGGTGAATGTGCCTGCATCCACTATGGACCAAGAAATACAGGTGACCCCATTGACCAAGGAGCAGGGGACACATATGTCATCATATACCAAGGAGCAGGGGACACATATGTCTTTGTATACCAAGGAGCAGGGGACACATATGTCACTGTATACCAAGGAGCAGGGGACACATATGTCACTGTATACCAAGGAGCAGGGAACGCAGATTACAAGATCCACAAAAAACAGAAGTCTGCAGGTGAATGTCCCTAAATTCAATATGGTCCAGGAAATAGAGGTGATCCCAATCACCAAGAACAGGCAAACACAGGTATCTCTAAACACCAAGGATCAGGCAATTCAACCAGGTCTCTCCCTCAAGGATCAGCATACACCGGTAACTCCTCCATTAACCAGAGGGAATGAAAAACTTTCAGAATCTTCATCAAATGAACTCCTGTTCAACGGGAACATTGAGAGTAAAAAACAGTTGGCAGCTCCAATAGTCCCATTAAGACATGCCACAGTGAAACAGCCATGCGTACTATCCTTGGAAAAATTTAATTTCCATAAAATACTTGGAGAGGGTTCCTTTGGGAAGGTGGTGTTGGCCTCCCATGCCGCCATTCCACAGAAGGTGGCCGTGAAGATCATTAAAAAGAGAACACTGCTTGATGAGGATCCCAGCCAGGCCACCAAAGAACATCACATATTGATAAACTACAAGAACAATCCGTATATCACCCATCTATTTGGAACATTTCAGACAAAGGTAAGTATTTCCATCTTTCATTTTTTCATCTCTTTTCTGTGCTGCGCTCCACTACTGATCAGACCCTCTAATAGTTATTCAAATCACAACCTTGTTGGGAGTCGACGCGATTACAAGGTTAACCGGTTGCCGACTGCGTACAGTATATTTACTGCGGCAGTCAGCCCCGGCCAGGCAGAGTGACGTAGATCTACATCGCTCGCCTGTCACTGGGATTGGAGCCAATAGCGGGCGAGCGCGCGCCCGCTGAGGCTCGTTCAGGGAGGAGTGCGGGCATGTGACCGGCGGACCCGATGTCCGCCGGTCACTCGCCGATCGTCGGTACAGCAGGAGAAAGGCAGAGCGGCTTATGTAAACAAGCCGCCTGTCATTCTCCCCTGTGTAAAAATGAAGATCAAACGGTTCTACTATGTAGAACCGTTGATCTTTGTTTTTACACTAATAGCCATGTCCCACTACAGTTAGAAACACGCCCCTAGGACACACTTAACCCCTCCCTGTCAATACAGTTAACCCCTTCCCTGCCAGTGTCATTTTTACAGTAACAGTGCATATGTATAGCACTGACTACTGCAGTAATGTCACTGGTACCCCCAAAAGTGTCAAAAATGTCAGTCAAGGGTCCGATCTGTCCGCCGCAATGTCGCAGTACCGCAAAAAAAATAGCAGATCGCCGCCATTACTCATTTAAAAAAAAAACACCAAAAATGACAAAAATCTTTTCCTTTGTTAGTAAACGCGATAACTTTTGCGCAAACCAATCAAAATACGCTTTTTGCGATTTTTTTTACCAAACATAAAACAATAGCATAGCATAAAACAATTTGGCCGAAAATGTTAAAAAATTTAGATTTTTGCATTTTTTTGGGGGGGAATTTCATATAAAAAAAAGTGAAAAATATTGTTATTTTTGCAAAAATTACGCTGTTTTTTTGTTTATAGGGCATGATCAAAAAATCGCACAGGTGATCAAATACCACCAAAAGAAAGCTCTGTTTGTGCGAAAAAAAGGACATGAAATTCGTTTAGGTACAGCGTCGCACGACCGCGCAATTGTCCGTTAAATTCACGTAGTAAAAAATCGCAAAAAAACCCCTGGTCAGGAAGGGGGTAAAATCTTCCGGGGCTTAAGTGGTTAAGCATCTCCTCTTCCCCCGATGATGGTCTTTAGATCCGTCAATTAGTCCTTTAGGCACTAAGTGATGAATTGGAGGAGGTGTAAGGGAGCTTCACTTGTGTCCCACACCAGGTTTTACCCTAACATCCAGACAAAACTAGTATTGTGATCAGGATCGTCCAGTCATAGCGGCCTACGTATTTTCTCTCTTTGGTTTTCGCAAACTCTTAAAGGAAAATCTCACATTGCACTGTCTGTGTGTGTGTGTCTTCATATATTCCTCCACAAAATGAAATCCTATTTGTCTCTAATGTAACCTTTATCTCTTATTTTCACACAGAATCATCTGTTCTTCGTCATGGAATGCCTCGGTGGAGGGGATCTTTGGAAACTGATAGACGTTTACAGACCCCTTAACGTTGACATCATAAGGTAAGTCCAATGACAGGGCCATGACGGAGTCGGGGGTGGCTGGCCACTGAGACTAGGCAATGACGCAGCCAGGCACCTCCAACTGAGCCCCGTCCATCCATACCCCAATGCACTATAGTGAGAAGTCACTTCAACTTTAGATTTTGTTAGCCTGTAATGATTTTGAATGCTAATTTATGTTTTTCTTTCTCCTTCAGAGGTCTCACTGCTGAGATTATTTGTGGACTGCAGTACCTGCATGCTAATGAAGTCATCCATAGGTAAGTATCAGATTATCTGACAAATAATCACCCCTTGGCTTCTGTTATTTTATAATGAATCAGGAAGACTTTCCACCAGAGTTCCCAGTTGTGTTGCCTCCCATAAAGTCTCATTACATCTGCTGCAGAAGTCTCCCTGCTCATGTCATGTTCTGCCTAATCTAACTGTTCATTTCTTTTCTTCACAGAGATCTCAAACCGGAAAACATTCTTCTGGACGACGCCGGTCACGTACGGATCGCTGATTTTGGCGTGTCTGAGATTGGAGTCTCCGAGTCCAAAAAGACCACAGGATATGCGGGTACAGAATTATACATGGCTCCAGAGGTAAGATTGGTGATTTCCTGATATTAGACTTAGTTGTAATGCTTATTATGGGATATATAGAGAAGAGATAAAGAGGGCTCCCCATTCAATGAATAGAGAATTCCTCCATGGGGTCCAGTGGGTCTCTAGGTTGGAACTATATCCAACAAAGATATGCAAGAGAACAGTGTTAATTTTGGCAGCAAATTTCAATTTAGTTTTAGTCTTAGTCTTAAGACTAAAATGGCATTTTAGTTTTAGTCCTATTTTAGTCTTCTGCAAGTGTTTTAGTTTTAGTCGTATTTAGTCGACTAAAACTCCAGTATATTTTAGTCGACTAAAACGCCCTACATTTTAGTCGACTAAAACTCATTTTAGTCATCTATAATCAAATGGGTGTAGTTCAATTGTAATTTGTAATGCATTATTTAAGCATTTCTCTACAATTTCCAAACTCATTATATACTACTGCTGGTCCTGGAGTGAAAAATCTAATATGTTATTATTTATGCTTTGAGCATGCACCAGTTTTAATTTTTGGCAGCAAATTTCGAGTTAGTTTTAGTTATAGTCTTTTGACTAAAATGCCATTTTAGTTTTAGTCGTATTTTAGTCTTAAGACTAAAATGCCATTTTAGTTTTAGTTGTATTTTAGTCATCTGAATTGTGTTAGTCGACGAAAACGTTTTAGTCGGTTTTAGTCGACGAAATTAACACTGCAAGAGAAGGAGATGCCTGGAGAGTGACTCAAAGGCACCACATCCCAATGTAAATAGACAAGAAAATCAACCCCCAATGGGGAAGAAAAAAATGGGGAATTTTTAAGGTACCAGTAAATTGAACATCAGAGCATTATTTAAAACATACAGGTTTCATTTCAATAGTTAAAAGAAATGAACCAAAAAATAATATACAGACATACAACATAATTAAAACCAATTATTGTTTGCTGTATACATTATATATATATATATACACACACACACACACACAAAACACAAACCTGATTGCAAAAAAGTTGGGACACTGTACAAATTGTGACTAAAAACAGAATGCAATTATGTGGAAGTTTCAGATTTTAATATTTTATTCAGAATACAACATAAATGACATATCAAATGTATAAACTGGGAAAATGTATCATTTTAAGGAAAAAATAAGTTGATTTTAAATTTCATGGCATCGACACATCTCAAAAAAGTTGGGACAAGGCCAAGTTTACCACTGTGTGGCCTCCCTTCTTCTTTTTATAACAGTCTGCAAACGTCTGGGGACTGAGGAGACAAGTTGCTGAAGTTTAGGAATAGGAATGTTTCCCCATTCTTGCTAAAATGTCTTAGCTCTTTTTTGTTGCATCTTCCTCTTTATGATGGGCCAAATGTTTTCTATGGGTGAAAGATCTGGACTGCAGGCTGGCCATTTCAGTACCCGGATCCTTCTTCTACGCAGCCATGATGATGTAATTGATGCAGTATGTGGTCTGGCATTATCATGTTGGGAAATGCAAGTTCTTCCCTGAAAAGACAACATCTGGATGGGAGCATATGTTGTTCTAGAACTTGGATATACCTTTCAGCATTGATGGTGCCTTTCCAGATGTGTAAGCTGCCCATGCCACACGCACTCATGCAACCCCCATACCATCAGAGATGCAGGCTTCTGAACTTAGCGCTGATAACAACTTGGGTTGTCCTTGTCCTCTTTAGTCCGGATGACATGGCTTCCCAGTTTTCCAAAAAGAACTTCAAATTTTGATTCGTCTGACCACAGAACAGTTTTCCTCTATGCCATAGTCCATTTTAAATTAGCCTTGGCCCAGAGAAAACGCCTGCACTTCTGTATCATGGCTTCTTTTTTGACCTATAAAGTTTTAGCCGGCAACAGCGAATGGCAAGGTAGATTGTGTTCACCGACAATGTTTTCTGGAAGTATTCCTGAGCCCATGTTGTGATTTCCATTACAGTAGCATTCCTGTATGTGACGCAGTGCCGTCTAAGGGCCCAAAGATCACCGCCATCCAGTATGGTTTTCTAGCCTTGACCCTTATGCACAGAGAAACTCCTTTCTGATATTGGGATTCTACTCCATGACATTATCGTATATATATATATTAATTTTTTCAATAATTGGTTTACATTATATTGTATGTTTGTCTATTATTTTTTGGTTAATTTCTTTTAACTATTAAAATAAAACCTGTATGTTTTAAATAATGCTCTGATATTCAATTTACCGGCACCTTAAAAATCACAATTTTTTTCTTCCCCATTGGGTCGATTTTCTTGTCTATATCCAACAAAAGGTTGGAAGTTCTATGTTACAGCGGTGTTGGAGCTTCTTTGTGGAGGACATTGAGGCTGGGTGTAGATGGATAGATCTGTCCAGCCCAATTCACACATATAAATGGGATAAAAGTTCTCGGAGCTCCTCACCTGCTGTACTCCTCCTTCTCTTTACCATGGTGAGAGTTTGTGAAATTTGAGCTATTGGGGTCAGTACATCTTTATCTGCCCTCTTTAATAGGCACAATTAAAGTGTACCTCTAGGCACAGGTAGACCCTCTCTTAGGCATTTCTTGGTGTCTGAGTCCTCATTATGGGGAGTCACACTCTTTATCTGTACTGGTGACCATTGATAGCGAGAAAATGAAGGGAAATGCAAAATAGTAAAGCTGTCCCAAGAACAGGAATAGAGGGAAAGTCTTCCGATGACGGCTACAAGACTCTTAAGAGTAGAAAGTTCCTCGCTGTGGTGATTTCCTTTGACTTCCTCTTGCATCTCTGGAACAGAAAGTGAAGGAAACTTTTCTCAATGGTACACAGAGAGCAAAAATAAACTAGCAGGGGTATTAACCCTTCCTGCTTGAGGTCATTGTAGCCATATTAGTACACTTGCAACAAGAACAATTGATTACGGTCTGTGATACTTTTTTTTTTTTTTTTTTTTGCACCAACATCCACATTTTCATGACAAGCTTTCTGGTGTGCCCCCTTCTTCAATGCCCAAACAGTACTTGGCCTTGAAGAAGGGGGAATACCCCAAAAGCCCTGAAAATTTGGATGTTAGTGCAAATTAAAAAAAAGTATCACGAATGTGAATTTATCAATATATATGTGTAAAGCGCTGCGTAAAATTGATGGCACTATATAAGAACCTGTAATAAATAAATGGACAGTACTCAATTGTTTTTGTACTCTATCCAAAACCAAAAAAAAAAAAATTGTGACTATACATAAACTTTAAGCCCCTCCTCCAATATTCACAAGCTCCGCCCTAGTTTGATATCAATGTTAGGACTCCTGGGAGGCTTCTGTCATCATATATCAGCATGGAGTCATCTCTGTCCTCTGCCGGGCCTACAAATTTGCTCAACCTTCTTTCTCTCTCTTATGTTTTTACAGGTCCTTTCAGGTATACCGTACTACACCATAGCAGACTATTTCTCCCTGGGAGTGATAGTATACGAGATGGCCAAGGGCGAGCATCCATACTATAATGAGAATCAGAAGACGAAGGACCTTCGGAAAGCAATCGATAACGACACCCCGTTATATATAAAGAAGAAGATAAAGACTCCCATCCAGGATCTCATATCTAGGGTAAGTATACACAGAGCTTTACCTTCTCCTAACAGACAAAACCCTTTCCAGGTTATATATACCTTGTTAGGATTTTAGTAAACATGATTGCACATTCATGTGGGTCAAAGCAGTACTTTCAGCATGCTGACTGCTTAGTGCAGGGGTGCTCAACCCGTGGCCCACAGAGCCCTCTGATGTGTCCCGTGACCTCAAACCAGGGAAGCGCATGCCTGGGTTCACCAACCCGTTGGACGCAATCTGGGCAGGGAGCCACGAAGAGTGCAGGAGCCGCATAAGCCAACGCTTCCTTCTGTTAGAAGTCACGTGGACCCATACAGCCTGACAACCCCCCCCCCCCCCACATCTGAAAATATAAAATTATATTTTTGCTAAACTGACATGGCTGTGATAATCTGCTTCTCAGCCATAGCAGAAATTATACCCTTATCCGTGGATACCTATTCAGTTGAATAGTGCTGCTCTGCAAGTCCCCCGCAATCACGTGCAAAACAAGCAGAAGTGGTGTGCTAGTGGGGATAAAGCAGGCAGCGGGGAGGCAAAATCAAACATTTGAATAAGTTTGTAAAGTTTTTACAATACATTTTTTGGGAATTTTATTTTTTGTTAATTTTTTTTACAATTATTTAACTGCCCTGTTGGGGGGTGGGGGGCTTTGGTGAAATATCAGGGTTCTAAACAAACTCCTGATGTTTGACAATTGAGATAGAGAAAAGGACTTAGGACAGAGTTTTATCAGTTCCTTTCTCTGCAGCCTCAGCTACTAGGACTAGATCCACAAGTGTCAGCAATAAGACAGTACAGCCGGCCCCCCAGGTCAGCAGGTGCCTGGGCCCCCCTTTTGAACTGATGGGGCCCGGGTGCAGTACAGGAGGGCTGGCTGTACTGCCTTATCAGTGGTCCTGGTCCCAGGCAGAGTGATATCAATGGACTTCTCCTGGGACCTTTCCAGCAGCCTAGAGAGCGAAGAGGAAAAAGGAGGTCAGTGTATTAAACACATACAACGGCCATATTAGCACCTATAAAAGGGTTAACAACTATTAGGCTGCTATCACACTAATCCTCAGGTGCAGCGCAGTGATTGGCAGTGAAAGATCATTTTATAAAATGTATTCTTCATAACAATTCATTGCCAAATATCCTGTTTTATTTTTAGGTGAAATGTTTAGTTTTCCTTTAAAAACTCCCGAGCCAATATTACACAATAAGGT
The DNA here is from genome assembly GCF_965119305.1 of Pelophylax lessonae. NCBI lineage: Eukaryota > Metazoa > Chordata > Amphibia > Anura > Ranidae > Pelophylax > Pelophylax lessonae. Next base: position 48,760,313 of record NC_138780.1, on the reverse strand, counting down.
TCCATACTACGACCCGATCCAAGCATGACATAGTAGGGGGAATCAAAGCAAAATCATGGAAGTTGAAATATATGTCACTGTCAGAATTCAAAATTAAAACGGGGGTTCTATCGTTCACATATGTCTGTTGCTCTTTCCTGGTTTCTAAACATATTTCTTTCTCCTTTACAGCTCTTACAGAAAAACCCGGGAAGACGGGCATTCCAGGTACATGACATCAGAAAGCACCCGTTCTTCAAACCCATCAACTGGAAGGAAATAGAGGAAGGAAAATCACCCTCACCGCTTCCACCAGATATGGTAAGTATATAAATCATGGAGGAGTCCATGTACATGGGGGGGGGGGGTCAGCCCCAGGAATGAATTCAGCTTATTCTTGGTGATAATTATTGTGTATGGGTCAGGCGAACAGCTTAGACCTGCTATTATTTACCTGGTGATCCCGCCACTAACACACTTCCTGTCCTAGGGTGACAACACACACTCACTGCCTCTATGGAGAAGAAGCGTTGTCACCCCAGCCTGCCTTCCTAATTAGAACTATAAACACCTGCACCTCTCCTCTTCTCTTCATTGCATAGAGGGGTGTTGCTTTGTAGTTTACAGACGATAGCTGAGAAAGCTGATAATGATGTTTAAGATCTCAGCTCAGTGCACAGGAACTTAAGCCGGCCTTAAATCGATTCTCAGCCCGTTCAGCAGGGACCAGCTGAGATTCCATCCATCTATGGGCAGACTGGTTTTACTGAAGTTGATCCATACAACCAGCCTGTCTGATATTTTGCATGAGATCACTGAGAGCGGCTATAGCCACCAGCAGTGATCATTGTGTTCTGCCAGCAGGGAAGGCTCCCCACCAGCAGAACACAATCCTACAGTAGGAGGGATTTCTCCTTTAGCACTTGGGTGGTGGAAGGAAATAAAATTGTATAATCTATAGCTTGCTTTACAAGGACACTGAATTTCTGACAGGATTACCAGGTATTTTTCTGTACCTGTACTAAGCCTGAAAGAAACAAAGAGAGCTAATGCAGCCCCCACATCTAAGGACTTCACAGGAATATGTGACATTTTGGTCCTTGGGTGTGATAATGCAGTGTAAGACTTCTGACCACTAGAGGGAGATGTGGTTGAAGGAGCCTTCTTGGGGGAATTGACTGCCCATCGGGGGTTGGGTTCACCAAGCTTTGTTACCGTTTTCCTGTATCAATCAGAAACACTAATGAATGTCTTTTTCCCATTTCAGATTCCCAAGAAAGAGGTGAATAAAGGAAGAATAAATCTAGCGCAACTTTTGATCTGCAACAACTACGAGAAGAAGATAGATATGAAGGACCAGGAGAACTTTGTAGGCTTTTCCTACATCAGCGAAAGTCTGAAGCCGTAGCCAATGGCTTCATTTCCAGCACCATCAGAGGGCCATTAAAGCATATCCACAGGCTTATAAAACAGACAGGAGGGGGGGCACCCATCTATATGTAGACTGTTGCAGCAATGAAATAAAATGAAAAGAAAACTCTCACAAAGTTGTGGAGCGCAATCTGCATCCCACCGAGGATGACATCACCACGTTGGGGGCGTGGTGACATCATCCTTGGGAATCCCTGAGCCTTTACCAAAAGCCTCTCAACCCACAGGATGCGGCTTGTGCTCCACCACTTTTTGACTACTCTCCCTTCCGAGAGTTTCGGAGGCTTTCGGCAAACGCTCCAATATTTTCCTGAGGATGACATCAGCATGCTGGGGGGCATATTGACATCATCCTTGGGAACCTCCGAGCTTTTGTCTTGCAACCACGGGATGCGATTTGCGCTTCACCACTTTGTGACAGCTCTTCTACTCAAGCCCAACTACATGCCAGGGCTGCTTTGCAGACACAGCCGCTTGCTGCCTGCTCCCTGCCTCACAGACCAACTACCAGCCTGCGGGACCCTACAAGAGAAGCCAAATCATCAGGACCACAGGTGCCACAGCCTGACAGCTCTCCTGACAAGATCATCACCATCCTGGCCCTGCTCCTCAGACACGGCTGCTTGACTTTAACCACGCCCCTGAAGCCCCTTCCAGCATTAACGTAAATCAACTATTGCGGGGATGTAGTAGAGTTCAGTTTGTTCCCCAGTAAAGAGGGGGTGCCCAGTTGGGCCTCATTGCTAGGTTTAGGAAGCTCCTAGCATCATAGGACAATTTACTACATGGACTTTGTCTGATGGAAAAGGTGAACACTTTATATAAAGAGCGCCAATGTTTACTCTACCATGGATGGTTGATCCAGGGAATAATCCGATCGCCTTCGGGGGTCAGGAAGGAATTTTTTCCCAGTTGGAGCAAATTATATGATGCTGCACAAGGGTTTTTGCCTTCCTCTGGATCAACTGTGTGTTCCATAACATCCCATCGCCTACTAAGACCCAAGTCCCGTACATACAGAAGAAACCACCAAGCTTTGTGCCCCGTGTCATAAGACACAGTGAAACCACCAAGAATGTCTTCCCTGTAGGTGCAGAGATTTTATACTGTAACCCCTAAGCTTTGCTATGTATGTATAAAGAGAATAAAAATAAACTTTTAACTCCAATTCATTCTGGAAATGTATTTTATTGTAGTTGCTGTTTTATAGTATGGAAACCCCAACTATGTGGATGTGAAGCACACTTTAGCCATTTACATGGGGCAGAGGAGACTTTTTGCTCTGGCATGCTCTATGAGGGGCTATTAGTGAGCTGGTATAGGAGCCTTGTGATATCTATAACCAATTCAGTAATAAATTGAAGGGAATTAATTATTGCCAAACGAAAAGTAGTGAACTTCACTCAGCAGAATCCACAGTGGAGTGGAATCTCATCTGTAGTAGGGATGATCGAACTTTTGAAAAGTTCGGTTCGACCAGAACACCCGAACTTCCCGAAAGTTCGGCCCGGATTTCAGAACCCCGTTGAAATCAATGGGACCCGAACTTCGGTAATCAAAAAACACCATTTTGAAGGCCTAAAACCCAATAAATGCCCCTAAAAAGTGCCTAGGGTTCTGGGTCATGCCCCAGGGACTATTAATCACACAAAAAAAAGTTCTTAAAAATTGTCGTTTTTGATAGAGAGCCAATTATTGAAAAAAAAAAAGAGAGATTTCTTTGGATTTAGTGTCTGGGGGGTCTAAAGGGTGTACCTGTGAAGTTTCAGCTCTGTAGCATGTCCAGAACCAGAATTATAACATACCAAACCTTCAAAAATGACTTTTTTGCTTAACCGCACCTTTCTTTCGCTCCTAATCAACGGCACAGCCAATGTGTATGATGGGGACATAATGCAGTGCACTGGGAACAAGATTAGAGTTTTTTTTGGAAAAAGGTGCTGTCTCTTTAAATGTGCATATAATTAACGGGTGTATTTCCACAATGGGGCTATTATTACCAAATGTTTTCAAGAAGTCCAAAGATGTATGTAGTTGCACTTTATTTCATGTAAAATGGTGTTTGGTGCACTTTAACTTGAATTCTCACAAGAAACAGACATATATGCACGGATACATTGAGGGTTAGGGTTAGGGGTAGGGGCCACAATGTAGTGCAGAGTGAACAAGATTAGAGATGTTTTGGATGAATACTGTTGTCTCTTGACTTTGAATAGAAGTAAAGGATGCTTAAAAATTGGGCCTTTGGTGGTGCCGACGATGCCTTGACACCATAACCCTATGAAAGTGCTGGTCATGAAGGCAATAATTGCCTTTGTAAGGAAAAAAATTACAATGATATGCATCTGTGTGACAGGTGCGCAAAAATTGTTGTTTGGGTGTTGGTGGAGCCATACCACTGTAAGCCCAAAGAGCTGGTGTTGAATGAAGGCGTAAAAATTATGAAGGTGTGCACATGTGGAACAGGTGCGCAAACATGGTAGTTTTGGTGTTGGCGGAGCCTCCCCACCATAACCCCAAAGAGCTGGTTTTGAAGGAGGCCAAAAAATTATAAAGGTGTCCACCTGTGGAACAGGCTCGCAAACATGGTAGTTTTTGTTTAGCATAGCCGCCCCACCATAACCCCAAAGAGCTGGTGTTGAAGGAGGCCCAAAAATTGTTGTGATGTGACTGCTGAGCCTCAGTTTAAGCCTGGACCATGGTGCCACCCTCAAACCCTCCTCTCATTCTCTTTACGTTCACAGAACCTCATTTTGGTTATAACAAAAATACCATGTTTGCGCACCTGTTCCACAGGTGCACACCTTTACAATTTTTGGGCCTCCTTCAACACCAGCTCTTTGGGGTTACGGTGGGGAGGCTACGCTAAAGAAAAACTACCATGTTTGCGAACCTGTTCCACAGGTGCACACCTTTACAATTTTTGGGGAGGGGGAGCATAGCATAGCCTCCCCACCATAACCCCAAAGAGCTGGTGTTGAAGGAGGCCCAAAAATTGTAAAGGTGTGCACCTGTGGAACAGGTTCGCAAACATGGTATTTTTGTTATAACCAAAATGAGGTCCTGTGAACGTAAAGAGAATGAGAGGAGGGTTTGAGGGTGGCACCATGGTCCAGGCTTAAACTGAGGCTCAACAGCCACATCACAACGATAGCCTAGTCTACATGGTCTGCATCAGGTGCATCAAAGCTTGATATCCACGACTGATTCATTTTAATGAATGTCAAACGGTCGACTGAGTCAACACCAGCTCTTTGGGGTTATGGAGGGGAGGCTATGCTAAACAAAAACTACCATGTTTGCGAACCTGTTCCACAGGTGCACACCTTTACAATTTTTGGGGAGGGGGAGCATAGCATAGCCTCCCCACCATAACCCCAAAGAGCTGGTGTTGAAGGAGGCCCAAAAATTGTAAAGGTGTGCACCTGTGGAACAGGTTCGCAAACATGGTAGTTTTTGTTTAGCATAGCCTCCCCACCATAGCCCCAAAGAGCTGGTGTTGAAGGAGGCCCAAAAATTGTTATAACCAAAATGAGGTTCTGTGAACGTAAAGAGAATGAGAGAAATAACCCCAAAGAGCTGATTTTGAAGGAGGCCAAAAAATTATAAAGGTGTGCACCTGTGGAACAGGTTCGCAAACATGGTAGTTTTTGTTTAGCGTAACCTCCCCACCATAACCCCAAAGAGCTGGTGTTGAAGGAAGCCCAAAAATTGTAAAGGTGTGCACCTGTGGAACAGGTTCGCAAACATGGTAGTTTTTCTTTAGCGTAGCCTCCCCACCGTAACCCCAAAGAGCTGGTGTTGAAGTAGGCCCAAAAATTGTAAAGGTGTGCACCTGTGGAACAGGTGCGCAAACATGGTATTTTTGTTATAACCAAAATGAGGTTCTGTGAACGTAAAGAGAATGAGAGTAGGGTTTGAGGGTGGCACCATGGTCCAGGCTTAAACTGAGGCTCAGCAGCCACATCACAAGGATAGCCTAGTCTACATGGTCTGCATCAGGTGCATCAAAGCTTGATATCCATGACTGATTCATTTTAATGAATGTCAAACGGTCGACTGAGTCAACACCAGCTCTTTGGGGTTATGGTGGGGAGGCTATGCTAAACAAAAACTACCATGTTTGCAAACCTGTTCCACAGGTGCACACATTTACAATTTTTGGGCCTCCTTCAACACCAGCTCTTTGGGGTTATGGTGGGGAGGCTATGCTAAACAAAAACTACCATGTTTGCGAACCTGTTCCACAGGTGCACACCTTTATAATTTTTTGGCCTCCTTCAAAACCAGCTCTTTGGGGTTATGGTGGGGAGGCAATGCTAAACAAAAACGACCATGTTTGCAAACCTGTTCCACAGGTGCACACCTTTACAATTTTTGGGGAGGGGGAGCATAGCATAGCCTCCCCACCATAACCCCAAAGAGCTGGTGTTGAAGAAGGCCCAAAATTTGTAAAGGTGTGCACCTGTGGAACAGGTTCGCAAACATGGTAGTTTTTGTTTAGCATAGCCTCCCCACCATAGTCCCAAAGAGCTGGTGTTGAAGGAGGCCCAAAAATTGTAAAGGTGTGCACCTGTGGAACAGGTTCGCAAACATGGTAGTTTTTGTTTAGCATAGCCTCCCCACCATAACCCCAAAGAGCTGGTTTTGAAGGAGGCCCAAAAATTGTAAAGGTGTGCACCTGTGGAACAGGTTCGCAAACATGGTAGTTTTTGTTTAGCATTGCCTCCCCACCATAACCCCAAAGAGCTGATTTTGAAGGAGGCCAAAAAATTATAAAGGTGTGCACCTGTGGAACAGGTTCACAAACATGGTAGTTTTTGTTTAGCGTAACCTCCCCACCATAACCCCAAAGAGCTGGTGTTGAAGGAGGCCCAAAAATTGTAAAGGTGTGCACCTGTGGAACAGGTTCGCAAACATGGTAGTTTTTCTTTAGCGTAGCCTCCCCACCGTAACCCCAAAGAGCTGGTGTTGAAGTAGGCCCAAAAATTGTAAAGGTGTGCACCTGTGGAACAGGTGCGCAAACATGGTATTTTTGTTATAACCAAAATGAGGTTCTGTGAACGTAAAGAGAATGAGAGTAGGGTTTGAGGGTGGCACCATGGTCCAGGCTTAAACTGAGGCTCAGCAGCCGCATCACAAGGATAGCCTAGTCTACATGGTCTGCATCAGGTGCATCAAAGCTTGATATCCATGACTGATTCATTTTAATGAATGTCAAACGGTCGACTGAGTCAACACCAGCTCTTTGGGGTTATGGTGGGGAGGCTATGCTAAACAAAAACTACCATGTTTGCAAACCTGTTCCACAGGTGCACACATTTACAATTTTTGGGCCTCCTTCAACACCAGTTCTTTGGGGTTATGGTGGGGAGGCTATGCTAAACAAAAACTACCATGTTTGCGAACCTGTTCCACAGGTGCACACCTTTATAATTTTTTGGCCTCCTTCAAAACCAGCTCTTTGGGGTTATGGTGGGGAGGCAATGCTAAACAAAAACGACCATGTTTGCGAACCTGTTCCACAGGTGCACACCTTTACAATTTTTGGGGAGGGGGAGCATAGCATAGCCTCCCCACCATAACCCCAAAGAGCTGGTGTTGAAGAAGGCCCAAAATTTGTAAAGGTGTGCACCTGTGGAACAGGTTCGCAAACATGGTAGTTTTGTTTAGCATAGCCTCCCCACCATAGTCCCAAAGAGCTGGTGTTGAAAAAGGCCCAAAAATTGTAAAGGTGTGCACCTGTGGAACAGGTTCGCAAACATGGTAGTTTTTGTTTAGCATAGCCTCCCCACCATAACCCCAAAGAGCTGGTTTTGAAGGAGGCCCAAAAATTGTAAAGGTGTGCACCTGTGGAACAGGTTCGCAAACATGGTAGTTTTTGTTTAGCATTGCCTCCCCACCATAACCCCAAAGAGCTGATTTTGAAGGAGGCCAAAAAATTATAAAGGTGTGCACCTGTGGAACAGGTTCGCAAACATGGTAGTTTTTGTTTAGCGTAACCTCCCCACCATAACCCCAAAGAGCTGGTGTTGAAGGAGGCCCAAAAATTGTAAAGGTGTGCACCTGTGGAACAGGTTCGCAAACATGGTAGTTTTTCTTTAGCGTAGCCTCCCCACCGTAACCCCAAAGAGCTGGTGTTGAAGTAGGCCCAAAAATTGTAAAGGTGTGCACCTGTGGAACAGGTGCGCAAACATGGTATTTTTGTTATAACCAAAATGAGGTTCTGTGAACGTAAAGAGAATGAGAGTAGGGTTTGAGGGTGGCACCATGGTCCAGGCTTAAACTGAGGCTCAGCAGCCACATCACAAGGATAGCCTAGTCTACATGGTCTGCATCAGGTGCATCAAAGCTTGATATCCATGACTGATTCATTTTAATGAATGTCAAACGGTCGACTGAGTCAACACCAGCTCTTTGGGGTTATGGTGGGGAGGCTATGCTAAACAAAAACTACCATGTTTGCAAACCTGTTCCACAGGTGCACACATTTACAATTTTTGGGCCTCCTTCAACACCAGCTCTTTGGGGTTATGGTGGGGAGGCTATGCTAAACAAAAACTACCATGTTTGCGAACCTGTTCCACAGGTGCACACCTTTATAATTTTTTGGCCTCCTTCAAAACCAGCTCTTTGGGGTTATGGTGGGGAGGCAATGCTAAACAAAAACGACCATGTTTGCGAACCTGTTCCACAGGTGCACACCTTTACTATTTTTGGGGAGGGGGAGCATAGCATAGCCTCCCCACCATAACCCCAAAGAGCTGGTGTTGAAGAAGGCCCAAAATTTGTAAAGGTGTGCACCTGTGGAACAGGTTCGCAAACATGGTAGTTTTTGTTTAGCATAGCCTCCCCACCATAGTCCCAAAGAGCTGGTGTTGAAGGAGGCCCAAAAATTGTAAAGGTGTGCACCTGTGGAACAGGTTCGCAAACATGGTAGTTTTTGTTTAGCATAGCCTCCCCACCATAACCCCAAAGAGCTGGTTTTGAAGGAGGCCCAAAAATTGTAAAGGTGTGCACCTGTGGAACAGGTTCGCAAACATGGTAGTTTTTGTTTAGCATTGCCTCCCCACCATAACCCCAAAGAGCTGATTTTGAAGGAGGCCAAAAAATTATAAAGGTGTGCACCTGTGGAACAGGTTCGCAAACATGGTAGTTTTTGTTTAGCATAGCCTCCCCACCATAACCCCAAAGAGCTGGTGTTGAAGGAGGCCCAAAAATTGTAAAGGTGTGCACCTGTGGAACAGGTTCGCAAACATGGTAGTTTTTGTTTAGCATTGCCTCCCCACCATAACCCCAAAGAGCTGATTTTGAAGGAGGCCAAAAAATTATAAAGGTGTGCACCTGTGGAACAGGTTCACAAACATGGTAGTTTTTGTTTAGCATAGCCTCCCCACCATAACCCCAAAGAGCTGGTGTTGAAGGAGGTCCAAAAATTGTAAAGGTGTGCACCTGTGGAACAGGTTCGCAAACATGGTCGTTTTTGTTTAGCATAGCCTCCCCACCATAACCCCAAAGAGCTGGTGTTGAAGGAGGCCCAAAAATTGTAAAGGTGTGCACCTGTGGAACAGGTTCGCAAACATGGTAGTTTTTGTTTAGCATAGCCTCCCCACCATAACCCCAAAGAGCTGGTGTTGTAGGAGGCCCAAAAATTGTAAAGGTGTGCACCTGTGGAACAGGTTCGCAAACATGGTAGTTTTTGTTTAGCATTGCCTCCCCACCATAACATTAAAGAGCTGGTGTTGAAGGAGGCCCAAAAATTGTAAAGGTGTGCACCTGTGGAACAGGTTCGCAAACATGGTAGTTTTTGTTTAGCATAGCCTCCCCACCATAACCCCAAAGAGCTGGTGTTGAAGGAGGCCCAAGAATTGTAAAGGTGTGCACCTGTGGAACAGGTGTGCAAACATGGTATTTTTGTTATAACCAAAAAGAGGTTCTGTGAACGTAAAGAGAATGAGAGGAGGGTTTGAGGGTGGCACCATGGTCCAGGCTTAAACTGAGGCTCAGCAGCCACATCACAACGATAGCCTAGTCTACAAGGTCTGCATCAGGTGCATCAAAGCTTGATATCCACGACTGATTCATTTTAATGAATGTCAAACGGTCGAAAACGAGTCGGTGGAGAGTCTAGTTCGATGGTCTGTGACGAATCCTCCTGCTGCGCTGAATGCCTGTTCCGATAGGACACTGGAAGCAGGGCAGGCCAACAACTCCATGGCATACTGGGCCAGTTCTGGCCAGTGGTCTAATCTTAAGCCCCAGTATGCCAGTGGATCAGCTTCGTCACATGAAAAGCCCTCTGTGTCACTTTGTGCCCTGACGTAATCGTCCACCATGTGATGCAGACGCTGTCGATGCGATGTGGCAGCTGAGAGGCCTGGGCGGTGAGGACTAAAAAAAGACCGAAAGGCATCCGTCAACCGCACGCCTTCTCCAACGCTCCTCTCGTGACCATCAGTAGAATCCATGGTAGGTTGTCCCCGCCCCTGCACCCTACAGGAGTCGGGGAACGTGTTCACCAGAATCCTCTTGAGACTGTCCTCAAGGGATTTGATCCTGTGGACTCTCTGGGTGAATGGGTAAAGCTCCGAGACTTTTGACTTGTACCGGTGGTCAAGTAGGGTGGCTAACCAATAGTGGTCAGTCTGTTTAATGGCCTTGATTCTGGGGTCCTTTCGCAGGCTCTGAAGCATGATGTTTCCCATGCGTCGCAAATTAGCGAAGGCCTCAGAAGCTGACTCCTCGGGGTCACTCAAAACGACATTATCTTGAACGGGCTCCTCCTCCTCCCAGCCACGCACTACTCCAAAGTGTCCCGAGGGAGTCAAACTAGGCCTTGCAGATTGCCGCATGTCTTCCTCCTCCTCCTCCTCCTCAAACCCTGCAAAAGTTCCCGCAGAATCGTCCTCCTCCTCCTCCTCTTCCACCCCTGGATCCTGCTCAGGCCTCTGGGAGCTAGGCATAATGGGGTCAGGATTCTCAGGATAAAGGGGGCCTTGAGAGGCAAGGAAGTCCTCCTCTTCCTCCTGCTGCTCTGCCTCCAGTGCCCTGTCCATAATGCCACGCAGAGTGTGCTCCAACAAAAACAGTACCGGTAGGGTGTCACTGATGCATGCGCTGTCCCGGCTGACCATCCTTGTGGCCTCCTCAAATGGCGAGAGGACAGCGCATGCATCCTTAATCAAAAGCCACTGCCGTGGTGAAAAGAAGCCCAGGCGCGCAGAGCCAGTGCTGGTGCCGTACTCGCATAGGTATTCATTGAGGGCCCTCTGCTGCGTGTACAGGTGCTGCAGCATAGCCAAGGTGGAGTTCCAGCGGGTGGGCATGTCACAGACAAGGCGGTGTACCGGCAGGTGAAACTCGCGCTGCACTTCGGCCAAACGTGCAGTGGCACTGTACGACCGCCTGAAGTGACTGCACACCCTTCTTGCCATCCTTAGCACATCCTGCACTCCCGGGTACGAGTTCAAAAACCGCTGTACCACGAGATTCAGGACATGGGCCAGGCATGGCACATGGGTTAACTTTCCCTGACGAAGGGTGGCCAGGAGGTTTGACCCATTATCAGTAACCACCATCCCTGGCTGCAGCTGGCGTGGTGTCAACCACCTCTGGGCCTGTGCCTGCAGAGCCCCAAGAATCTCAGGGGCAGTGTGCTGCCTGTCCCCTAGACACACAAGCTGCAGCACTGCGTGACACCTTTTGGCCTGAGACATAGAATAGCCCTTTGAACGTTTACGTGGTACCTCATCATATTCAAGGGACCATTCTGCAGAGGAGGGCATGGAGGAGGTAGAGGAGGAGGAGCAGGAGGGGGTAGAAGTGATCGATCTACCCGGATCAGCGACACCACCAGCTGTTTGCAGATGTGGAAGCAGCCCTGGCTGCAGCACCGAGCCCTGGCTACAATCCCTTCCGCTGGCAAGCAGTGTCACCCAGTGAGCAGTGACAGAAATGTACCGTCCCTGCCCATGTTTGCTTGATCAAGTGTCAGCCGTCAAGTGTATCTTACGGCTGACTGACTTGGCCAGGGACGACACTACATTGCCTTCCACATGTTGGTATAGGGATGGCAGGGCCTTACGGGCAAAGTAATGCCGACTTGGCACCTGCCACTGTGGAACTGCACATTTTGCGAAGTCACGGAAGGGAGCAGACTCTACCAGGTTAAATGGTAATAGTTGCAGAGCCAGTAGTTTTGCCAATCTACTGTTTAGACGCTGGGCATGTGGGTGGCGGGGAGTATACATTTTTTTTCGTTCCAGCATGTGTGGAATCGAAATTTGGCGTCTAGATGTTACAGCTGGTGGTGTGCTGGAGGTAGATGCGACACTGCCTGCTATATCATCATCCCTGTCAGTGGAGGCTACCAACAGGTGACGAGTGACTATAGCAGGGCCAGGAACAGACTGATGTGCAGGTGGAGCACGAGGAGAAGCGCGAGGAGGACTAGGAGGCCGACTGACCGATCTTTGGCCCTTTTGTGGGTTCTTTAAATGCTCCTGCCAACGGGCCGAGTGGTGGGTTGTCAAATGCCTGTTTAGGCAGCTTGTACCCAGGTGGTTGACATTTTTGCCACGTTTTATACCCTTCTTACAAATCTTGCAGATCGCAACTGTTTTGTCTGCATGGGATGTCTCAAAAAAGGCCCAGCAAGAAGAGGTGTGTATAGTGGCCCGGGAGACAACAGGTGTGGCCTTAGATGGAGCGGGCCATCTGCTCTCCCCTCTTGCTTGCTCTGCCTCCTCCTCAACCTCAGACCCAACATCAGACTCCATAAAGGACTGAGCATCAGGCTGGAGTAGATGGCCGACACTGTGGTCAAACAGCTCAGCTGACTCCTCTGCCATGTCTGAAGTTGGGTCTAAGGGAGGACGTGAGGTGGACATGGACTCATCTGTATTTGTTCTGACAACTGCAGAAGACTGACCACTTTTCTCTGCCTGGGTCACTGTAGTTGCAGATGATGCCGATGATGAGGGTTTGGTCATATAGTCCACCACCTCCTGTACGTACTGTGGACGTATAGCTTGGAACAATCCAAATGGTGGCCTGGCTGAGGACTGACCACCACGTCCACCCCTGCCTCTAGACACCCTAGAAGCTGTGCCCCTTTCCGCAGCAGGGCCACGTATGCCTTTTCTTGGTCTACGTGACATATTTGTCACTGAGGGGTTGGCAACTGTGTGCGGTGAAAAACGCACACTGCTATGCGACCCACAGTTGTCGCTGGATACAGCACAGCAGATATGTGTCACGCACAGTCGCAAAGCCTTTTGCACAGTGGACCTAACGCTTTGAACAACAGGTGTTAAGTTGTCACTGAGGCTTTGGCAACTCTGTGCGGTGAAAAACGGACACTGCTATGCGACCCACAGTTGTCGCTGGATACAGCACAGCAGATGCGTGTCACGCACAGTTGCAAAGGCTTTTGCACAGTGGACCTAACGCTTTCAAGAACAGGCGTTATGTTGTCACTGTATTTTGCTGCCTAGCAAGCACGTATACCTGCTGTAGATATATCAATTCAGCAGCACTGTGCAACGTGCTCACTACACAGAACCCTCACACTTTCACTTTCCCTACAGAAACTCAATAATTAAATATAACTAATGTAGTACAAAGTTCCCTAACTACACTAGATATCCCTTTCCTCACACTAAATAGAAAGCTCCATACAGCAGAAGACTGACACTGTCCCTTAAATTTTTATTTTTTTTTTTGTTACTCAAAAAACCAGCACAATCGCTGTATCCAACTACACTGGCTGTAAGCTGAATGCAATTCTACTATATGGAGCTTTAGAACCACTCGTCTATGCAGAAAATGTAGTGTTCCAAAGCAGGAGTCAGAGAAATGCTTCCACTCTCTTCAACAGGCTATGTATCACTGTGCTAGGGTTTAGACGGGGCTATTTTATATACTGTGGGGCATATTCACTCCTGATTGGCCTCTAGTCCCCGTAGTCACTCCAATCACGTTCCTAGGAGACTCCTGCCCCCTCATTGGCTTTTGCTGACGTTTCTGGGCCAATCACGGGCTTTTAAAGCCCAGTTCCTGTCCCAGTGCATTTTGGGCGGTTCTGGTGGCCGAATACCAAACTTTTACCGCAAAAAGTTCGGTATTCGGCCAAATATCGAACATCCAATGTTCGGGTCGAACCGATGGTATATATATATATATATATATATATATTTTAACCTATCACACCGACCTAACATAAATAGTGTTACTGGGCTTTTTTCCGTGGGGCTGCATATCTCCCTTTGTGCTAGGAGCGCGTCGCACTGCACTCTCCCAGCACAGAGACCAGGGTCTCACAGAGAGCCCTGGACCCCGTACTAACAATTGGGAACCGGAACTCCCGATTCCTGGTCACCTGATCGCTGCGAATGGCTACCACAGTGATCAGTCACTGGAAGGACCACCCCTGTGTTTTTCGCTCAGAGAATGGAGGAGAGAGATACATCAAATCTCTCTCTCTCCTTGCAGAGTTTAAAAAAAAAAAATAATAATAATAAAAGACATAAAATACAAAAAAATACCTAGATCAAGGTTCGATTTAGGTCATTGAGTTAGTGTTTGGTGTAAGGTCAGGGTCAATGTTTATTTTTTTTAACAGGATTTTTTTTTTTATAATTAGTATGAGTGTCAGTGTGTTTTAGGTAGGATAAAAAAAGAAAAAATGCGCAGTATTGTTTCTGGGCTGTACTGCGGGTACAAACAACAACTAACATACACATATGTGGTATTGCAACAATTGCAAAGAGCAGGAGAATTTAATTTGAGTTGTTATTTGGTGGAAGGTTATGGTAGTAGTAAGAAATATACAGATACATTTAAAAACATATATATATATTTTTAAATATTTTCCTTTGCTAATAATAAAAAACAAAAAGAATTAAAGAATTAGGAGATATCAATTACCACCAAATGAAAGCCCAATTTGTCCTGAAAATTGCAGAATTGTGATTAGGCATTAAAAATTGTTTTACCCTTGTGCACCAAAGGGATAAAGGATTTGGATTGGGATTTCTAATAATTTCATTGACTTATGATGATTGGGCATCCATAAACATTTAGCCATACAGTAGAACACATGCACTATAGACAGTTGTGGGCTACCGGTCAGGTGGATTGGTACTGGAGGCCGCCATGACACACTGACAAAAGGATGTGAGGAGTAAGTCGGGTACCTGTCAAAAGGTAAAATAATTAATATTAAAATAAGTTAGGAAGGCACATGGTGTGCAAACTGCAAAAAAATCACATTAAAACTTACTGTCAGTTCCTGAGGTTCCAGTTCTTCAATATTATGAGAAAAAAAGTGCCTCTGGGATCTCAGGAACGGTGATTGGATTACCGGATCCCATCACTGCTGTCAGCCTATCGGAAATCACCGCCACCTGTGACGAAACCTCTGTAAAGAGTTCAATGTACTAGTCAGTGTGTCCCTGATTTCCTGTTCTGGTGACAACACTAATAAGCTGGATTTCCCATCACTTTCTCTCCCAGTCATAACTGTCACCAAGGAAAATGGAGAGGGAGGCCCTCCCCAGTGAGAACACTGTCAGCCATAGCAAAGTAAATAGGGCTGGGGGTACATTATCAGCAGACATGGTCATTTTGCCCTGGAATGGGCAAGTTACATTTTGTTCAAAAGTAGTCTGAGTTTTACACACTCATTTTTAAATATTGCCTATAGTTGTACTTTAAGTAGGCCGCTTATCACCCACCATCATATCGCTTGCCATCCATGATATATGGTCTCAGCTCCCAAAGTGCTGCCTGTAACCTCGCCATAGGCTCCTCATTCAGGGACACATCCATCTTCTCATTCCCTAATGGATCAGAAAATCAGTTTAAACAAATAAAAAATGTCTCCATGTTGGGTGGGAGATCCAAAGCAAACATCAAGTATCAATCACCGTACTAATTCCTTACATGAGATGTGAGACTTCACAGCGTTCGGTAGTCAAGAACATAAAGTATACCCCAACACAACCATGGACTGGGTTCTGATCCATTTAAAGAAGTATGGCCAAACCTCTTTTGGCTGTACTTCTCTTGAGGATCACAGAAGTGCACTTACAAAGGACTATATAAAAAATACTTGTGCGCTGCTATGTGTATAATGATGTAAATAAGTGTGAATATTTGAACTGTGACTTAAGAAAGTCATGTGACCAGTGACGCAACGCGTCAGACAGAGCCGTTGACGTCACTTCCGGTGTCTCATAAACCAGGTAGTAAGCGGTGAGGAGGCGAGCTCTTTATGTCCTTTTATCATAAGCAACTGTACAAGACGTTATAAAAGGTGAGTGGGCAATTTTATATATATTTAATAAAAACGCATATATTTAAGCAATATTGCGCTATGATTGTCTCTTGTGCTCTGAGCAATCTCTAAGGAGCAGTTTCCACTGTATGCTACAAGGACTGCAGCGGATCCTGGATACAACACATGTTTTTTCATGATTATTGAAGACCTGTATACTTAAAGCGGAGTTCCACCCAAAAGTAGAACTTCCGCTCATTTGCTTACCCCCCCCCCCCCCTCCGGTGCCACATTTGGCACCTTTCAAAAGAAAGTAAACAGTAAAGTTAGCCCAATTTTTTGTAGATTGTGAAAGATGATGTTACGCTGAGTAAATAGATACCCAACATGTTAGGATTTAAAATTGAGCACACTAGTGGAATGGCGACAAACTATGGTACTTAAAAACCCCCAAAAGCGACGCTTTAAAATTTTTTAGTGGTTACCAGTTTGGAGTTACAGAGGAGGTCTTTTTTTAGAATTATTGCTCTTGCTCTGGCGATCGCGGTGATGCCTCACATGTGTGGTTTGAACACCGTTTTCATTTGCGGGCACAACTTACGTATGCGTTTTCTATCGTGCACGGGCTCACAGCGACCAGGGTGCTTTAAAATTGTTTGTTTTTTTCCTATTCAATTTTATTAAATTTTTTTTTTAGCACTGTTTAAAAATAAAAAAAAAAAAAAAAAATCTGATCACCTTTTATTGCTGTGAGAAGGAATGTAAACATCCCATGTGACAGTAATAGGCAGTGACAGGTACTCTTTATGGAGGGATCGGGAGGAATGTGACAGTAATAGGCAGTGACAGGTACTCTTTATGGAGGGATCGGGGGGGGAATATGACAGTAATAGGCAGTGACAGGTACTCTTTATGGAGGGATCGGGGGGAATGTGACAGTAATAGGAGTGACAGGTACTCTTTATGGAGGGATTGGGGGGGAATGTGACAGTAATAGGCAGTGACAGGTACTCTTTATGGAGGGATCGGGGGGAATGTGACAGTATTAGGCAGTGACAGGTACTCTTTATGGAGGGATCGGGGGGGGAATATGACAGTAATAGGCAGTGACAGGTACTCTTTATGGAGGGATCGGGGGGAATGTGACAGTAATAGGAGTGACAGGTACTCTTTATGGAGGGATTGGGGGGGAATGTGACAGTAATAGGCAGTGACAGGTACTCTTTATGGAGGGATCGGGGGGAATGTGACAGTATTAGGCAGTGACAGGTACTCTTTATGGAGGGATGGGGGGGGGGAGGGGGATGTGACAGTAATAGGAGTGACAGGTACTCTTTATGGAGGGATCGGGTGGAATGTGACAGTAATAGGAGTGACAGGTACTCTTTATGGAGGGATCGGGGGGGGGGAATGTGAAAGTAATAGGAGTGACAGGTACTCTTTATGGAGGGATCGGGGGGAATGTGACAGTAATAGGAGTGACAGGTACTCTTTATGGAGGGATCGGGTGGAATGTGACAGTAATAGCAGTGACAGGTACTCTTTATGGAGGGATCGGAGGGAATGTGACAGTAATAGGAGTGACAGGTACTCTTTATGGAGGGATCGGGGGGAATGTGACAGTAATAGAAGTGACAGGTACTCTTTATGGAGGGATCGGGTGGAATGTGACAGTAATAGAAGTGACAGGTACTCTTTATGGAGGGATCGGGTGGAATGTGACAGTAATAGGTAGTGACAGGTACTCTTTATGGAGGGATCGGGTGGAATGTGACAGTCATAGGAGTGACAGGTACTCTTTATGGAGGGATCGGGGGGGGGGGGGCAATGTGACAGTAATAGGAGTGACAGATACTCTTTATGGAGGGATCGGGGGGAATGTGACAGTAATAGCAGTGACAGGTACTCTTTATGGAGGGATCGGGGGGAATGTGACAGTAATAGGAGTGACAGGTACTCTTTATGGAGGGATCGGGGGGAATGTGACAGTAATAGGTAGTGACAGGTACTCTTTATGGAGGGATCTGGGGTCTAAAAGACACCAAGCCCCTCCTCTGCACTGCATTGTATTCAAAATACTGAAATAGGCATTTTTGAATACTGACACTTTTTTAAATTCGGCACCGTTATCCGCCGAGTAAACCGGAAGTGGCGTCATGACGCCGCTTTGTGGTTAATACATCGGAGGCCCGATCAAAGCTGAATCCGGCTTTGTTTGGGACTCCAAACAGCCGGCGGACGTGCTGGCTGGTTGTTTGGGTCTCCTTGTGGGGCAGGAGACCCGGGCTGACCTGAGGAAGGCGGCGGGAGTGGGGGGAGGTTCCCTCCCACTTGCTGGGATAACGGCTGAGCAGCTCCCGAGCCGCATCGGCTGTTATCTTCTGAAAGCCGACCGCCGGCTCTAAAAAACAGTACCGGGAGATTACCACTCCCGCAAATCTACCGGTACGTAGATTTGCGGGAGTGGTTAACTTTAACTTACATGGGGCTGAAGTCCACCACTGGCTGACATCACAGAGCCGGTCCAGGCTCTGCAGGGATCTTGACAATAACGTTGGGATCTGCCCAAATGACCTGACTGGCAGCTGGCTCAGCCTCTCCGCACGCTGCTGAGAACCTGAGCCAGCTGCTCCCACCCCCTCCATAACCCTTCAGAGAGCGCTAGAGGGGAAAAGCACAGAGCAGTGTCTGACAGTCGGCGCTCTGTGCTCAGAGCGGAGCCGAGAACAGTCAGTCTTTGATCGATTGGTTCTCGGTGTAGAGCCGGCAGGGGACAGCAGCAGCATCAGATCCCTGTTGCAGCCATCTAGGGGAGTATGTAAGTTTATTTAGTTTGATTCCCACACTTCTCTTTTAATGTATTATGGACACCATTGGAAGCAGGAATAAAATGTTTGTATTGGGTGTAAACAAGTACAGTTTTGCACCTATAAAGTCTGTGTGAGTTTTACATTTCAGTTACGGATGGAGCACAGAAGGCTGAATTACCCAATCCCTACTTAAAGCTGAACTCCAGATATCATTACTTTATTATGTTTAAATGTTTTATATTTTACCTCTACAATGTAATTTTAATTTGTTATTCCAACCACATACAAAGCATCAGTCTGAAAGCTTTGAGTTATTATAGTTTGCTTTGCCTAGACTTCAGCTTTAGGTACAAAATATAGATGGGTTTGTTGAATTTCATATCACAATGCGTCATGTTCAATTATTACGCGGATCTCAACTTTGAAGTGAAGTAATTAAACAAAATACAGCTAATCTGACCGGTTAACCATCATCCTGACGACACTCGAACACCCGGGATCCTCACCTTCCAGCTTCCGATGCTGCTCTAGTTCACAGGCATCTAGATACGAGCTCAGTATGTTTTCAGGGATCTTATCGGCTCTACAGCGATTAAGAGAAATTTGAGATGGCATTATGGTGTATTTTAGTGAGCATATCACATGAGTTAGTATTTTAATGTTTATCTTACAGTAATACCATACTGGACAAGATAACAAGTTCACCTTACTGTATGGACCATAATATACATGTACTGTATCTACACTTTTCACTCTCCCCTATATTGGGAACAGTGGGATTACCGATGTTCATAAGCGCCCCCTTTTGGTTTTGCAGTTCCCAGGTTAGACGATCCCAGGTGACCCTCCATCACAGGCTCTGTGTGGCAACAGCTTTAACTTATTCGTAACTAAGGAATCAATTGTGATAGGCATTGCTCCAAATGGGCGTTTTCATTTTTAGACACATTGTTATTTATATATACTTCTTTGTAGATAATGGATTGAACCTGTTCCTGAAGAAGTTGTTCCCACGAAACGCGTAGAGCATATTAGGATGCAACTTCCATGATTTTGTTTACCATCATCTCTATGTCTGTCTTCACAATTATTTTTCCATCATGAATTTATACCATTACTATTGTGAATGTATTTCTTACCTTCAGCCTGTTCTGAATATATTGTACTATCCATATATGTCATCATTCCATATATTGATTTTATCATCTTACAACATTGCTACTAATTGCTACATACAAATAAAACATTTATTTTGATTTTATTTTATATCCCCTTTTTTGTATATATACTTCATGCCTATACACCTCAATTTAGGGATGGAGGTACAATAGTATTTGTAGCCTCATTTAAAGTCCCAAGCTCTTCTCTTTCTACATATAAGCTCCCCAGAAGCCACCTGTGACAGACCCAACCAGGAGGGGCTTTTGGAGGGGACTATGGGCTAGCCTTCTACCCACCTGATTATGGCCCATGGAGGAGACCGGGATTTTGTCTGCTTCTCCTGGTCAAAGCATAAGTAGAGCCGGTCCTGAAACTCTATGACTGGCCGGGAGTATCTACCAGGATTATGCGGCCAGGAAGTCCCCAAATAAGTGGTGTGGACAGACCGTGCAGACGCACCTTCACCATTCGGGGATTCAGGGATACGGAACTCTTCCTGGGCATATTTCTTATCTTGCCTCGGGTGGTCCTCCAAAGCTGCATAATGCAACATTTGACAATTTTGCCCCTGCTACTACCAACTTTATATTATTAACTTTTTATACAATTTCCCCAAAGATGTTGCCACCTGGTAACCTAGATCCGAGCTGGATCCGGGGTGGGGCATTTAGAAACGAGTGGTGTAATGTGGAACTGTTTGTGGGCATCCTGGTGGGCACAACCTGGCGAATCAAGACTTAATGTGGATAGGTTTTCCAGCACATAGACAAGGGAGGCAGGTTGGGGAATTCCTGTGACTATTAGCCAGACTAAGTCTGGATTTACGCAATTGCAAACACAGACATCGCATGTGATTCGCACCGCATTGCTGTGCAGATCACATGCGATGTCTGCGATGCAAATTCAGCAGCTGAGAAACTCCTGCAACATTGCTGGATAAAGATGGGCTCAGGTAAGTATTAGGGGGGCTACTGCACATAGAAGGTTTTTTTTTTTTCATCTTAACCACTTTACGTCTGCCTGCAGTAATATTACTGCGGCAGAGTGGCTCGTTATTGTCTGACGACGTAATACTACGTCGTCAGACACTCCCCTTCCTCGGCGGCGCGCGCGCGCCGCCGGAGGCTCGCTCCCGCTGTATTCAGTCACAGCGGCAGTCGGGCCAGGGGAGGAGCAGCGGCGATCGCCGCTGCTCTTCCCCGATCGTCGGGGATCTAGTGTGGAGATCCGCCTGCTTGTGTAAACACAAGCGGGCGGATCTCCTAAGTGACAGGCAGGGTCAGATTGCAGGGTTCAGATTGCAGGGTTCAGCATAGCTGAACCCTGGATCTGTCCTTGTGTCACATAGTCACCTCCCCCCACACACGTCAGTAAGCACCAGGCATACATTAACCCCTCCCTCTCCAATAAAATTAACCCCTTCCCTGCCAGTGTCATTTTTACAGTAACAGTGCATATATATAGCACTGATTACTGCAGTAATGTCACTGGTACCCCCAAAAGTGTCAAAAATGTCAGTCAAGGGTCCGATCTGTCCGCCGCAATGTCGCAGTCCCGCAGAAAAAAAATCGCAGATCGCCGCCATTACGCGTTAAAAAAAAAAACACCAAAAATGACAGAAATCTTTCCCTTTGTTAGTAAATGCAATAACTTTTGCGCAAACCAATCAAAATACGCTTATTGTGAATTTTTTTACCAAACATAGGTAGCAGAAAACAAATTGGCCAAAAATTTAAAAAAAAATTTGATTTTTACATTTTTTTGGGGGGAATTTCATATAAAAAAATGTGAAAAATATTGTTGTTTTTTCAAAATTTACACTCTTTTTTTGTTTATAGCGCAAAAAGTAAAAATTGCACAGGTGATCAAATACCACCAAAAGAAAGCTCTGTTTGTGGGAAAAAAAGGACATAAATTTCGTATGGGTACGGCGTCGCACGACTGCGCAATTGTCAGTTAAAGTCGCACAGCGCCGAATCGCAAAAAGTGGCCCAGACGTAAGACAGCAAAATCCTCCGGTGGTAAAGTGGTTAATGCATAGAAAGTACCGTCTGCTTTTATAACCCCTTTAGGAACCATTGTGATTGGTTACTGATTGTTAGTGGGCAACACATTCGGCCACTTGCTAGCAGCTGACAAAGCAATGGCATTTGGTAATGTATCCCCAGCACAGGGCATCATGTGGAGGAACATTTATATACATATTGTAGACAGGAAGAGGTTGGTTCAGGAGGTAACATCTAATGATAAGTTTGCTTTTAGGACGGTGTCTAAGTGGAGGGAAATCTTGCCTTGCGGTGCTAGGCTCATGGGACTGACTTACACCCCATTCACTATCTGTAGTGAGTTTGTGTCTACTCTCTGTGCTTCCATGGGTCTCCTACACTCTATGGCACTTTTTCTTCTGTGTTTCTGTGTGAAATCCTACTTTGTCTATTGTTCATATCCAATGCATGGGAATTTTACATCTGTTCCCTTTTTATATTAAAAAAAAAAATGACTGCATCAGAAAGAATGGTATACAATCAGGAGGTAACTTGAAAGGTCCAAACTTATGAATATCCAATTCTCTCACCGTTTTAATGAGTCAATCAGTAACATGAGTGAATCTGGATTCTTAGGCAGCTACATTAAAATAAAAAGAAGAGATTATCAGTAAACTTTCATCTCCATTCATGAACATTTAAACAATGACATCATTTGAGTTGTCATGTCATCTATACATATGACTGGAGCACATGAGACGTGTATACTGACCACTCTGGGGGTGAGCAGTGCAGGCAGGAAGCGCGATGTAAAGTACGGCCTCCGGAAGATGCTGCAAATCAATACACAGAATTTAATTTCAGAGCTGATAAAAGTGGTAAATCGTAACTATATAACAAATATTATATATATGGAAGCAATAAAAAAAAAAAAGACCTAACTGTAATAAATCCGTAGGGGGCATAATCCAGATTCATACATATCCAAACATCATTTCACGTAAATGGGACTATAAACACATCAACCCGGGGATACTCCATATTACCAATTGCCAAAACAATTTTTGTTACAATGTCTACACTTTTATTATATACAATTTTTTTTAACTATCCCCAACATATAAGAACAAAGGATATTTTGTATTTGAAATACACAAATATATACAACACATAAACATAGAAAGACAAAATATTCAAAGTCCAGATCAGTCTACGCGTTTCAAGGTGCTTCTGCTTCCTCAGGACTGAAGAATGAACTTTTAATGTACATTATATTATATATTATATGTATATATATAATGTACATTATACATATATATTATATGTATATTAGAGAAAGATTAGGATCTATCAAAAAATACATCAAAAATACTATCAAAAAATACATAAAACAACAATAATCACTTACCTGGCTTCCATTACACTAGCTGGAATCTTGCCAGTATTCTGAAATATCTTTACAGCTTTCTCTATGTCCTGCTGTGCCTGAGACTGTGTCTGTACAGGAGGAAAGGAAGCAATAAGCTGTAGCTAAATGACAATAAACTATACAATGGGACAGATAAACATAACCTTTTTAAAGCTTTAATGTGAACAAATCATCAGGGTCAGATGGCTTAAACCTGAGAGTCCTCAAAGTTTTATGTTTGTCCTTTTGCTTCATTACACCTGAGAGTCCTCAAAGAACTTAGCCACGTCATAGCTAGACCATTGTTTATGATCTTTAATGACAGCTTATTAACCAGAATTGTACCAACAAACTGGCGGAAAGCTAATGCGGTACCAATGTTCAAACAAGGGTCGAGATACATATCAGGAAACTACAGGCCAGTCAGTTTTACATTAGTAATTTGTAAACTATTGGATGGGATGATAAGGTAACACAAAGTTGTCACTAAAAGATAAATTGCTCATGCATGCCATGGGTATATGTGGAATGACACCCCAAAATACATTCTGCTGCTTCTCCTGAGTACAGGGATACCCCATGTGTGAAACTTTTTTGCAGTTTAGCCGAGTACAGGACCCCGAAAACCAATCCCCACTTTCAAGCTTTCCAAGGGCGTAAATTGTTGATTTCACTCCTGACTACCTATCACAGTTTCAGAGGTCATGAAATGCCAAGACAGCACAAACCCCCCCAAATGACCCCTTTTTGGAAAGTAGACACCCTAAGCTATTTGCAGAGAGGCATATTGAGTGTTTTGCAGATCTCACTTTTTGTCACAAAGTTTTGGAAATAGGAAAAAGAGGAAAAAAAATGCATTTTCCTGATTTTTCTTCATTTTCCAAAAAAAATAAGAGCTGCAAAAAACTCACATATACTCATGGTATGCGTGAGCAATATATCATTTAGTGACAACTTTGTGTAAAAAAAATAAACAAATTGTCACCTTCCCAAAACTTAGGGCAAAATATAAAATACTCCATGGACTCAATATGCCTCTCAGCAATTAGCTTTGGGTGTCTACTTTTCAAAAAGGGGTCATTTTGGGGGTGTTTGAACTGTCCCGGCATTTTATGTTCAATCTTAGCCACACATCACGCACTCTTCTAACCACTTGAAAACCAAGCCTTTTCTGTGACTTTTTGTTTACATGAAAATTTGTTTTTTTTAGAAAATTACTTTGAACCCCCAAAAATTATATATTTCTTTAAAGCAGAGGCCCTACAGAACAAAATGGTGGATGTTGCAAATTTTTTTGTCACACGGTATTTGCGCACAGATTTTCCAAACGCAATTTCTATGAAAAAAATACATTCTTTTTTAATTTAATGCATAAATACACTATATAATTCCAAATTGTTTGATAAAATTTAAAAGATGATCTTATGCCAAATACATAGATACCAAACATGACATGCTTTGAAAATTGTGCACGCCTGTGCAGCGCCAACAAACTATGTACATTTTTAAAAGCCTTTAAAAGTCTTTACAAGTTACCACTTTAGACTTACAGAGGAGGTCTTCTGCAAGAATTATTGCCCTCGACCTAGCGTTCGCAGCGATACCTCACATGCATGCTGCAATTGCGGTTTACATATGACACTAGACCAATGCTTGCATGCGCCTTTGCGCGCAAGCACGGGGGAGACAGGGGGGGGCTTGATTTTTTTTTAAATTTATTTTGCTTTTTTATGTTATTTTGACACCCTTCCTTTCATTTTTTAATCATTTTTATTGTTATCACAGTGAATCTAAATATCCCCTATGATAGCAATCTGTAGTGACAGGTACTCTTTTTTAAAAAAAATTGGGGTCTTTTAGACTCTAGAGCTCTCCTATAACCTTAACCCATCTGACCACACCAAAATTGGTGTGATAAAATGCTTTTCCAATTTCCCAATGGTGCTGTTTATTTCTGGCGAAACAGAAGTCATGAAATGCTCGTAGCTTCAGTTCCGGTATCTTAGGCCTTAGAAATGATTGGAGCCGTTCTCGGTTAGATAATTGAACCACCGGCTGCACTCTCGGGTTAACCGATGAGACAGGAGAGCCCGAGAAAAACCACGGAAGGCGGCGGGAGGGGGGGGGTCCCGTCCCACTGCATGAAAAAGCAGTCTAGCAGCCAATTATCCGCTAGGATTACTTTTACATGTAAGCGACCGCTGGCTGTAAAAAACAATACCAAGATAATGCCTAAATCTGCAGGCATCATCCTGGTATAACCACTCAAAGTCCAGCAACGTACCAGTACATTGCTGGTCCTTGTTTGGCATATAGTGAAGGTTTTTTTTTTTTTTCATGCAGCCTGTGGGCTGAACGAAAAAAAGAGAACTTAACAGAAATCACCACAGGAATATTGTGTAGTATACACACCATTAACCCCCCAACAACCAAACCCACTGATTTAATAGTGGGTATACATGACAATATTCCACGT
The DNA here is from genome assembly GCF_965119305.1 of Pelophylax lessonae. NCBI lineage: Eukaryota > Metazoa > Chordata > Amphibia > Anura > Ranidae > Pelophylax > Pelophylax lessonae. Next base: position 48,734,785 of record NC_138780.1, on the reverse strand, counting down.
ATACCTAAAGGTATTTTAACTGCAGTGGTGAAAACAGTAAAAGTACAGTAGGAAGAGTAGAACAACATAAAAATAACTGACACGACAACTGTTTTTGGCTTTTTTAGTTTATATATATTTTTTTTTTTTTAACACTTTTTTTTGTGAACTGCAATTTTCCAGCTTAGGGTCTCTCAAAATGTCGATAGCCATCAAACATCTTTCGAGATCCTGTGTTTGTGTGCCCTACACTATGTCGTGCTGTACCCTACACTAATACTCCACTAGTGTGTGGTAGCGACGGAAACAGTCTCCGATGCAGAGACCAGGTTGGTCAGGACATTCGGGACAATAATAGCGGGTGTCACGCCTAAATACGCGCCTGCTACAGACACGACATCTTCTTTGGGGGCGTCGTTGGGTAGGGGTACTCGGGAGGACATTCGGAAAATGCCTCTCATGCAGGCTCACTGCATCTGGAAGGGGAAGTTGGGCAGGAACACCTCTTGGGTACAGGTAGGCATTGATGATCTCTTCCTGGAATTCTAGGAAGGATCCAGTTCGTCCTGACACCCTGTATAGGACAAAGGCGTTCAGCATAGCCAATTGGAATAAATAAACAGACACTTTTTTGTACCAGCGTCTGGTTTTATGGGCAACTAAATACGGCGCCAAAAGCTGGTTGTTAAGGTCCACCCCTCCCATATTAAGGTTGTAGTCGTGGACACAGAGGGGTTTGAATTAGTAATTGCCGTAGTAATTTGGATCGTCGTGTCTGCGTGAAGGGAGGACAGAATGAAAACATCCCGTGTATCCCTCCACTTCACTGCAAGCAATTTGTCCATTTTCAAGCAGGCTCTCTCCCCCCGACTAAGATGGGAATTTACAAGCCGTTGGGAGAAGCCCCGGTGATTAGGTCGCACAGTGCCACAAGCGCCAATTTGTAATTCAAGAAGGTGACTAAATAGTGGCATGCTTGTGTAAAAGTTGTCCACGTACAAATGGTACCCCTTTCCGGATAAGAGTGACACCAAGTCCCAAACTATCTTGCCGCTGCTCCCTATGTAGTCTGGGCAGTTGGGGGGCTCCACAGTGCTATCTCTTCCCTCGTAGACCCGGAAACTAACTGTACAGCCTATGGCCCTGTCACACAGCTTGTACAGTTTGACCCCGTATCTGGCACTCTTGCTGGGAAGGTACTGTTTCATAGCAAGGTGGCCAGTAAACTTAATCAGGGACTCGTCAACGCAGACAACTTGTTCGGGGGTAAACAAGGCTGCAAACCGCTGATTGAAGTGGTCTACAAGGGGCCGAATTTTGTGGAGCCGATCATATTCAGGGTCTCCCCGAGGACGACAGATTTCATTGTCGTTGAAATGCATAAATCGCAGAATTTGCTCGTATCTCTCCCTGGACATGGAGGCAGAGTACACGCGCATATGGTGAATTGGGCTAGTGGACCAATATAGCCGCAATTCACCCTTTTTGGTTATGCCCATGTTGAGGGAAAGGCCCAGGAAGATTTTAAAATCGGGAACCGTTATAGGTTTCCAGGCGAATTGTCTGCCAAGGGGCGAATTTGGGTTAACAGCTATGAATTGTTGTGCATATAAATTTGATTGATCCACAATAGATCAATGAAAAGATCTTCCGTGAAGAACAGCTCATAAAAATTCAGGGGCGCAAAATCAGCTGTTTCCACGTGGATTCCAGGTTGGGCAGTGAATGGGGGAAGTACTGGCGCTGTAGAATCAGTGGGTTGCCAATTGGGATATGCCAGTGCATCAGGGAGGGAACTATGGGCTCTACGGGCCTGTCTTCTAATACGCAGTGGCTGCGGGCCACTACTTGTGCTAGCCACCGCACCAGCTACAACTGCAGTTATGGGACTCGCCACGTCACCAAGTGTTACTGGAGTGCTGGTTGTACTAGGTCCAGGATGTACTAGGCCGCTGGCGCTTGCCAGGCTGCCAGAAGGATGAGCAGCACTAGTACCGACACTCTGCTCCATACGAGCACCCTGCGATCTCTGCACCTCAGCAACTCCAGAATGGGGTCGGGGACACCTGGGTCTAAAAGGGACCCATCCGTCGTCAGAGCTGTCTGTCAGGGAGCCACTGCTCTCTTCTGATTCTTCTGTGATGCTTCCCCATCCCTCTCATCTGACATGGTCAGTATACTGTAATCCTCTGCACTGCTGTACCAACATTTGGTCATTTTAGTAACTAACTTTACCAGTACAGTAGTGTGACTCACAGATAAAAAAAGCACCTGGTTGTCAAGGACTATTTCAACTGCTACCAAAAAAAACTGCTAATGCTAGCAGTGATCAGGTCTGACTCTGCTAACACAGCAGTTTTGTGTGTTGTGTTTTTTTGTAAGTGACAGTAATCTATTGATCACTACACTTGCCGGGGTGGGGTGTGGTGGGGTGTGGTGGGGTGGGGTGGGCTGGGCTGGGCGAAGGGGTTAAACGCAGGTGCTGGCAGGAATCAGTGCTGATCGTGCAAACACCGCGTTTTGGGAATCCTAAACTATGGGGAAGCTAGTATAGTTCTGATCAGATCAGATCAGATATTGATCTGTTCAAACACTATACTTGTAATGGAAGTGTATGTGTGTGTGCAGAAAATAATTCGCTAGCGCTAACTCAAGTCACAATCACACTAATACAAGAATACAGTAAACCACTATATTACCTGTGTATAGTGTGCAATGTGACAGGGGGGAAGGGGTTAACTGGGGGTGATCAGGGGGTTAAATCTTTATTGGGGGTGGGGGTATCGTAACACTAAAAAGAACGACCGCAAGCGCTAAACCTGGTCACAAATCACACTGATACAGGAATATAGGAAACTGCTATATACTGTATGCAGTGTGTGTTGTGACAGGGGGTGTAGGGGTGATCAGGGGGGGATCAGGGGGTTCAATCTTTATTGGGACAGTGTGGCGGGGACCCCAAACCTCCTTGGGACAGAAACTAACTCGCTAGCGCTAACTCAAGTCACAATCACACTAATACAAAATACAGTAAAACACTATATTACCTGTTTATTAGTGTGCAATGTGACAGGGGGGAAGGGGTTAACTGGGGGTGATCAGGGGGGATCAGGGGGTTAAATCTTTATGGGGGGGTGGTGGGTATCCTAAGTGTAAAAGGAAGGGCCTTAAGCGCTAAACCTAGTCACAAGTCACACTTATACGGGTATATAGGAAACTGCTATATACAGTATACAGTGTGTGTTGTGACAGGGGGTGTAGGGGTTAGCTGGGGGGGCGATCATGGGTTAAATGTGCCTATCTAAGTGTGTGTGTGTGTGCCCCAGAGGGGCGGGAGTGAGCGACGTACCGGTAAGTCGCTTTGCCTGTAGGGGGCTGACTGCTGCAGTATATAGTCGTGCGGTGGTCGGCAAGTGGCTAATATACCTACAGAGCCTTACTTTATTTTTAGGGGATACCAATGCTTTATAAATGGATCCCTAAAAGTCCCAAACTAAAAACTGTAGGGGAACATGACCAATATTGACAAAATTTGGTGTTTGGGGGAAGAGTGTTAGGTATGATCAACCCTCTAGAACCATCCCCAAAGTTTATTCATGGAAACCAAAAAGTAGTATGGGACTTTGATTGTACGTTCTGGAGTGTAACAGACACAAACAACAAAAATATGTAAAACAATTATAACAGTTTTATTGGATATCACAAAGAATAAAAGTTTTAAAAACATATTTACAAATAGAGCATCCACATGGGTATCTATATTGGCCTTGGGATCCAGTTTATTAGCCAACACGTTTTGAGGGAGAACCCACTTCATCAAGGCCTCAGATCCTCTAAAAAGTACTGCAAGGAGAGCACATGTAGTACCAATAGTAGATAGCCTGCCAGGCCCATGGGGAACAACACCCGGTCTTTCAACACTGACCCAAAAGGGTTACCAAGTAATGAAAATCACAGCTTTCAAATTTTTGGTGTAGCACAGTTGAAAAAATTTGAGTATTCTAGTATTCTATAAAAAAGAGGAAGAGCTCAGGCCCAAGGTGAGCTGTATTGCTGTAAGGGGTGTTTCCTCAATAAGCTATGGCTAGGTGAGTGAATAACAGGTGTCCTATCTTAGCACCTGGGAATACACACCCAGCATGACATATGTTTGTAATAGCAGCCTCATATTGAGTGGGACCCCTGGTGGGGTATGGGCTCCACTAAACAAAGCATCACACTTCTTTCACCAACTTGCCTTCTTCCCATAGTGCATCCTGGGGCCACCTCCTCCCCAGGTAAGTGACAGACATTTACCTGGCCATCCACATGATGTAAAATAAAAAACATGATTCATCAGACCAAGTGACCTTCTTTGCTTCCTGGACCAGCTCTGATGCCCATGTGCCCACTGAATGTGCTTTTGGTGGTGGACATTGGACAGCATGGACACCGTGACTGGTCTGCGGCTACACAGTCCCATATGTAACAAACAGTGATTCAATGTGTGTCCTGACACATTTCTATTGGAACTAGCATTACCTATTTCAGCTATCTGAGCTACAGTAGCCCTTCTATTAGATTGAACTACATGGGACAACCTTCGCTCCTCATATGCATCAGTGAGTCATTGCCACCCATGACCCTGTCACGGGTTCACAGGTTTCCTTCCTTGGACCACTTTTGGTAGGTCCTGACCACTGCAGACCAAGAACATCCAACAAGATCTGCAGTTTTGGAGGTACTCTGACCCAGTCCTCTAGCCAATACAATATGACCCTTGTCAGAGTCACTCAAATCCTCACACTTGGCCTTTTTTCTGCTTCAGCGACAACATGTTCACTTGCTGCCTAAGAAATCCCACTTACTTTCAGGTGTCATTGTCACAAGGTAATCAATGTTATTTACTTTACCTGTCAGTGGTATGGCTGGTCGGTATATATTATGAAAACTTGGTATTCATAAGACAATCCTTTCATCTTTCAAATGTGATATACAGTATACTGTATAGATACACTATATTACCAAAAGTATTGGGACACCAGCCTTAACACGCACATGAACTTGAATGGCATTGCAGTCTTAGTCCATAGGGTTCAATATTGAATTGGCCCACCGTTTACAGCTATAGCAGCTTCAACTTTTCTCTGAAGTCTATCCACAAGGTTTAGGAGTGTGTCTATGGGAATGTTTGACCATTCTTCCAGAAGCGCATTTGTGAGGTCAGGCACTGAAGTTGGAGGGAAGGCCTGGCTTGCAGCTTTGCTCGAAATCATCCCAAAGGTGTGGGGTTGTTTTTCAAGGTTTGGGCTTGGCCCCTAGTTCCAATGGAGGCAACTCTTACGGCGTCAGCATACCATTCCATTGGTAATCCTGTACAAAAAATAAAGGAACAGAGCGCACACCACCCTAGTGTAACACCATTTATTTGAAGTTAATAGAAGCCATAAAAACAGGTACTCACAAACAGATAGGAAGTCATGCATGGAAATAAATATCCCCCGATGATGTTTACAGGTCTCTCTCCTTCTAGCCTCGGTGGCTCAGCTGTTCGTCCTGCACTAGTCAGTGAGTATCGTACGGCTAAGCCAACCGCCTCGGATTACTCAAGGAGACTCGATGTGGTGAGCCTGCGCACGGTCCAGCCGCCGCCGCACACCCTCCAAGAGCCAGATGCTATAGCCGCTCAGAGAAACTGACAATGCGGTTAAGCAGAGGGAGACTCCACGATCGGGACCCAGAGCATGACTTGCATCAACAACCTGGAAAGGAGCTTGGACATTACCTATCAGGCGCTGGTAGGGGCCAGCATAGAGGAGGGAGGAACAGAGGAGACGCAAGAAGCAGAGGTACGCAGCTGGGTAACTGTTAGGAAGGGTAGAGGGAGGAGAGCCAGGGAGGCCAATCCTGAGTTGGTACACCCTAACAAATCTGTCGAGTTGCAGGTTGAGGGGGATATCAGCTCAGGGGTGACAGAGCTGGAGCATGCACCCTCCCCCAGCTGCCAGGGGAGGGACGGCTCCAGGAAGAAGGGGGGCCGTAACTCAGGAAAGGTTAGAAAGGTTGTGGTAGTGGGGGACTCAATTATCAAGAGGACAGAGAGGGAAATCTGTAAAAAAGATCTCGTGAACCGAACAGTTTGCTGTTTACCGGGCGCCCGAGTTCGGCACATCGCAGATCTGGCAGACAGATTGTTGTGCGGGGCTGGGGATGACCCAGCGGTCATGGTGCACGTGGGCACTAATGACAAAGTTAAAGGTAGGTGGAGGATCCTTAAGAACGATTTCAGGGACTTAGGTAATAGATTGAGGAAAAGGACCTCCAAGGTGGTTTTCTCTGAAATACTGCCTGTACCTCGAGCCACACAGGAGAGGCAGAAGGAGATTAGGGAACTTAACAAGTGGCTGAGGAATTGGTGTAGGAAGGAGGGGTTTGGGTTCATGGAGAACTGGGCTGACTTCTCAGTCGGCTACCGGCTCTTTAGTAAGGATGGGCTGCACCTTAATGGGGACGGTACAGCTCTTTTGGGGAGAAAGATGGCCACCAAGTTGGAGGGGCTTTTAAACTAGGAGACGGGGGGGAGGGCTCAGAAGTAGATTCAGTCAGGAGGAAGCAGAGGACTGAAGGCAGCTGTAGTGTCAGCAGCGACAGTAGGTCCACAAGGTCAATTGGCAGGTCTGTGCGGGAGAACCTCAGACCAAACAGGAATAAACATAACCGCCAATTGCGCTTAACTTCCTTAAAACTAAGAGGTGTATATGCTAATGCCAGGAGCCTAGCTAATAAAATGGATGAGTTGGAAATGTTAGTACATGAGGAGGACATAGACCTTGTGGGAATAACAGAGACTTGGTTCGACCCCTCACATGACTGGCTGGCCAATATCCAAGGGTATTCGGTGTACCGGAAGGACAGGGTAGGAAAAAGAGGGGGAGGGGTATGTCTCTATGTCAAGAACAATATAAAGGTGACAGAAAGGAGTGACATTACGGATGGGATGAGCATGGATTTAGAATCTGTGTGGGTTGAACTCCATAGGGAAGGAGAAAAGGGGAAAGTAATTGTGGGGGTTTGCTATAGGCCACCTAACCAAGGGGAGGAGGTAGAGCTGGAATTTTTAGCACTAATGGGTAAAGTGGCAAAATTGGGATCAGTCATCGTATTGGGGGACTTCAATTACCCCGACATTGACTGGGAAGAGGGGACTGCACACTCACAGAAGGCCCGCCTATTCACGGAAACCTTACTGGATAATTACATGTCACAGTTGGTGGATTCCCCCACCAGAGAAAACGCAGTCCTGGATCTATTGCTCACTAATGACCCAGACATAATCTCGGAGGTAGGAGTCCAGGACAACCTGGGCTCTAGCGATCACAGGATGATCACATTTAGTGTAAATAACAACATAACAAGACAAGTGGGGAACATAAGAACCCTAAACTTCAGAAGGGCAAACTTTCCAAAATTGTACTCAATGATGGAAAAGGTAAACTGGGACCAAACCCTGGGATCCCTGACCACAGAGGAAAAATGGGAATGCTTTAGGAACATATTAGGCAAAGGCATCTTGCAGTGCATTCCTATGGGAAATAAATTTAGAAGAGACAAAGCCAAACCTGGCTGGCTAAACTGTAGCGTCATAAAACTTATTAGGGGGAAAAAATTGGCCTTCAAGAAGTATAAATCAGAGGGCACAGTATCGGCTTTCGAGCAATACAAGGAGGCAAATAAGAAAAGTAAACAAGAAATCAAGATGGCTAAAATCAACTTTGAGAGACAAATAGCGGAGGATAGTAAAAAAAACCCAAAGAAATTCTTTAAATATATCAACAGCAAAAAAACTAAGGCAGAGCATATTGCACACATAATTAACAATGATGGGAGGATGGTTACAGAGGACACTGAAAAAGCAACCGTGCTAAATGCTTTTTTCTCGTCAGTCTTTACACAGGAAAAGGAGGGGTACACTGACCATGACTGTATGGTTAGTAGTAATAAACAGGACTTGCCACCATGGCTAACAGAGGGGGAAATCAGGGAAAGGCTGGATAAACTTAACACAAACAAATCACCAGGACCGGATGGCATACATCCGAGAGTACTCAAGGAACTCAGTAAAGTTATATCGAGACCACTGTTCCTGATCTTTGCTGACAGTATTAGGACAGGAGATGTACCAGGGGATTGGAAGAAAGCTAACGTGATTCCAATATTCAAAAAGGGCCAGAGGCATATCCCGGGAAATTATAGGCCTGTCAGTTTGACATCAGTAGTATGTAAACTTCTGGAGGGGATGATAAGGGACTATATTGTAGAGTTTGCTAAGGACAACAACATCATCAGCAGTAATCAGCACGGGTTTACAAATGGGCGTTCTTGTCAAACCAATCTCCTTACATTCTACGAGGAGGTGAGCGGTGAGCTAGATAGGGGGAGACCAGTGGATGTGGTGTACTTGGATTTCGCTAAGGCGTTTGATACAGTTCCCCACAAGCGCTTAATTTATAAAATAAGGTCTGCAGGTATCGATAGCAGGGTTTGCTCTTGGATACGGAACTGGCTAAAAAGGCGGGTCCAAAGGGTAGTAATAAACAGCGCATACTCAGACTGGTCTGAGGTGGTAAGCGGGGTCCCCCAAGGCTCAGTCCTGGGACCAACCTTGTTCAATTTATTCATAAACAACATTGAGGTCGGGATCAGTAGTTCGATATCAGTTTTTGCAGATGACACAAAATTGGGCAGGGCAATAACTTCACAACATGAAGCAGATATCCTGCAGAATGACCTGGACAAAATAACAGAGTGGGCAACGACATGGCAAATGAGGTTTAACGTGGAGAAGTGTAAGGTTTTGCACTTGGGGACTAAAAACATAAAATCACAATACACGTTAGGAGGGGAGCCCTTGGGGGAATCAAAAATGGAGAAGGATCTGGGAGTATTGGTTGATGATAGATTAGGAAACAGCATGCAATGTCAAGCGGCAGCTTCCAAAGCCAACAGAATATTAGCATGCATAAAGAAAGGGATGCATTCCAGAGATAAGACTATAATCCTTCCACTTTATAAAACTCTGGTCCGACCGCATCTGGAGTATTCCGTCCAGTTCTGGTCGCCAGTCCTCAGGAGGGATGTGTTGGAGCTGGAGAGAGTCCAGAGAAGGGCAACTAAACTAATTAGGGGATTGGAGGACCTTGACTATGAAGAGCGTCTACAATCGCTCGATTTATTCTCCCTGGAGAAGAGACGTCTGAGGGGGGACATGATAGCAATTTATAAATATCTTAATGGGGATCCCAGCTTAGAAAAAAAGCTGTTCATTCGAAGGGATTGCATGAGGACTCGAGGGCATACAATGCGATTAGAGGAGAAGCGTTTTAACCTCAGGCAACGCGGGGGGTTCTTTACTGTTAGGGCAACAAGATTGTGGAATTCTCTACCACAAGAGGTGGTTTCTGCGGGTAGTATGGTGGCTTTCAAAAGACTCTTAGACTTACATCTCAAGGATCAGAACATTCAGGGGTATGGGAGATGATTACAGCCACACATGCCTACACAGGTTGAACTGGATGGACTATTGTCTTTATTCAACCTCACCTACTATGTAACTATGTAACTATATATGGGGTTGCTAAGGACAACGTTTCGGAGATCCTTTGCCCTCATTTATATAACAATATAGCGGCTCCTCCCCTCACTATTTCTTAAAGGGACATGACAATAGAGAGCCTGTAGTCAGGGGCAATAATATCCAAACATTCATATATATCCATGAATTGTACATATCTAATAACATTTTTCATAAAAGTGAATAAGTTCATAATACAATAAATACTTTAAAAAAAAAAAAAAAAAAAAAATGTTTATATAATATACATATATAAACCTACATGACACTGTGGAGACTAGACTAACAAAACAAGATAAACACCATATATGTGCGCATATGTATCTCAAAATATTCCCGTATACTGATACTGGGTGCGTATAAAGGAACACACATGCCAACATATATGTACACTGACATAGAAGACCATAAGAGATGAGGAAGATGTATATATATATGCTGACAACATGTTTAAGAAATAGTGAGGGGAGGAGCCGCTATATTGTTATATAAATGAGGGCAAAGGATCTCTGGGGTGTTGAGATCTGAAGAAGGAGGCTACGCCTCCGAAACGTTGTCCTTAGCAACCCCATGCAAGTCATGCTCTGGGTCCCGATCGTGGAGTCTCCCTCTGCTTAACCGCATTGTCAGTTTCTCTGAGCGGCTATAGCATCCGGCTCTTGGAGGGTGTGCGGCGGCGGCTGGACCGTGCGCAGGCTCACCACATCGAGTCTCCTTGAGTAATCCGAGGCGGTTGGCTTAGCCGTACGATACTCACTGACTAGTGCAGGACGAACAGCTGAGCCACCGAGGCTAGAAGGAGAGAGCCCTGTAAACATCATCGGGGGATATTTATTTCCATGCATGACTTCCTATCTGTTTGTGAGTACCTGTTTTTATGGCTTCTATTAACTTCAAATAAATGGTGTTACACTAGGGCGGTGTGCGCTCTGTTCCTTTATTTTTTGTACAGCTTCTTTGCCTCATATCCCATGGAGGGTTAGGAGAGCTGCCACGCTTCATTCATGTGTTTCACCACAGGCCATATTACAAGATTCCCCAGCTTGAGAATCAATCTCCAGGATCTGCGCAGGGACTGGTAATGTGTGTTTTCTCTGTGCATTGGTAATCCTGAAACAGATATCAACTAGAGTTGAGCGGACACCTGGATGTCTGTGTTCAGCGGGTTCGGCCGAACTTGAAAAAAAAGTCCGGGTCCGTGTCCCGGACTTTATCCGGACACCGAACCCCATTGAAGTAAATGGGGACCCGAACCTTCAGGCACTAAAATGGCTCTAAAACACCAATGGAAAGGGTTAGAGTGCTGCAAATGGCAGCAAAACGTAGTTAAGAGCATGGCAAGTGCTCTGCAAACAAATGTGGATAGGGAAATAACTTAAAACAACAAAAAAAAAAAAACAGAAAAATAAAACAATGTTCTTCATCTTTGAAGGACGAGGCCCATGTGGAGTAGGAGTGAGGTTGAGGTGGTGGTGGATGTGGCGGTGTCATAGGTGTGCGCACAGGGTGTGCTAGGTGTGCCTGGGCACACCCTAATCACCTAGGGCACATTAGCATTATCGCTCTGTTTGCCAGTGAGGAGATGGGAAAGATCTCCTTTGGACCTGCTCTGCCATAAGAGAAGTGCCACACACTTCTATTTCACTTTGCCAGCAGGGAGAGTAATGTACCGGGGCCATATACATGTAGGCAAACACATGCATGTGTATTTAAACTTTGGGGTGCACACCCTAATGCAATAGGCTGCGCACACCTATGGGCGGTGTAGGTGGAAGCGGCGGTGGAGGAGGACGAGGTAGCCAACAATGCTTTTTTTCAGTCATTTTAAATGAGGGTACACCCCAAAACAGTAAGAAAGATCAAAAATAGAACAATGGCTGGGTAAGGTCGGTATCCATCTCTATTCTGCACAAGGTATGGAAAAGTCCCGTGGGATCCATGCCTGGTTCATTTTAATGAACGTGAGCTTGTCCACATTGTCTCTGGACAGGCGGCTGCGCTTGTCTGTGATAACGCCCCCAGCTGTGCTAAATACACATTCAGATAATACACTGGCTGCAGGGCACGCCAGCACCTCCAAGGCATAAAGGGCAAGTTCAGGCCATGTGCCCAATTTGGAGACGCAGAAGTTGAAGGAGGCAGACCCGTCATTCACTACATGTAGGCGTGTGCACACATACTGCTCCATCATGTTGGTGAAATGCTGCCTCCTGCTAAGACGTTCCATATGAGCTGCTGGTGCTGCTGTTTGTTGTGGCGTGCTGACAAAGCTTTTCCACATTTCGGCCATGCTAACCCTGCCTTCTGAGGTGCTAGCGGTGCCCTGGTTGCGTTGGCGACCTCTTCCTCCTCTGCCTTGTGCTTCCACTGTGGTCCCGCTGTCAGGTGGGAATGCCAGCAGCATCGCATCTACCAGCGTGCGCTTGTACTCGCGCATCTTGCAATCGCGCTCCAGTGAGTGAATTAAGGACGGTACGTTGTCCTTGTAACGGGGATCCAGCAGCGTGGCCACCCAGTAATCAGCACAAGTTAGAATGTGGGCAACTCGGCGGTCGTTGTGGAGACACTGCAGCATGTAATCGCTCATGTGTGCCAGGCTGCCCAGAGGCAACGAAAGGCTGTCCTCTGTGGGAGGTGTATCGTCTGTGTCCTCTGTATCTCCCCAGCCACGCACCAGTGATGGCCATGAGCTGGCCTGGGTGCCACCCTGCTGTGAACATGGTTCCATCTCCTCCTCCATCTCCTCCTCCTCATCCTCCTCATCCTCCAGAACTGTGCCCCTGCTGGACAATTGTGTCCCTGGTGTTTGTGTGTGCAGGAACCCACCCTCGGAGCCCCTTGCGAATGACTGCCCTGAAAGCCTTGGAAATGTTACCTTTTCATCCTCCTCGTCCTCATCCTGTGCCACATCCTCTTCCATCATCGCCCGTATCGTTTTTTGAAGGAAGCATAGAAGTGGGATAGTTAAGCTGACAACGGCGTCATCGGCACTGGCCATGTTGGTGGAGTACTCAAAACAGCGCAACAAGGCACACAGGTCTCGCATGGAGGCCCAGTTATTGGTGGTGAAGTGGTGCTGTTCCGCAGAGCGACTCACGCGTGCGTGCTGCAGCTGAAACTCCACTATGGCCTGCTGCTGCTCGCACAGTCTTTCCAGCATGTGCAAGGTGGAGTTCCACCTTGTGGGCACGTCACATATGAGGCGGTGAGCTGGAAGGCCGAAGTTACGCTGCAGCGCTGACAGGCGAGCAGCAGCAGGGTGAGAACACTGAAAGTGCGCACAGACGGCCCGCACTTTCTGCAGCAGCTCTGACATATCGGGGTAATTTTTAAGGAACCTCTGCACCACCAAATTCAGGATATGCGCCAGGCAAGGGATGTGCGTCAAACCGGCTAGGCCCAGAGCTGCTATGAGGTTTCGCCCGTTATCGCACACCACCAGGCCGGGCTTGAGGCTCGCTGGCAGCAACCACTCATTTGTCTGCTGTTCCATGCTCCTCCACAACTCCTGCGCGGTGTGTGGATTTTCCCCCAAACAGGCAAGTTTTAAAACTGCCTGCTTTCGTTTACCCCTGGCTGTGCTGAAGTTGGTGGTGAAGGTGTTACGCTGACCGGATGAGGAGGCAGTAGAGGATGAGGAAGCGGAGTAGGAGGAGTTAGGAACAGGAGGCAAACTGAAGCGCCCTGCAATCCTCGGTGGTGGAAGGACGTGCGCCAAATTGCTATCCGCCTCAGGCCCATCCGCCACTGCATTTACCCAGTGTGCCGTTAGGGAGATATAATGCCCCTGACCTTGCTTACTGGTCCACGTATCGGTAGTTAGGTGGACCTTGGCACAGATTGCGTTGCGCAGTGCACACCTGATTTTTTCCCCCACTTGGTTGTGCAGGGAAGGGATGGCTTGCCTGGAAAAGTAGTGGCGGCTGGGCACGACGTACTGTGGGACAGCCACCGACATAAGGCTTTTAAAACTGTGCGTCTCCACCAGACGGAATGACAGCATTTCAAAGGCCAAGAATTTTGAAATGCTGGCATTCAGGGCCAGGGATCACAGGTGGGTAGGGGGGTACTTCCTCTTCCTCTCAAGTGTTTGGGAGATGGAAAGCTGAACGCTTCCACGGGACATTGTGGAGATGGTTGGTGACCCAGGTGGTGGTGTTGCTGACAGATCGTCTGTTTGCGGGGTGGCAGGTGCCGGTATCACTACAGATGTGGATGGAGAGGCCGAGACTGCAGCAGAAGAGGAAGCAGGAGGAGCCAGAGACCTTTCTTGGTTTTGAAGGTGTCTACTCCACTGCAGCTCGTGCTTTTCACTTAGATGCCTGATCATGCAGGTTGTGCTCAGGTTGAGAAGGTTTATGCCTCGCTTCAGGCTCTGATTGCACAGGGTGCAAACCACTCGTGTCCTGTCATAAGCACATTTTCTGAAGAACTTCCACGCTAGAGAACACCTTTGAGCTGGCTTTGGTGCGCTCATTCCCTTGCTGCGTTGGGCAGTAGCAGGCGTAGTGTCTAGGGCACGGCCACTCCGCTTCTGCACCCTGCTCCCTCTTCTGCTGTGCTGGTGGCTCTGTGCGACCACCGCCTCTTCCTCCAAACTACTCAGGTCACCTGCATGACCTTCATTCCATGTGGGGTCGAGGACCTCATCGTCCTCCACATCATCTTCCACCCAGTCTTCACCCCTGCCCTCCTTGTCGGTCTCCACAATTCTGAATGCCGCAGCAGTTGGCACCTGCGTTTCGTCATCATCGGAGACGTGCTGCGATGGTCCTTCCATGTACTCATCTTGAGAAATAAGTGGTTGGGCATCGCTGCACTCAATCTCTTCCACTTCTGGGGCAGGGCTAGGTGGATGGCCCTGGGAAACCCTGCTGACAGAGTCATCAAAAAGAAGAAGAGACTGCTGCATGACTTGGGGCTCAGACTGCTTGCCTGATTTGCAAGGGGGTGAGGTGAAAGATGGTTGGACATTGGCTGCAGGTGCCAACTCTGACCTTTCTGCAGTAGACTGGGTGGGAGACAATGTGAAGGAACTGGAGGCACTGTCAGAAAAAAATCTACTATCGCCTCTACTTGTTCTGGCCTCATCACTTCTAGAGGCGCATGATGCCCTACCAAATACTGCTGCAGGTTCTGTCGCCTACTCACACTTGAGGAAGGTGTTTCACTTGTTCGTGTAGCTGGCACAGATCGACCACGTCCTCTCCTTGCAACAGGAGCGCTACCAGCAGCACCACGACCCAGGCCACGGCCCCTATTTGACGGTCTCCTCATATTTCTGTAATTTATGATCTTGCCCTAGAAAGGTGTTTATTGAATAGCGGAACAAAACAACAACAGTATCGCACGGGTGTATGTCACAGTCAAATATGCGAACTATGCCGCAATTTAATTTTTTTTACCCCAAAAGGGTGTATATTGAACAGCGGAATAGAAAAAAGGATAAAAAACGGTGTATCTCACACGTACAAATACAGACTAGGCCTCGATTACAATTTTTTTTAGCCTAAAGGGAGGATGAGGAAGAGGAGTAGGAGGAGTTCGGAACAGGAGGCAAACTGAAGCGCCCTGCAATCCTTGGTGGTGGAAGGAGATGCGCCAAACAAATTTAAAAGGTGTATCTCACATGTACCGATACAGACTATGCCGTAATTAAATTTTTTACACTCCAAAAGGGTGTATATTGAACAGCGGAATAGGAAACATTTTATAAAACGGTGTATCTCACACGTACAAACACAGACTAGGCCCCGATTACAATTTTTTGTACCCTAAAGGCAGGATGAGGAAGAGGAGTAGGAGGAGTTCGGAACAGGAGGCAAACTGAAGCGCCCTGCAATCCTCGGCGGTGGAAGGAGATGCGCCAAACAAATTTAAAAAGGTGTATCTCACATGTACCAATACAGACTATGCCGTAATTTAATTTTTTACACTCAAACAGGGTGCATATTGAATAGCGGAATAGAAAAAATTTTACAAAACGGTGTATCTCACACGTACAAACACAGACTAAGCCCCGATTACAATTTTTGGTACCCTAAAGGCAGGATGAGGAAGAGGAGTAGGAGGAGTTCGGAACAGGAGGCAAACTGAAGCGCCCTGCAATCCTCGGCGGTGGAAGGAGATGCGCCAAACAAATTTAAAAAGGTGTATCTCACATGTACCGATACAGACTATGCCGTAATTAAATTTTTTACACTCAAACAGGGTGTATATTGAATAGCGGAATATAAATAATTTTACAAAACGGTGTATCTCACACGTACAAACACAGACTAGGCCCCGATTACAATTTTTTGTACCCTAAAGGCAGGATGAGGATGAGGAGTAGGAGGAGGTCCGAACAGGAGGCAAACTGAAGCACCCTGCAATCCTCAGCGGTGGAAGATGCGCCCCCAAAATTTGGAAGGTTTATCTCACACACGTACCGATACAGACTATCCCGCAATTTAATTGTTTTTACCCCAAAGGTGTAGATTGAATAGCGGAATAGAAATATGATATCAAAAGGTGTATGTATCTCACATGTACAGACCCAGACTAGGCCCAGGTTACTATTTTTTGTACCCCCAAAGGCAGGATGAGGAGTAGGAGGAGTTCGGAACAGGCAGGAGGCACACTGAAGTACCCTGCAATCCTCGGCGGCATGAGATGCGCCCCAAAAATTGGAAAGGTGTATCTCACACGTACCGATACAGACTATCCCGCAATTTAATTGTTTTTAACCCAAAGGTGTAGATTGAATAGCGGAATAGAAATATGATATCAAAAGGTGTATGTATCTCACACGTACAGACCCAGACTAGGCCCAAATTACTATTTTTTGTACCCCCAAAGGCAGGATGAGGAGTAGGAGGAGTTCGGAACAGGCAGGAGGCAGACTGAAGCACCCTGCAATCCTCGGCGGTATGAGATGTGCCCCAAAAATTGGAAAGGTGTATCTCACACGTACCGATACAGACTATCCCGCAATTTAATTGTTTTTACCCCAAAGGTGTAGATTGAATAGCGGAATAGAAAATATGATATCAAAAGGTGTATGTATCTCACACGTACAGACCCAGACTAGGCCCAAATTACTATTTTTTGTACCCCCAAAGGCAGGATGATGAGTAGGAGGAGTTCGGAACAGGCAGGAGGCACACTGAAGCACCCTGCAATCCTCGGCGGTATGAGATGCGCCCCAAAAATTGTAAAGGTGTATCTCACACGGACCGATACAGACTATCCCGCAATTTAATTGTTTTTACCCCAAAGGTGTAGATTGAATAGCGGAATAGAAAATATGATATAAAATTGGTGATTTTTCAATAGCACATGTGAACAGCAGTGTCTTATATCAGTCAGCTCTGCTGCAGGCTATGGAGGGAAAAAAAAAAAGAAAATTCCCCTTTTAAGTTTGTAATTTTTAAATAGATTAGTACAGACTATGCCACAATTTAATTTTTTTAACCCAAAAGGGTGTATATTGAATAGTGGAATTGAAAAACGTGTATACATTTTGAAATCCTTCAATAATAGCACATGTGAACACAGCAGTTTATTGTCACAGTCAGCAGCACTGAAGGAAAAACGCTGCACACAACTGACTGATAAAAAAGACTTTTTTCTCCCTCCTCCTCAGCGGGCAAAAAGATTGTGTTCAGACCACCCCACACACAGCAAAATCGATGTAGAACACTGACCCTGCCTATCTCCAGACTCGCCCTAAAATGATCGATAAGATTGGTCACTGCCACCACTGCAAACCCCCCACACAGCAAAATCGATTGTAGAACACTGACCCTGCCTATCTCCAGACTCGCCCTAAAATGATCGATAAGATCGGTCACTGCCGACACTGCAAACCCCCCCCCACACAGCAAAATCGATTGTAGAACACTAACAGCTGCCTATCTCCAGCCTCGCCCTAAAATGCCCTAACAACTCGCCCTGCCTGCAGCACTCCGACCTGTCCCTGATTCTGAATTCTTTTCGGACACAATATAATTTATGACTGTCTGTCCCTAATCAGCAGCCAGCACGTATGATGTGTGCTCTGTCCCTGAACTACAGCAGAATGACGCAGCGGCGCTCGGTCTCAAACTTATAAAGACTTGGTCACATGCTTCAGATGGCCAATCACAGCTACTAATACATTTGTAGGCATGGCTGGGATGGCTTAAGGCACACCAGTTAAACGCTTGTTGATTGGCTGTTGAAAGCCCGCCATTAAAAGCGTGCCAATACATACAAACCCGGAAATAAAATGACCGAACACAGATTTTTACCCGAACATACAGTAAAGTTTTCTGGTCCGTGTTCGGGTAACAAAAATCCAATTATTCGGTACGAACACTACTAATTATATATGTATATCATTTATCATTTATCTATTCATCAAATTTAGCACAGCTATATTTTATTTAATTTGTCTAGGTGTTTCCCACTTTTAGCTGCAGCTGTTTATTTTTTTTTTTCAGGTGTTCTAGCGTGTTTTTTTTTAGTATTAGTCCACTACCTCTGCATGCTGTGGTTGGATAGCATGAGCAACATCACTAAACAGAGGAAATTATGCCCTGCCTGAGCACGGGCCACATCCAGTTTTACCTGTGGACACATACGCTGCTGGCCCCTTCACAGTGCCATAGAAACGTCTGCCCCTCCTTGCTGGCCTCCCAGACATGATGGGGGGGGGGGGGATTATTATCAATATGTAATCAAGATGGGGAAATGTGTAAGGAGATTCACTTTAATAAATGAAAAGTTGTGTTTGATGCACTTTACCTTGAGTTCTCACGACACAAACACTCCACTGGCACACTACAATATACAGCAGTAAAACTGTACTGACGCACTGCAATATACTGCGGTATACGTTCACTAGCACACTAAAATATACTGCACTGAAATATACTGTGGTAAACGTGCACTAACATACTGCAATATACTGCATTAAATGTGCACCAATGCACTGAAAAATGCTACGTTAAAAATGCACTACTCACGCACTGCAATATACTACAGTAAACTAGCACAAATGCACTAAAATATATTGCACGGAAATATCCTGCAGTAAACGTGCACTAATGCACTAAAATATACTGCACCGAAATATATTGCGCTAAACGTGCACTAACCCACTGCAATATGCTGCGGTAAATGTGCACCTACCTATGCACCGAAATATATTGCGCTAAACGTGCACTATCACACTGCAATATACTGCTTTAAACATACACCAACACACTGAATAAATACTGCATTAAGCATGCACTAATGCACTGCAATATAATGTAGTAAACGTGCAATGACGCATGAAAATATACTACGTTAAACGTGCACTAATGCACTGCAATATACTGCTGTAAACGTGCACATACTCACTGAAGTATACTGCGTTAAACATGCACTAACGCACTGCAATATAATGTGGTAAATGTGCACTTACGC
Source organism: Pelophylax lessonae (assembly GCF_965119305.1). Taxonomy (NCBI): domain Eukaryota; kingdom Metazoa; phylum Chordata; class Amphibia; order Anura; family Ranidae; genus Pelophylax; species Pelophylax lessonae. Next base: position 48,715,761 of record NC_138780.1, on the reverse strand, counting down.
ACTGAAATATACTGCATTAAACGTGCACTAGCGCACTGCTGTATACTGTGGTAAATGTACACCAACGCACTGAAATATACTACGGTAAGCGTGCACTAACGCACTGCAATATACTGCTGTACACCTGCACCAAAACACTGAAATATACTGCGTTAAACGTGCACTAACTCACTGAAATATACTGCGTTAAACGTGCACTAACTCATTGAAATATACTGCAGGAAACCTGCCTTGGCAAAATAAACTGACACTAAAGTAAAAATGATTGGTCACATTACACTCACACTGCACTATCACTAGATTCACACTAAACTGACACTAAAGTAGAAATGTGAAAAGAAGCAGAGGAAACACGCCCTTATATCATAAAATACATATCACCATAGTGAGTAAACAATAGTGAATAAACAAATAAATAAATACATCTTCATTTAAATAATAGAAAATACATAAAAATTGTGAAGTCCATGTATAAATCCCACACATAAATACTGTCCTAAGTGAGTATAGGAAAGGTTCCTCTCCACCAGCATGCAGACACACTATACACTCACCAGACTTAATTGACCCATATTACATGGAGTCAAATTACGGATATGAGAAAATCCAAGATGGAGATGTCATACACGAGGTCACAGGAATGAATTCAACCGCTGCTGTCATCCATTCAATATTTATAAATAGCGTGTTTAAAGCTCCAGTGTTGCCGTATAGAGAGGGAGAGGAAAGAACACTCTCATGGTGCAGTATTTTAAATCATTTATTTAAAAAAGAAGGTGGTATTGCACTTACATCAAAGAAGCCAGGGATCAGCTTGTATTGTATAGGAATCGCCGGTTTGCGCTCCACCTGCATTCCAGCTGACCGGAAATAACGTATCTCAAACACCACCCAACGCCATTTCATCAGCCTATGTCTGAAATCCTCAGGGGTTAGTAAAATATGAGGGGTCAAATATAAAAAAAAAATAAATAAATTAAAAACACATACATCTCTTTTACCTTTTAAATATTGTTGACATGAACACACACACACCCGCACAGGTTGAACTGAATGGACTGGTGTCTTTATTCATCCTTACAAACTATGTAACTATGTAACTATATGTAACAGGAAAAGCAGACAGGAGCATAGAACATGTACACCAAATTTCAAGAGAGCCATCTTTACCAAACTGTGCTCCATACTTCATACCATTAAATGGGAAGATATTCTAAAAGGAAAAAAACACGGATGAAAAGTGGGAGTGCTTTAAGAACATTTTAATTAATGGCATTAGTTAATGTATTCTAATGGGCAGGCAACAAATATAAAAGAACCAAGGTTAAACACTGGGGGGTTAAATTTGAGCGTAAAAAGGCGCATTAAAGAGAAAAAACTGTCCTTTAGAAAATATAAGGTTGAGGGGACATAGCCAACATTCCAGCACTATAAAGAGTGCAATAAAAAATGTAAGAGTGCGATCAGGGCTGTGAAAATAGATTATGAGAGACATATAGCAGTCGAGAGTAAAAAGAATCGCTAATATTTTTTTAAATATATACCTAGTAAAAAGGCAGAATCCGAGAAAATTGGTCCCAAAAAAGATAGTCAGGGGACGTTGGTTACAAGTGACAGGGAGAAGGCAAATATAATAAATACGTTATTTTCCTCAATACTCACTATAGAAAAGAAGGTGTATAATATACATAGATAATGTTAGCAGCACAGCAAGGAGTGTACCCTTGTGGCTAATGGAAGCTAGTGTTCATAAAAAGACTTGAGAAACTTAAACAAAGGTATGTGCAAAAAAAAAAAAAAAAAGGATCTGGCGCCAAAATCAATCAGTGGCTCTAAGCTGTTATTGGGGAATACGATGTGTGATGTGTAGTTGCTGCTAATTGGCTGCAGGAATGTGACGATAAAAAAAATAGATCATAAACCTAAATCAGCGCAAAACTACTCTTCTCTATTTTAAAGTATTATAATATCCAATTATCTCCAACAGAAAAATGAAAGTGCAATAATCTTAATGAATAATAATCAAAACTTCTAATGATTAGTAAAAAAGATAATCATATATATATATATAAAAAATAAAAACTCACTCATTTATTAACAGTAAATAAAACTCCCATTTAAGACGTGTCTCCCCCGTGTGTGACACCATAACCCCCTTTCATCCCTTTCCTGCCCAGGCCAATATTCAGCTTTCAACGCACACGCTGGAACCCTTGGTGTCGGGGACACACTTGGTAAATGTGAGTTTTATTTACTTTTAATAAATGAGTGAGTTGTTTTATGGAATTACGCTATGTGGACTCCTCTTTCCTCCCAAAACATGGCACATCCCTACCTGCCCCCATGAGTGCCTGCATGACGGGGACAACATAGAGGGGATTGTGGACCTGTATGCTGGATATGTTATAAAAAAGGCGAACTAAGTGCCGGTTCACACTTGTGCGATGCGGGAACTCTGCGAATATACTGCATGTTCCCGCATCGCATCCGTACCTCAGGCAGTTCACACTGCCATATGCGATACGCAGGGGGTGTCAATTAAGAGTTAACATCACCTCCAGTTGCGATCGCATATCGCAGTGCGATCTGCAAGTTCGCACAGAATCGGATCGCACTACTGTGAACCACCATGCGATCCGATTCTGCTGCGGACCAAAAAAAAAAAGGGTCCTGTGCGAGTTTAGTGCGATTGCGGTGCGAATTCAGCCCTACAAACTGTGTGGCTGAAATTCGCACTGCACAGAGATCGCATGTGATTTAGGAGCAGTGCGCTCCGAATAAACATGCGATCTCTGTGATCGCACTAATGTGAACCGGCCCTAACTGGTTTATAACTTTACCAGCCACTCCATCTGGTGAGTCAGTTTGGGGTGATTGGTGGAAGGGCCCCATGAGGTTTTCATTCACAGAAGATTTGTTGCACAGAATTTATGCACTTTTCTGCACTTTATTGGATTTCTTTGGGACTTTCAGGAATATTAAGGACATTGTTTATGAATTTTTGAATTTTTCAGCACCTATTTATTTGACTGGATTTTTTCACTGATATGAATTGTTTTTTTTTTTTTGTTTTTATATATATATGATTATTTTAAATGTTTTCACTTTTTTACTAATCATTAGAAATTTTGATTATTATCAAAATTATTATCAAATTATTATTATTATAAATTATTATTATTATCAAATTATTATCATAATAATCATTAAGATTATTGGACTTTCAATTTTCTGTTGGAGATAATTAGATATTATAATATTAAGGACATTGTTTATGAATTTTTGAATTTTTCAGCACCTATTTATTTGACTGGATTTTTTCACTGATATGAATTGTTTTTTTGTTTTTGTTTTTATATATATGATTATTTTAAATGTTTTCATTTTTTTACTAATCATTAGAAATTTTGATAATTATTATTATTCATTAAGATTATTGGACTTTCAATTTTCTGTTGGAGATAATTAGATATTATAATATTAAGGACATTGTTTATGAATTTTTGAATTTTTCAACACCTATTTGACTGGATTTTTTCACTGATATGAATTTTTAGTTTTTATATATATATGATTATTTTTTCTTTTTTACTAATCATTAGAAATTTTGATGATTATTGCACTTTTCTGTGTGAGATAACTGGATATTATAATACTAAAAATAGGGAAGAGTAGATTTGCGCTGATTTTAGGTTTGTTGATCTAGGCTGTAGCGTAAGGGCCTGCCTAATTGGATACAAATGAAAGTTGTTTGGTTTGTTTGACCTCATATTATATGGTTTTTGGTAAATCTAAAGGAAAATTGTATAAGACAATTGAACATGTATGGCCAGCTTTAGTAATTACCACATCTGTTTCATCTGAGGGAAATCCTGAAAACATGGCCTGTTGGGGGGTAATTGAGGACTGTAGTTGAGAAACATTGCCCTAAGTCAGTGTCTCTCAACTCCGGTCCTCAGGACACACTTAAGCCGCGTACACACGCACAGATTGTTGGCCGTAAATTGTTGGCCAACGTCCGATCTGCCGATTGTAGGCTTGTTAGTATGATGCTTCCGACAACCAACTGCGAATTTTCGGCCGAAAAAAATTTGGTGTGCATGCTATAAAATTTTTGTTGGCCAACAAAGAACGGCTCATTGTTCCTCAGTCAGAACAGATTTCGGCAGACAAAAATCAGATGAGCAAGACTGGGCATGATAAGAGAAGAAAAAACACACTGAAAGTCAACCAGAACATGACATCACTTCTGAAGTTGGTTTTTGTTGGCCAACAAAAGTCCAGTGCAAGTCTAGAGCACATTTCAACCAACAAACAACACTGGACAAAAGTTGGCCGATCAGTTGGCCAACAATCTGTGCGTGTGTATGGGGCTTAACAGGCCAGGTTTGCAAGAAAACTGAAATCCATCCCAGGTGATATCATTTGCTGCTCAGTGATTGCAGTATTCTAGTCTGCATCTCTGGTAATACTTAAAATTTGGCCTGTTATGGCGCTTTTCCACTGCGAGTACCGGCTCGGCTCCACTCGGCACTGCTTGGCCCAGCTCGGCTCGGTTTGCTTTTCCCCTGCGTGGTACGAGTCGGCACCTTTCAGCACTGTATAGGCTCTACTCGGCTCAGTTTGCTTTTCCACTAAAGTAGTAAGTGGGTGGGATTACAACGATTCTCTGACCAATCAGTGGCTAGTAGTGGCAAACAATCAAGGCTGCATGCAAAGGATTGTGGGATATGGTATAGGTACGGCCCGCTTGGAACCTCAACCAAGGTGGTAGTGTTTAAGCGAGCCGTACCATGTAGTGGAAAAGCGCCACTGTACCAAACCGTGCCGAACCGTTCTAACACGTACCATGCAGTGGAAAAGCACCAAAGCGAGCCGTACCATGCAGTGGAAAAGCGCCATTAGTGCGCCCTGAGGACCGGAGTTGAGAAACATTGCCCTAAGGCACAAACTTCTACAAAAAACATGTTTAACCGCTTAGTGACCGCCCCAGGCAGATACACTACGGCAAGATGGCCGCTCTGTGCCAGATCATGTACATAGTATGTGATATGACACTTCTGGGTCTGGGGCGGGCATGCGCCGCCAGCGACCCGCCCCCGCTGTGATTGGACACTAACATTTGTAACATAATTATTAATGTGTGTTCCTTGCTAAAGAACATTATTTTTATCAAGTTGTTATGGGTAAAGTTTCACTTGAATTACTTAGTGAGCTGCTGACCTGGAACAGGTAAAATCGCCAGATAAGTGTCACCGCGCCTGATCTTCATGGCTGTTCCAGGTCAGCGGTGACACACAGAATGACAGCGCTGGAGCATGCGATTTTATAAACCAGTCAGCAGTGGCACCTCTCATAAAACCATCCCACCAGCAAAAGAAAGATCCTCCGGCTTTACCTGAAGAACGCCATGGGGAGCAACTTCATAAACTCTTCAGAGACAGACTGGTGGAGGTGACACTTATCTGCAAGACAGGAAGTTCAGAATCACTTCTATATTTCTGCATGAAATCAGAGTGACAGCGATCATAACCTGGAGGCAAACATACGTTATAGATTTCACAAATCTGCAGCATAGATTTTTATGTAAAATATTTAAGGTGATTGTAAAGTCTCGTTTATCCTCCCTGGCGGTCTGATTTTGTCCGGATTTCTGTGCTAAAAGCGCTACATTGTTTTGCATGGAAATCTGTTGTTTTATATTTTAAAACTCACCTCCCCCGCCGTCCTCCCGCTGTCCTCAGTCGATGCCGTCACCTGTCTTCCGGGTCCATTCCCTGCGAGCGTTGCAACGCAGGGGGGTGGAACCGGCGGCAATTTCAAAACTGTAAATCCACCAAATGAGATGATAGAAAGCTGTGATGGGATTACACTGTATCATCCCATTTCACCACAGGATTTCACCTGGTGACTTTTCCAGTTCCCTGCCTGTGCTTTTCCAGTGCTTTGTGCCTGGAAAACAGAGAACGACCATGGCGTCCAAAAAGAGTTTTTTTTTGCGCAAAATCGCTTTTAGATGAACTGGAAAACAGCGACAGCGAAACAGAGTTTCTTGAAGAACTGAGCGATAGCGATTGGTGGGAAAATTGGTCATCAGGTACGGAAAGTGAGGACAACGAGGATTCTGATGTCTCTTTCTGGCACATCGCTCCGTTGGAAATTCAGAGGAATCATTTTCTATTCTTCCCGAATTCCACATCTATGTGCCAGAAAGAGACATCAGAATCCTCGCTGTCCTCACTTTCCGTACCTGATGGCGAATTTTCCCACCAATCGCGATCGCTCAGTTCTTGAAGTAACTTCGTTTCACTGTCGCTGTTTTCCAGTTCGTCTAAAAGCGCTTTTGCGCAAAAAAACGCTTTTTGGACGCCATGGTCGTTCTTTATTTTCCAGGCACAAATAACTGGAAAAGCACAGGCAGGGCACTGGAAAAGTCACCAGGTGAAATCCTGTGGTGAAAAGGGATGATACAGTTTGTTTATACAGATTGTTTTCAAACGGGGGAACGTTGCAATACGGACAGGACCAAGTTCAAGTCCCATGGAGGTAAGGGTTCCCTTCGAGGAGGGACCAAGTGACGCACACCTTGAATGAAGGTGCGAATCAAAGAATCAGATGCCACAGGGCGCTGGAAAAGGACTGCCAGCGCAGATACCTGGCCTATAATCGTGGTGTTCAGGATCTCCGCTTGGAGAGACCTTGTGTGAAACTGAGTGAACGGTATCGCCTCGAAGGCTGACACCATCAACCCCAGGGCCCGCATACAGGTCCTGAGTGATGAGGATTCGTTGTCCCAGAGGGCACTGACCTCGTTCTGTAGGGTCCGGAGCTTGTCCTCCGGCAGAAACACCTTCGCTTGAGCAGAGTCCAGAATCATTCCCAAATATGGGAGACGAACTGAAGGAGACAAAGTCGACTTCTGTACATTGATGGTCCATCCGAACTCCTGAATCGTCTGAACTGTAGTGGACAGATCGCACAGCAGGCTCTGGCTGACACTCGATCTTAACAGGAGATCGTCCAGATATCCCAAGACCGCAATGCCCTGAGCCCGCAACAGGCCCAGAACTGGAGCCAGCACTTTGGTAAACACCCTTGGACCCGAAGCGAGACCGAACGCCACAAACTGATAGTGTTCCTCCGCAATGGCGAATCGGAGGTAACTCTGATGACCCTCCAAAATGGGGATGTGCAGATACACGTCCTTTAGGTCGATAGAGGCCAGGAACTCGCCTGGACTCAGGGAGGCTACCACCGAGCGGAGGGATTCCATGCGGAACTTCCGAATGCGTACAAAGCGGTTCAGAGCTTTTAAGTCCAGAATCGGACGCACCTTGCCCTCCTTTCTGGGCACGGGGAACAGATTCGAATAGAACCCCCGAAAACCTGTCCCGATGAAGAAGGCTGAGACTGAAGTCCCAGCACAGGGAAGCCTATCTTACTCCTTAACTAGGCAGAAGAAAAACTGAGTTGGGATGGCTGATTGCAGGGGGGTATTGGACCAGTGGGACAGCCCCCATGGGTGTGTCTATGTAGATGCTTTGTTGTTTAACAAGTTTTATGCCTAGTTACTCCTGTGGAGATGAAGTCAATACCCCATTGGTGAAGACTGTATGAGTGGGCTGCGACTGTCGGAGGATGTAAGAGAAATTTGAATTCTCCTAATCTTGACAGATGGATCTATAGTATGTAATAAAAAACAAAAATACAATATTCGTACAGCTAGTGTTTATTTACATTTTTCTGTTTTTAGCTGGAAAGTTGTAAGCCAGCTCCCTCCCTTCTCCTCCAGACACTGAATGCTTTGTATACAGTACTCTAGCGCCATCATGTGTTCAGCTCCTCCCTATTCAACAATAAAAACTTTATTCCATTAACTCCTTACAGAGTTTAACTGAGTTTTACAGATAAATTCCAGACATGGCATTTTTTACATTGTTCTAACTTGGACCAATCTATGTACAGTATCTGACAAAAATAAGTACACCCCTCACATTTTTGTAAATATTTTATTCTATCTTTTCATGTGAAAAAAAAAAAGAAATGACACTTTGCTACAATGTAAAGTAGTGAGTGTACAGCTTGTATAACAGTGTAACTTTGCTGTCCCCTCAAAATAACTCAATACACAGCCATTAATGTCTAAACCACTGGCAACAAAAGTGAGTACACCCCTAAGTGACAATGTCCAAATTGGGCCCAATTAGCTATTTTCCCTCCCTGGTGTCATGTGACTCAGTGTTACAAGGACTCAGGTGTGAATTGGGAGCAGCAGGTGTGTTAAATTTGGTGTTATCGCTCTCTCATACTGGTCACCAGGGATGAGCTTGGGCGTGTTCAGGTTCGTACGTGCCCGATCCCGTCAGAAAGCCGACACTGCACTCCGCTAATCACAGGCAGTGAGACATTTCCCGATCCGCAGTTGCACATATCGGGAAATGTCTCACTGCCTGTGATTAGTGGAGTGCAGTGTCGACCTCCTGGCGGGATTGGGCACATAAGAACTTTAACATGCCCGAGCTCATCTCTACTGGTCACTGGAAGTTCAACATGGCACCTCATGGCAAAGAACTCTCTGAGGATCTGAAAAAAAAAAGAATTGTTGCTCTACATAAAGATGGCCTAGGCTATAAGAAGATTGCCAAGACCCGGAAACTGAGCTGCAGCATGGTGGCCAAGACCATACAGCGGTTTAACAGGACAGGTTCCACTCAGAAAAGGCCTCGCCATGGTCGACCAAAGGAGTGCTCGTGCAGCGTGAGCACGTGCTCAGCGTCATATACAGAGGTTGTCTTTGGGAAATAGACGTATGAGTGCTGCCAGCAGTGCTGCAGAGGTTGAAGGGGTGGGGGGGTCAGTCTGTCAGTGCTCAGACCATACGCCGCACACTGCATCAAATTGGTCAGCATTGCTGTCATCCCAGAAGGAAGCCTCTTCTAAAGATGATGCACAAGAAAGCCCGCAAACAGTTTGCTGAAGACAAGCAGACTAAGGACATGGACTACTGGAACCATCTCCTGTGGTCTGATGACACCAAGTTAAACTTATTTGATTCAGATGGTGTCAAGCGTGTGTGGCGGCAACCAGGTGAGGAGTACAAAGACAAGTGTGTCTTGTCTACAGTCAAGCATGGTGGTGGGAGTGTCATGGTCTGGGGCTGCCGGCACTGGGGAGCTACAGTTCATTGAGGGAACCATGAATGCCAACATGTACTGTGACATACTGAAGCAGAGGATGATCCCCTCCCTTCAGAGACTGGGCCGCAGGGCAGTATTCCAACATAACGACCCCAAACACCTCCAAGACAACCACTGCCTTGCTAAAGAAGCTGAGGGTAAAGGTGATGGACTGGCCAAGCATGTCTCCAGACCTAAACCCTATTGAGCATCTGTGGGGAATCCTCAAACAGAAGGTGGAGGAGCGCAAGGTCTCTAACATCCACCAGCTCTGTGATGTCATCATGGAGGAGGGGAAGAGGACTCCAGTGACAACCTGTAAAGCTCTGGTGAACTCCATGCCCAAGAGGGTTAAGGCAGTGCTGGACAATAATGGTGGCCACACAATATATTGACACTTTGGGCCCAATTTGAACATTTTCACTTAGGGGTGTACTCACTTTTGTTACCAGTGGTTTAGACATTAATGGCTGTGTGTTGAGTTATTTTGAGGGGACAGCAAATTTACACTGTTAAACAAGCTGTACACTCACTACTTTACATTGTAGCAAAGTGTCATTTCTTCAGTTTTGTCACATGAAAAGATAGAATCATATATTTTAAAAAGTGAGAATACTTCACCCCCCTCTCTGTGGTCTTTTCTTTGGTCCTGAAGAAGCCCCAAGTGTGAAATGCGTTGGCTTACCGGGGGGCGCCAGACTACACTCCATTTGTGACCACGGTTATCTACGTGGTATTTTTGTATCAACATCTTAATATGAAGCAATTCTTTATTTTATTATACTATGTACATGTATAGGTTTTAATTTTCAATTCAATAAAATGCTGTTTTTATAACTAATTGTGCTTTATTCATAGACATCCCCCTCCCCTTTTTTAGCCCTTTAAAGTCCTGCTTTCTCTTTATATTCTGTTTTTTTAATAAGAGATATTGCTTTCGGAATAAAGTTTTCTAATTAAACTGCTTTCATGGTGGATCAGAGTCAGCAGTGGATCTCTGCTCTGCTCTGCTCTAGTCATTACCATTCCAAATGATGGTTTCATGCTCCCTGTATGGGTTCTTAGTAATGGAGAATCAACAATTAGGGTTTGGTTACACCAGGGGCATTGATTATCATTGATTAACCACTTCAGCTCCGGAAGGTTCACCCACTTTCCAGACCAGGCCTTTTTTTAACATCAAAGTACCGACATACACGGTGGGCGGTCCGGAAGTGGTTCCAGTGGTTGTAAAGGCAGAAGGTGCCTTCTATGCATTACGATTAAAAGCCTTCTGTGTGCAGCAGCCCCCCCCTAATACTTACCTGAGCCTATCTCTATCCAACGATGTCCCCAAGTGCTTCATCCGGTACTATCTCTCCTGATTGGATGAGACACAGTAGTGGGGGCGGAGCAGAACAGCAGCTCCATGCTAAATGAATTCACAGAGCTGCGGCTCGGCTCTGGTGCCCCCATAACAAGATGCTTGCTGTGGGGGTGCTCAACAGGAGGGAGGGGCCAGGAGCTCCAGCCAGGGAGGATAGGGGCTTCCCCTGTGCAAAACCAACTGCACAGAGCAGGTAAGTATTCCATGTTTGTTATTTCAATAGAAAACATTTTTTACAGTCAATTTAACACTGTCCTGCGAATGCTCGCGGCCCGATTGTACAGAATTACCTTGCCCATGAACAGCGGAGGGATGGAATCAGAGGACGTCTCCAGAGAAAGAAGTGACAGTCTGCAGCAGGCAAAGGAAATGGCCGCTGAACAGAACCTGGAAGAAAATATTGATGTGTCAGAGGAGTGAGACATGGATGGGTCCTCAACATTAACCGCTTAACCCCCGGAAGATTTTACCCCCTTCCTGACCTGGGGGTATTTTGCGATTCGGCACTGCGTGACTTTAATGGACAATTGCGCGGTCGTGCGACGCTGTATCTAAACGAATTTGGCGTCCTTTTTTTCCCACAAACAGAGCTTTCTTTTGGTGGTATTTGATCACCTATGCGATTTTTTAATCATGCGCTATAAACAAAAAAAGAGCGTCAATTTTGCAAAAATAGCAATATTTTTCACATTTTTTTATAGGAAATTCCCCCCCAAAAAAATGTAAAAATCAAAATTTTTTAACATTTTCGGCCAATTTGTTTTATGCTACCTATGTTTGGTAAAAAAAATTGCAAAAAGCATATTTTGATTGGTTTGCGCAAAAGTTATCGCGTTTACTAACGAAGGGAAAGATTTTTGTCATTTTTGTTGTTTTTTTTTTTAAACGCGTAATGGCGGCGATCTGTGATTTTTTTGCAGTACTGCAACATTGCGGCGGACAGATCGGACCCTTGACTGACATTTTTGACACTTTTGGGGGTACCAGTGACATTTCTACAGTAATCAGTGGTATATATATGCACTGTTACTGTAAAAATACACTGGCAGTGAAGGGGTTAACTTTTTTTGAGAGGGAGGGGCTATGTGTGTCCCTAGGGGCGTGCTTTCTACTGTGATTGGCTGTGGCTTGAGATGTATGAACAATGATCAACGGTCCTACATAGTAGAACCGTATGATCATCATTCATACACCGGGGAGAATGACAGGCGGCTTGTTTACACAAGCCGCCTGACTTTCTCCCTCTCCCCCGACGATCGCAGAGTGACCGTCGGACATCGGGTCCACCGGTCACACGCGCGGGGGGGTCCGTGACCACGCGGGAGCACGCCTCCGGCGGCGCGCGCTCGCTCCCTAGACCCTCACAGGCTAGCGACGTAGACCTACGTCGCTTTGCCTGTGAGGGGCTGACCGCCGACGTAGATAGTTGTGCTGCGGTCGGCAAGTGGTTAAAAAGGTTTTCTTCAGCCTTCATTTTGTTAGCTCATTAGTATAAAAACATTCTATAAAATCTGCACACCATTCAGGACTTCTTATGTCCATTTTATTATAGTCATAAAGCTGGCGATTTCCTCCCATTTAGAACTCCACCCGATAACAGCTTGTGCTAAAATCTATCCCAGAGGCATTTAAAGTATCTATACCAAAGAGCAAAAATATAATATACTGCAGCTTACCAGGCCTTACATGGGGTGCCTGCATTAGTTTACTTTTTTCAGGCTTTTTTCCATTATTTTACCCAGCTGAGCCCGCTAGCAACAGACTTCCTGTCCTGGGGTGACAACGTTCAGTGACTGTGTGTTAGGAGAGAAGCGGTATTTATTGCTAGAAAATTACTTAGAACCGCCAAACATTATATCGTTTTTTTTTTTTTTTTTTTTAGCAAAGACTCTGGAGAATAAAATGGCGTTTGTTGAACTATTTTTTTGTCACATGGTATTTGCGCAGTGGTCTTTCAAACGCAATTTTTTTTGGAACAAAAATGCACTTCACTGACCTAAAAAAAAAAATAATCAGTAAAGTTAGCCCAATTTTCTGGTATAACGTGAAAGATGATGTCACGCCGAGTAAATAGATACCGAACATGTTACGGTTTAAAATTACGCACACTCGTGGAATGGCGAAGAACTTCAGTACTTAACCGGTTGCCGACCGCCGCACGACTATATACTGCGGTGGTCAGCCCCGGCCAGGCAGAGTGACGTATGGGTACGTCACTCGCCTGTCACTGACTTGTAAGCCAATTGCAGGCGTGCGCCCGCCCCGGCTCGTTCACTGACAAGTCAGTGCGTGTGACCGGCGGACCCAATCATCCGCCGGTCACTCACGATCGCTCCGGTGAAGGGAGAAAGTCAGGCGGCTTATGTAAACAAGCCGCCTGTCATTCTCCCTGGTGTAAAAATGAAGATCAGACGGTTCTACTATGTAGGACCGTTGATCTTTGTTTTTACACCAATAGCCATGTCCCTGCACAGTTAGAATCACGCCCCTAGGACACACTTAACCCCTCCCTCTCCAAAACAGTTAACCCCTTCCCTGCCAGTGTCATTTTTGCAGTAACAGTGCATATGTATAGCACTGATTACTGTAGAAATGTCACTGGTAACCCCAAAGGTTTCAAAAATGTCAGTCAAGGGTCCGATCTGTCCGCCGCAATGTCGCAGTACCGCAAAAAAAATCGCAGATCGCCGCCATTACGCGTTAAAAAACACCAAAAATGACAAAAATCTTTCCCTTTGTTAGTAAACGCGATAACTTTTGCGCAAACCAATCAAATACACTTTTTTTTACCAAACATATGTAGCAGAAAACAAATTGGCCGAAAATGTTAAAAAATTTTGATTTTTAAATTTTTTTTGGGGGGAATTTCATATAAAAAAATGTGAAAAATATTGTTATTTTTGCAAAATTGACGCTCTTTTTTTGTTTATAGCGCATGATCAAAAAATCGCACAGGTGATCAAATACCACCAAAAGAAAGCTCTGTTTGTGGGAAAAAAAGGACGTCAAATTTGTTTAGGTACAGCGTCGCACAACTGCGCAATTGTCCGTTAAAGTCAAGCAGTAAAAAATCGCAAAAAAACCCCTTGTCTTTTAGCAGCCAAATCCTCCGGGGCTTAAGTGGTTAAAAATCTCTATAGGGACAGGGACAGGTACGTCAGTTTGCGGGAAGTAGTGAAAGGGACGGTGTAGAAAAATCGCAATCTGCTTGCGTGCAGAAGTGAACGCATACATCAGTCACACACGGATATGTAAACGGTGTTTGCACCACACATGTGATCATTAGAGAGAGAACAATAATTCTAAGCACCAGAACTCCTCTGTAACTCTAAACTGCTAACATGTAACATTTATTAGAGCATCGCTTATGGAGATTTTTAAAGAATTGTAGTTTGTCTCCATTTCACAAACGTGCGCAATTTTAAAGCGTAACATGTTAGGTATCTATTTACTCGCCGTAACATCTTTTATATTTTACCAAAAAATTGGGTCATACAGGTGCATCTCATAACATTATAATAATCAAAATGTCAATTTATTTCAGTAATTCAATTCAAAAAGGTAAACTCCTATATTTTATATAGATGTCTTACACACAAAGTGATAAATTACAAGCATTTATTTCTTTTAATTTTGATGATTATGGATTACAGCGAGTGACACCCCAAAATTTAGTTTCTCAGAAAATTTGAATATTTTATATAAGACTAATAAAAAAAAGGGATTTTTAATACAGAAATGTTGTCTTACTACACTGTGTAATGCATACTGTACTGTACATGGACAGACTTTTCACTAATCCAACATTTCTGTATTAAAAATCCCTTTTTTTTATTACAGTAGTCTTATGTAATATTCAAATTTTCTGAGATACTGAATTTTGGGGTGTCACTAGCTGTAAGCCATAATCATCAAAACTAAAAGAAAGAAATGCGTGAAATATATCGCTCTGTGTGTATCACATCTTTATAAAATATATGAAATTCAGTTTTTGAATTAAATTGCTGAAATAAATTAACTTTTTGATGATATTATAATTTTATGAGATGCACCTGTATAGTGTTTTTTTTTTGCATTAGAATTAATTAAAATGCATTTAAAAAAAAAAAAAAAAAAAAAGCTGTGTTTGAAAAACCGCTACACAAATACCGTGTGACATAAAACATTACAAGGACCACCATTCTATTCTCTAGGGCCTCTAATAGAAATAAATAAATAAATAAATATATATATTATAGTGTTTGGGGGTTTTAAGTAACTTTCTACCCAAAAAAATGCTGATTTCTACATTTAAACAAAAGTGTCAGAAAAATGCTTTCAAGTGGTTACAAATCCTTATTTTCAGCCGCAGAAATTCTCATTAAAAAAAAAAAAATAGCTGTTTGCCTGGTTTGTTTTCCTGCCAGCAGATTTGAATTTTTCAGTTGGTGATCTAAAAATAGAACGGCCCAAGCTGGTGTTTACCCGCTGTTGCCATGGTGACATCCCCAGCTACTCCCAGAAATTGGCAGCAAGCCAAAGTCATGTGACCTGTGAGGTCTATAAAAAGGAGAGTTGGCAGTTGGAAGCTCAGAGAGTGTTTAGACTCTGAGAGAGAAGGAAGTGTTTTGTGTTGCTCTTCAGTCTTATCATATATTGAGAGATGAAGTGGTTTAAACCAAACCGAGATCTACCTGTGCAAATAATCCAAGATCAGCCAGCACAGGAGACAGCTGGACTTCCAATGGAAGACCACCAGCCAGCCGCACAGACCCCGGTTACTGCCCCACGAAGGGGTCTGTTTAGGGCAATTAGACGGCTTTTAAAGAAAAAAAGCAAAGCTCACCCTCTGTACACCAACCAAGAGGGATCATTAGAGAAAGGGGCGGGATCCTCGGCCGAGGACCCCCAGCCAGCCGCACAGCCCTTGGTTACTGCCCCACAAAGGGGTGAGCAAAGGGCAGATAGGCGGCCTGATATGAAAAATAGAGTTGAACCTCTGAATATCATCCAAGAGAGATCAACACTGGAGAGAGCGGGAAAAGATGCTTTAGGTAAGTATTATAATAGAGGTATATAATGTAGGCACTGTAGAGGAATATAATGTACTGAATGCCCCCCACATACTGTATATACTATATACACTGGGGTCACTGGATAGAGTAGAGAAATGGAAAAGGGATAGAGGGGAAATCTTATGATGGCGACACGGCATTCGGTGACAACGGTCTAGGATGGGGACTGAGATCACATTGGAGAGATTTCTTCCCAAGTCTTGCTGCGTTTACAGAACAGATAATGAAGGGAAATCTCTGCATTGGGATCCTTCCTGTTGGCGGGCTGAAAATAAACTAAACTGGCTTGCAATTAACAGCCAGAATGTGACAGTTGCCTGACTCTTCAGTTGACCATTGGGCAGCCAATCAGGTTTGAAGGTGACAGGTATCAGGTGTGGAGGAGATGCACAGACCTGACAGGCAGCCCAACTGTCAACTAAAGCATTGCACATGGCAGGGTGACAGAGCTGCTGTCCCAATAACTGCCACCCCCATCATTGTCAAAATGTAAGATTGTGAATCAGCGCTTATGATCCAAGTGAAAAGCTGCTAGCAAAAAAGTGCACAATATACAGTAATCCCCCGCTCCATCGCGGTTCAGTTTTTGCGGTCCCGGTAATTCGCGTTTTTTTTGTAATGTTATTTTACTATATAAATCATTAAGAATGAAATATTTTTGTGTTTTCCATAGCTCTTGCTATGTCTCTTAGTATCTTTTATGTGTTTAAATGAGTTTATATTGTTTTAAAAGTGTGTTTAAAGACCTTAAAATGCTTTTACACGTACAGTGATAGTAAAATGAACATGCCTACAATGCATTTTAATAGGGTTTTTCTACTTCGCGGAATTTCACTTTTCGCGGCTGGGTCCGGAACGTAACCCCCGCAATGGAGGGGGGTTTACTGTATACACTAAAATGTCAAATATACAAAAAGGATTGCAGTGCTCAAATAAAATAAAGTGAAAAACATATTAAAGTGCATCAATTGTATACATTGTCCCAGTGATGGGTTGTAACATACAATGTGAACTCCTATATTTTATATAGATGTCTTACACACAAAGTGATAAATTACAAGCATTTATTTCTTTTAATTTTGATGATTATGGCTTACAGCGAGTGACACCCCAAAATTTAGTTTCTCAGAAAATTTGAATATTTTATATAAGACTAATAAAAAAAAAGGGATTTTTAATACAGAAATGTTGTCTTACTACACTGTGTAATGCATACTGTACTGTACATGGACAGACTTTTCACTAATCCAATATTTCTGTATTAAAAATCCCTTTTTTTTTATTACAGTAGTCTTATGTAATATTCAAATTTTCTGAGATACTGAATTTTGGGGTGTCACTAGCTGTAAGCCTTAATCATCAAAACTAAAAAGAAATGCGTGAAATATATCACTCTGTGTGTATCACATCTTTATAAAATATATGAAATTCAGTTTTTGAATTAAATTACTGAAATAAATTAACTTTTTGATGATATTATAATTTTATGAGATGCACCTGTATAGTGTTTTTGCATTAGAATTAATTAAAATGCATTTAAAAAAAAAAAAAATAAAGCTGTGTTTGAAAAACCGCTACACAAATACCGTGTGACATAAAACATTACAAGGACCACCATTTTATTCTCTAGGGCCTCTAATAGAAATAAATAAATAAATAAATATTATATATATTATAGTGTTTGAGGGTTTTAAGTAACTTTCTACCCAAAAAAATGCTGATTTCTACATTTAAACAAGAGTGTCAGAAAAATGCTTTCAAGTGGTTACAAATCCTTATTTTCAGCCGCAGAAATTCTCATTAAAAAAAAAAATGGCTGTTTGCCTGGTTTGTTTTCCTGCCAGCAGATTTGAATTTTTCAGTTGGTGATCTAAAAATAGAACGGCCCAAGCTGGTGTTTACCTGCTGTTGCCATGGTGACATCCCCAGCTACTCCCAGAAATTGGCAGCAAGCCAAAGTCATGTGACCTGTGAGGTCTATAAAAAGGAGAGTTGGCAGTTGGAAGCTCAGAGAGTGTTTAGACTCTGAGAGAGAAGGAAGCGTTTTGTGTTGCTCTTCAATCTTATCATATATTGAGAGATGAAGTGGTTTAAACCAAACCGAGATCTACCTGTGCAAATAATCCAAGATCAGCCAGCACAGGAGACAGCTGGACTTCCAATGGAAGACCACCAGCCAGCCGCACAGACCCCGGTTACTGCCCCACGAAGGGGTCTGTTTGGGGCAATTAGACGGCTTTTAAAGAAAAAAAGCAAAGCTCACCCTCTGTACACCAACCAAGAGGGATCATTAGAGAAAGGGGCGGGATCCTCGGCCGAGGACCCCCAGCCAGCCGCACAGCCCTTGGTTACTGCCCCACAAAGGGGTGAGCAAAGGGCAGATAGGCGGCCTAATATGAAAAATAGCGTTGAACCTCTGAATATCATCCAAGAGAGATCAACACCGGAGAGAGCGGGAAAAGATGCTTTAGGTAAGTATTATAATAGAGGTATATAATGCAGGCACTGTAGAGGAATATAATGTACAGAATGCCCCCCACATACTGTATATACTATATACACTGGGGTCACTGGATAGAGTAGAGAAATGGAAAAGGGATAGAGGGGAAATCTTCTGATGGGGACATGGCATTCGGTGACAACGGTCTAGGATGGGGACTGAGATCACATTGGAGAGATTTCTTCCCAAGTCTTGCTGCGTTTACAGAACAGATAATGAAGGGAAATCTCTGCATTGGGATCCTTCCTGTTGGCGGGCTGAAAATAAACTAAACTGGCTTGCAATTAACAGCCAGAATGTGACAGTTGCCTGACTCTTCAGTTGACCATTGGGCAGCCAATCAGGTTTGAAGGTGACAGGTATCAGGTGTGGAGGAGATGCACAGACCTGACAGGCAGCCCAACTGTCAACTAAAGCATTGCCCATGGCAGGCTGACAGAGCTGCTGTCCCAATAACTGTCACCCCCATCATTGTAACTGGAAGTAGTCATGTGGACAGTCGTGTTCTGGGCTCTGTATGGGGGCTGCAGGAGCAGAAGAAGATTCCTTCTATCATATAGTGACCAGGACATAGCAGCCCACCGGACTCATCCCCCTGCTCCTGCAGAACCACCACTCTATATTTTTTAAGTATATCATTTTAATGAGTTCACTATACATATTTCAGCCTCCAGAGTATCAGCAGAGTTCAGGTCGCACCCTTGTTGTGCAAATGCTGAGATAAAACCAAATACAAAATGTTGAAATCTTTATTGATTAGGATAAGCAGAACGATGAGCTTACATTGAGAGGGAGGAGGAGTTAAGCTGGGTATTCATGCGCAGTTTTATTTCATTCACCGCAGTGGGATGAAAAAACTGACAGATCCCCACATCCACACAAGCGATAAAACTGTAGGGATGTCTCCTGCTTATTGTAGTCCCACGGCTGGGACTCCCCCAGGAACACACAGATTAGGGCTGCAGCCATTGGCTTCATGTACTGATCAATGCGGCTTCTCCAGCAGGACTGTTCAATGGAAGCCGATCATTAGACCGGCCATTGTTGAACAGACAGCGGTACCCACTGTATGGACTGGGGCCCCATGATTCCTAACAGCAGCCCTGTTGGCTTAACCACTTGCTGACCGCCCCACGCAGATTTACTGCGGCAGATCACGAAGATCTATGCGATTATGTGCATGTGATAAAACACAACGGAAGCCAGACCGCGGGAGGAGCAGGCGTGATCGCCGCCGGGGGAACTTTTACGATTCATCATTTAAACACTGGGATATTTTTATGAACTTTTGAATATTTTGAATGAACAATCGTTATATTGTATGTTACAACCCATCACGGGGACAATGTATACAACTGATGCACTTTAATATGTTTTGCACTTTATTTTATTTGAGCGCTGCAATACTTTTTGCATATTTGATAAAAAAAAATGTGGATTTCTTAAATTTTTTTATTGGAAATATTTTTTAGCAGAAAGTAAAAAATATTGTTGTTGTTTTTTTTTTTTTTCAAAATTGTCGCTCTTTTCTTGTTAATAGCGCAAAATCTAAAAACCGCAGAGGTGATTAAATACCACCAAAAGAAAGCTCTATTTGTAAATCTTCCGGAGCTGAAGTGGTTAAATCACAAGCACTACCAAGCAGGAAGCACAGCCTGCATGTGTAATGTAGAAGATCGGTGGTCATTATCACCAAGATCTCAGCGCAGTGAGAGATCCCATTAGGATTTCTTCCTTTTGGTGGACAGAAGGTTGAAGTCTGGGTATACGGGGTGAATAGCTGTAAGAGATTCCACAGGGACTCCAACTTACACTTGTATTGGCATAGATAGCCGTGCACTGAGAAAGGACTCCCAGGGCCGTGAACCCCCATATTCTCCATGTTTATATAGAATTCCTATAAAGAGAAACGTGTCACAGAAGATCATTTCCATAACACAGATGACATTCACTTACATATGTATGGAAACCCCCTCAAATGTCCACACATTCTGTGTAACATCAATAAATGAATATATAATGAAAATATATAATATAATGAAATAGCAGGAATAATAATAATCTTTTTTTTTTCTCTCCCCAGATGGATATAATAACCCAACCCCCAATGAAATGGGATCAACTCTACTGGTTGACTCCATCAGTGAGGAAACCCAAGTGGTTCCATTTACCACAGAAGCTGGGAAAGCATCGCACGCTAAAACCACGGAGGAGACAGAAGTCATGCCATTCACCAAGGATGAGCAAAGACAAGTTACTCCATTCACCCATAACGGGAAACCACGAGTGATAGTGATTCCATCCACCGAGGATAAGGATGCACGAGTGATAGTGATTCCATCTTCCAAGAGCCAGAAAATACAAGAGATCGTGATTCCATCAACCAAAGGCCAGGAAGTAGAAGTGATAGTAGATCCATCCACAAAGGAGCAGGGAAGACGTATGTCAACGTCCACCAAGGAGCAGGGGACGCAGATTACAAGACCCACAATTAGCAGGGGAATACAGGTGAATGTGCCTGCATCCACTATGGACCAAGAAATACAGGTGACCCCATTCACCAAGGAACAGGGAACGCAGATTATTACACCCACAATGAGCAGGGAAATACAGGTGAATGTGCCTGCATCCACTATGGACCAAGAAATACAGGTGACCCCATTCACCAAGGAACAGGGAACGCAGATTATTACACCCACAATGAGCAGGGAAATACAGGTGAATGTGCCTGCATCCACTATGGACCAAGAAATACAGGTGACCCCATTGACCAAGGAGCAGGGGACACATATGTCATCATATACCAAGGAGCAGGGGACACATATGTCTTTGTATACCAAGGAGCAGGGGGCACATATGTCACTGTATACCAAGGAGCAGGGAACGCAGATTACAAGATCCACAAAAAACAGAAGTCTGCAGGTGAATGTCCCTAAATTCAATATGGTCCAGGAAATAGAGGTGATCCCAATCACCAAGAACAGGCAAACACAGGTATCTCTAAACACCAAGGATCAGTCAATTCAACCAGGTCTCTCCCTCAAGGATCAGCATACACCGGTAACTCCTCCATTAACCAGAGGGAATGAAAAACTTTCAGAATCTTCATCAAATGAACTCCTGTTCAAAGAGAACATTGAGAGTAAAAAACAGTTGGCAGCTCCAATAGTCCCATTAAGACATGCCACAGTGAAACAGCCATGCGTACTATCCTTGGAAAAATTTAATTTCCATAAAATACTTGGAGAGGGTTCCTTTGGGAAGGTGGTGTTGGCCTCCCATGCCGCCATTCGACAGAAGGTGGCCGTGAAGATCATTAAAAAGAGAACACTGCTTGATGAGGATCCCAGCCAGGCCACCAAAGAACATCACATACTGATAAACTACAAGAACAATCCGTATATCACCCATCTATTTGGAACATTTCAGACAAAGGTAAGTATTTCCATCTTTCATTTTTTCATCTCTTTTCTGTGCTGTGCTCCACTACTGATCAGACCCTCTAATAGTTATTCAAATCACAACCTTGTTGGGAGTCGACGCGATTACAAGGTTAACCGGTTGCCGACTGCGTACAATATATTTACTGCGGCAGTCAGCCCCGGCCAGGCAGAGTGACGTAGATCTACGTCGCTCGCCTGTCACTGGGATTGGAGCCAATAGCGGGCGAGCGCGCGCCCGCTGAGGCTCGTTCAGGGAGGAGTGCGGGCATGTGACCGGCGGACCCGATGTCCGCCGGTCACTCGCCGATCGTCGGTACAGCAGGAGAAAGGCAGAGCGGCTTATGTAAACAAGCCGCCTGTCATTCTCCCCTGTGTAAAAATGAAGATCAGACGGTTCTACTATGTAGAACCGTTGATCTTTGTTTTTACACCAATAGCCATGTCCCACTACAGTTAGAAACACGCCCCTAGGACACACTTAACCCCTCCCTGTCAATACAGTTAACCCCTTCCCTGCCAGTGTAATTTTTACAGTAACAGTGCATATGTATAGCACTGATTACTGCAGTAATGTCACTGGTACCCCCAAAAGTGTCAAAAATGTCAGTCAAGGGTCCGATCTGTCCGCCGCAATGTCGCAGTATCGCAAAAAAAATAGCAGATCGCCGCCATTACTCATTTAAAAAAAAAACACCAAAAATGACAAAAATCTTTCCCTTTGTTAGTAAACGCGATAACTTTTGCGCAAACCAATCAAAATACGCTTTTTGCGATTTTTTTTACCAAACCTAAAACAATAGCATAGCATAAAACAATTTGGCCGAAAATGTTAAAAAATTTCGATTTTTGCATTTTTTTGGGGGGGAATTTCATATAAAAAAAAGTGAAAAATATTGTTATTTTTGCAAAAATTACGCTCTTTTTTTGTTTATAGGGCATGATCAAAAAATCGCACAGGTGATCAAATACCACCAAAAGAAAGCTCTGTTTATGCGAAAAAAAGGACATGAAATTCGTTTAGGTACAGCGTCGCACGACCGCGCAATTGTCCGTTAAATTCACGCAGTAAAAAATCGCAAAAAAACCCCTGGTCAGGAAGGGGGTAAAATCTTCCGGGGCTTAAGTGGTTAAGCATCTCCTCTTCCCCCGATGATGGTCTTTAGATCCGTCAATTAGTCCTTTAGGCACTAAGTGATGAATTGGAGGAGGTGTAAGGGAGCTTCACTTGTGTCCCACACCAGGTTTTACCCTAACATCCAGACAAAACTAGTATTGTGATCAGGATCGTCCAGTCATAGCGGCCTACGTATTTTCTTTCTTTGGTTTTCACAAACTCTTAAAGGAAAATCTCACATTGCACTGTCTGTGTGTGTGTGTCTTCATATATTCCTCCACAAAATGAAATCCTATTTGTCTCTAATGTAACCTTTATCTCTTATTTTCACACAGAATCATCTGTTCTTCGTCATGGAATGCCTCGGTGGAGGGGATCTTTGGAAACTGATAGACGTTTACAGACCCCTTAACGTTGACATCATAAGGTAAGTCCAATGACAGGGCCATGACGGAGTCGGGGGTGGCTGGCCACTGAGACTAGGCAATGACGCAGCCAGGCACCTCCAACTGAGCCCCGTCCATCCATACCCCAATGCACTATAGTGAGAAGTCACTTCAACTTTAGATTTTGTTAGTCTGTAATGATTTTGAATGCTAATTTATGTTTTTCTTTCTCCTTCAGAGGTCTCACTGCTGAGATTATTTGTGGACTGCAGTACCTGCATGCTAATGAAGTCATCCATAGGTAAGTATCAGATTATCTGACAAATAATCACCCCTTGGCTTCTGTTATTTTATAATGAATCAGGAAGACTTTCCACCAGAGTTCCCAGTTGTGTTGCCTCCCATAAAGTCTCATTACATCTGCTGCAGAAGTCTCCCTGCTCATGTCATGTTCTGCCTAATCTAACTGTTCATTTCTTTTCTTCACAGAGATCTCAAACCGGAAAACATTCTACTAGACGACGCCGGTCACGTACGGATCGCTGACTTTGGCGTGTCTGAGATTGGAGTCTCCGAGTCCAAAAAGACCACAGGATATGCGGGTACAGAATTATACATGGCTCCAGAGGTAAGATTGGTGATTTCCTGATATTAGACTTAGTTGTAATGCTTATTATGGGATATATAGAGAAGAGATAAAGAGGGCTCCCCGTTCAATGAATAGAGAATTCCTCCATGGGGTCCAGTGGGTCTCTAGGTTGGAACTATATCCAACAAAGATATGCAAGAAAAGGAGATGCCTGGAGAGTGACTCAAAGGCACCACATCCCAATGTAAATAGACAAGAAAATCAACCCCCAATGGGGAAGAAAAAAATGGGGAATTTTTAAGGTACCAGTAAATTGAACATCAGAGCATTATTTAAAACATACAGGTTTCATTTCAATAGTTAAAAGAAATGAACCAAAAAATAACATACAGACATACAACATAATTAAAACCAATTATTGTTTGCTGTATACATTATATATATATATATATATATATATATATATATATACACACACACACACACACACAAAACACAAACCTGATTGCAAAAAAGTTGGGACACTGTACAAATTGTGAATAAAAACAGAATGCAATTATGTGGAAGTTTCAGATTTTAATATTTTATTCAGAATACAACATAAATGACATATCAAATGTATAAACTGGGAAAATGTATCATTTTAAGGAAAAAATAAGTTGATTTTAAATTTCATGGCATCAACACATCTCAAAAAAGTTGGGACAAGGCCAAGTTTACCACTGTGTGGCCTCCCTTCTTCTTTTTTTAACAGTCTGCAAACGTCTGGGGACTGAGGAGACAAGTTGCTGAAGTTTAGGAATAGGAATGTTTCCCCATTCTTGCTAAAATGTCTTAGGTCTTTTTTGTTGCATCTTCCTCTTTATGATGGGCCAAATGTTTTCTATGGGTGAAAGATCTGGACTGCAGGCTGGCCATTTCAGTACCCGGATCCTTCTTCTACGCAGCCATGATGATGTAATTGATGCAGTATGTGGTCTGGCATTATCATGTTGGGAAATGCAAGTTCTTCCCTGAAAAGACAACGTCTGGATGGGAGCATATGTTGTTCTAGAACTTGGATATACCTTTCAGCATTGATGGTGCCTTTCCTTTGTATGCTGCCCATGCCACACGCACTCATGGAACCCCCATACCATCAGAGATGCAGGCTTCTGAACTGAGCGCTAATAACAACTTGGGTTGTCCTTGTCCTCTTTAGTCCGGATGACATGGCTTCCCAGTTTTCCAAAAAGAACTTCAAATTTTGATTTGTCTGACCACAGAACAGTTTTCCTCTATGCCATAGTCCATTTTAAATTAGCTTTGGCCCAGAGAAAACGCCTGCACTTCTGTATCATGGCTTCTTTTTTGACCTATAAAGTTTTAGCCGGCAACAGCGAATGGCAAGGTAGATTGTGTTCACCGACAATGTTTTCTGGAAGTATTCCTGAGCCCATGTTGTGATTTCCATTACAGTAGCATTCCTGTATGTGACGCAGTGCCGTCTAAGGGCCCAAAGATCACCGCCATCCAGTATGGTTTTCTAGCCTTGACCCTTATGCACAGAGAAACTCCTTTCTGATATTGGGATTCTACTCCATGACATTATCGTATATATATATATATATATATATATATATATATGTATATATATATATATTAATTTTTGCAATAATTGGTTTATATTATATTGTATGTTTGTCTATTATTTTTTGGTTAATTTCTTTTAACTATTAAAATAAAACCTGTATGTTTTAAATAATGCTCTGATATTCAATTTACCGGCACCTTAAAAATCCCAATTTTTTTCTTCCCCATTGGGTAAAAATCCCAATTTTTTTCTTCCCCATTTCTTGTCTATATCCAACAAAAGGTTGGAAGTTCTATGTTACAGCGGTGTTGGAGCTTCTTTGTGGAGGACATTGAGGCTGGGTGTAGATGGATAGATCTGTCCAGCCCAATTCACACATATAAATGGGATAAAAGTTCTCTGAGCTCCTCACCTGCTGTACTCCTCCTTCTCTTTACCATGGTGAGAGTTTGTGAAATTTGAGCTATTGGGGTCAGTACATCTTTATCTGCCCTCTTTAATAGGCACAATTAAAGTGTACCTCTAGGCACAGGTAGACCCTCTCTTAGGCATTTCTTGGTGTCTGAGTCCTCATTATGGGGAGTCACACTCTTTATCTGTACTGGTGACCATTGATAGCGAGAAAATGAAGGGAAATGCAAAATAGTAAAGCTGTCCCAAGAACAGGAATAGAGGGAAAGTCTTCCGATGATGGCTACAAGACTCTTAAGAGTAGAAAGTTCCTCGCTGTGGTGATTTCCTTTGACTTCCTCTTGCATCTCTGGAACAGAAAGTGAAGGAAACTTTTCTCAATGGTACACAGAGAGCAAAAATAAACTAGCAGGGGTATTAACCCTTCCTGCTTGAGGTCATTGTAGCCATATTAGTACACTTGCAACAAGAACAATTGATTACGGTCTGTGATACTTTTTTTTTTTTTTTTGCACCAACATCCACATTTTCATGACAAGCTTTCTGGTGTGCCCCCTTCTTCAATGCCCAAACAGTACTTGGCCTTGAAGAAGGGGGAATACCCCAAAAGCCCTGAAAATTTGGATGTTAGTGCAAATTAAAAAAAAGTATCACGAATGTGAATTTATCAATATATATGTGTAAAGCGCTGCGTAAAATTGATGGCACTATATAAGAACCTGTAATAAATAAATGGACAGTACTCAATTGTTTTTGTACTCTATCCAAAACCAAAAAAAAAAAAAATTGTGACTATACATAAACTTTAAGCCCCTCCTCCAATATTCACAAGCTCCGCCCTAGTTTGATATCAATGTTAGGACTCCTGGGAGGCTTCTGTCATCATATATCAGCATGGAGTCATCTCTGTCCTCTGCCTGGCCTACAAATTTGCTCAACCTTCTTTCTCTCTCTTATGTTTTTACAGGTCCTTTCAGGTATACCGTACTACACCATAGCAGACTATTTCTCCCTGGGAGTGATAGTATACGAGATGGCCAAGGGCGAGCATCCATACTATAATGAGAATCAGAAGACGAAGGACCTTCGGAAAGCAATCGATAACGACACCCCGTTATATATAAAGAAGAAGATAAAGACTCCCATCCAGGATCTCATATCTAGGGTAAGTATACACAGAGCTTTACCTTCTCCTAACAGACAAAACCCTTTCCAGGTTATATATACCTTGTTAGGATTTTAGTAAACATGATTGCACATTCATGTGGGTCAAAGCAGTACTGTCAGCATGCTGACTGCTTAGTGCAGGGGTGCTCAACCCGTGGCCCACAGAGCCCTCTGATGTGTCCCGTGACCTCAAACCAGGGAAGCGCATGCCTGGGTTCACCAACCCGTTGGACGCAATCTGGGCAGGGAGCCACGAAGAGTGCAGGAGCCGCATAAGCCAACGCTTCCTTCTGTTAGAAGTCACGTGGACCCATACAGCCTGACAACCCCCCCCCCCCCCCCCACATCTGAAAATATAAAATTATATTTTTGCTAAACTGACATGGCTGTGATAATCTGCTTCTCAGCCATAGCAGAAATTATACCCTTATCCGTGAATACCTATTCAGTTGAATAGTGCTGCTCTGCAAGTCCCCCGCAATCACGTGCAAAACAAGCAGAAGTGGTGTGCTAGTGGGGATAAAGCAGGCAGCGGGGAGGCAAAATCAAACATTTGAATAAGTTTGTAAAGTTTTTACAATACATTTTTTGGGAATTTTATTTTTTGTTAATTTTTTTTACAATTATTTAACTGCCCTGTTGGGGGGTGGGGGGCTTTGGTGAAATATCAGGGTTCTAAACAAACTCCTGATGTTTGACAATTGAGATAGAGAAAAGGACTTAGGACAGAGTTTTATCAGTTCCTTTCTCTGCAGCCTCAGCTACTAGGACTAGATCCACAAGTGTCAGCAATAAGACAGTACAGCCGGCCCCCCAGGTCAGCAGGTGCCTGGGCCCCCCCTTTTGAACTGATGGGGCCCGGGTGCAGTACAGGAGGGCTGGCTGTACTGCCTTATCAGTGGTCCTGGTCCCAGGCAGAGTGATATCAATGGACTTCTCCTGGGACCTTTCCAGCAGCCTAGAGAGCGAAGAGGAAAAAGGAGGTCAGTGTATTAAACACATACAACGGCCATATTAGCACCTATAAAATGGTTAACAACTATTAGGCTGCTATCACACTAATCCTCAGGTGCAGCGCAGTGATTGGCAGTGAAAGATCATTTTATAAAATGTATTCTTCATAACAATTCATTGCCAAATATCCTGTTTTATTTTTAGGTGAAATGTTTAGTTTTCCTTTAAAAACTCCCGAGCCAATATTACACAATAAGGTTCCATACTACGACCCGATCCAAGCATGACATAGTAGGGGGAATCAAAGCAAAATCATGGAAGTTGAAATATGTCACTGTAAGAATTCAAAATTAAAACGGGGGTTCTATCGTTCACATATGTCTGTTGCTCTTTCCTGGTTTCTAAACATATTTCTTTCTCCTTTACAGCTCTTACAAAAAAACCCGGGAAGACGGGCATTCCAGGTACATGACATCAGAAAGCACCCGTTCTTCAAACCCATCGACTGGAAGGAAATAGAGGAAGGAAAATCACCCTCACCGCTTCCACCAGATATGGTAAGTATATAAATCATGGAGGAGTCCATGTACATGGGGGGGGGGGGGGGTCAGCCCCAGGAATGAATTCAGCTTATTCTTGGTGATAATTATTGTGTATGGGTCAGGCGAACAGCTTAGACCTGCTATTATTTACCTTGTGATCCCGCCACTAACACACTTCCTGTCCTAGGGTGACAACACACACTCACTGCCTCTATGGAGAAGAAGCGTTGTCACCCCAGCCTGCCTTCCTAATTAGAACTATAAACACCTGCACCTCTCCTCTTCTCTTCATTGCATAGAGGGGTGTTGCTTTGTAGTTTACAGACGATAGCTGAGAAAGCTGATAATGATGTTTAAGATCTCAGCTCAGTGCACAGGAACTTAAGCCGGCCTTAGATCGATTCTCAGCCCGTTCAGCAGGGAACAGCTGAGATTCCATCCATCTATGGGCAGACTGGTTTTACTGAAGTTGATCCATACAACCAGCCTGTCTGATATTTTGCATGAGATCACTGAGAGCGGCTATAGCCACCAGCAGTGATCATTGTGTTCTGCCAGCAGGGAAGGCTCCCCACCAGCAGAACACAATCCTACAGTAGGAGGGATTTCTCCTTTAGCACTTGGGTGGTGGAAGGAAATAAAATTGTATAATCTATAGCTTGCTTTACAAGGACACTGAATTTCTGACAGGATTACCAGGTATTTTTCTATACCTGTACTAAGCCTGAAAGAAACAAGGAGAGCTAATGCAGCCCCCACATCTAAGGACTTCACAGGAATATGTGACCTTTTGGTCCTTGGGTGTGATAATGCAGTGTAAGACTTCTGACCACTAGAGGGAGATGTGGTTGAAGGAGCCTTCTTGGGGGAATTGACTGCCCATCGGGGGTTGGGTTCACCAAGCTTTGTTACCGTTTTCCTGTATCAATCAGAAACACTAATGAATGTCTTTTTCCCATTTCAGATTCCCAAGAAAGAGGTGAATAAAGGAAGAATAAATCTAGCGCAACTTTTGATCTGCAACAACTACGAGAAGAAGATAGATATGAAGGACCAGGAGAACTTTGTAGGCTTTTCCTACATCAGCGAAAGTCTGAATCCGTAGCCAATGGCTTCATTTCCAGCACCATCAGAGGGCCATTAAAGCATATCCACAGGCTTATAAAACAGACAGGAGGGGGGGCACCCATCTATATGTAGACTGTTGCAGCAATGAAATAAAATGAAAAGAAAACTCTCACAAAATGGTGGAGCGCAATCTGCATCCCACCGAGGATGACATCACCACGTTGGGGGCGTGGTGACATCATCCTTGGGAATCCCTGAGCCTTTACCAAAAGCCTCTCAACCCACAGGATGCGGCTTGTGCTCCACCACTTTTTGACTACTCTCCCTTCCGAGAGTTTCGGAGGCTTTCGGCAAACGCTCCAATATTTTCCTGAGAATGACATCAGCATGCTGGGGGGCATATTGACATCATTCTTGGGAACCTCCGAGCCTTTGTCTTGCAACCACGGGATGCGATTTGCGCTTCACCACTTTGTGACAGCTCTTCTACTCAAGCCCAACTACATGCCAGGGCTGCTTTGCAGACACAGCCGCTTGCTGCCTGCTCCCTGCCTCACAGACCAACTACCAGCCTGCGGGACCCTACAAGAGAAGCCAAATCATCAGGACCACAGGTGCCACAGCCTGACAGCTCTCCTGACAAGATCATCACCATCCTGGCCCTGCTCCTCAGACACGGCTGCTTGACTTTAACCACGCCCCTGAAGCCCCTTCCAGCATTAACGTAAATCAACTATTGCGAGGATGTAGTAGAGTTCAGTTTGTTCCCCAGTAAAGAGGGGGTGCCCAGTTGGGCCTCATTGCTAGGTTTAGGAAGCTCCTAGCATCATGGGACAATTTACTACATGGACTTTGTCTGATGGAAAAGGTGAACACTTTATATAAAGAGCGCCAATGTTTACTCTACCATGGATGGTTGATCCAGGGAATAATCCGATCGCCTTCGGGGGTCAGGAAGGAATTTTTTCCCAGTTGAAGCAAATTATATCATGCTGCACAAGGGTTTTTGCCTTCCTCTGGATCAACTGTGTGTTCCATAACATCCCATCGCCTACTAAGACCCAAGTCCCGTACATACAGAAGAAACCACCAAGCTTTGTGCCCCGTGTCATAATACACAGTGAAACCACCAAGAATGTCTTCCCTGTAGGTGCAGAGATTTTATACTGTAACCGCTAAGCTTTGCTATGTATGTATAAAGAGAATAAAAATAAACTTTTAACTCCAATTCATTCTGGAAATGTATTTTATTGTAGTTGCTGTTTTATTGTATGGAAACCCCAACTATGTGGATGTGAAGCACACTTTAGCCATTTACATGGGGCAGAGGAGACTTTTTGCTCTGGCATGCTCTATGAGGGGCTATTAGTGAGCTGGTATAGGAGCCTTGTGATATCTATAACCAATTCAGTAATAAATTGAAGGGAATTAATTATTGCCAAACGAAAAGTATTGAACTTCACTCAGCAGAATCCACAGTGGAGTGGAATCCTTCTGTAGTAGGGATGATCGAACTTTTGAAAAGTTCGGTTCGACCAGAACACCCGAACTTCCCGAAAGTTCGGCCCGGATTTCAGAACCCCGTTGAAATCAATGGGACCCGAACTTCGGTAATCAAAAAACACAATTTTGAAGCCCTAAAACCCAATAAATGCCCCTAAAAAGTGCCTAGGGTTCTGGGTCATGCCCCAGGGACTATTAATCACACAAAAAAAAGTTCTTAAAAATTGTCGTTTTTGATAGAGAGCTAATTATTGAAAAAAAAAAAAGAGAGATTTCTTTGGATTTAGTGTCTGGGGGGTCTAAAGGGTGTACCTGTGAAGTTTCAGCTCTGTAGCATGTCCAGAACCAGAATTATAACATACCAAACCTTCAAAAATGACTTTTTTGCTTAACCGCACCTTTCTTTTGCTCCTAATCAACGGCACAGCCAATGTGTATGATGGGGACATAATGCAGTGCACTGGGAACAAGATTAGAGTTTTTTTTGGAAAAAGGTGCTGTCTCTTTAAATGTGCATATAATTAACGGGTGTATTTCCACAATGGGGTTATTATTACCAAATGTTTTCAAGAAGTCCAAAGATGTATGTAGTTGCACTTTATTTCATGTAAAATGGTGTTTGGTGCACTTTAACTTGAATTCTCACAAGAAACAGACATATATGCACAGATACATTGAGGGTTAGGGTTAGGGGTAGGGGCCACAATGTAGTGCAGAGTGAACAAGATTAGAGATGTTTTGGATGAATACTGTTGTCTCTTGACTTTGAATAGAAGTAAAGGATGCTTAAAAATTGGGCCTTTGGTGGTGCCGACAATGCCTTGACACCATAACCCTATGAAAGTGCTGGTCATGAAGGCAATAATTGCCTTTGTAAGGAAAAAAATTACAATGATATGCATCTGTGTGACAGGTGCGCAAAAATTGTTGTTTGGGTGTTGGTGGAGCCATACCACTGTAAGCCCAAAGAGCTGGTGTTGAATGAAGGCGTAAAAATTATGAAGGTGTGCACATGTGGAACAGGTGCGCAAACATGGTAGTTTTGGTGTTGGCGGAGCCTCCCCACCATAACCCCAAAGAGCTGGTTTTGAAGGAGGCCAAAAAATTATAAAGGTGTCCACCTGTGGAACAGGCTCGCAAACATGGTAGTTTTTGTTTAGCATAGCCGCCCCACCATAACCCCAAAGAGCTGGTGTTGAAGGAGGCCCAAAAATTGTTGTGATGTGACTGCTGAGCCTCAGTTTAAGCCTGGACCATGGTGCCACCCTCAAACCCTCCTCTCATTCTCTTTACGTTCACAGAACCTCATTTTGGTTATAACAAAAATACCATGTTTGCGCACCTGTTCCACAGGTGCACATCTTTACAATTTTTGGGCCTCCTTCAACACCAGCTCTTTGGGGTTACGGTGGGGAGGCTACGCTAAAGAAAAACTACCATGTTTGCGAACCTGTTCCACAGGTGCACACCTTTACAATTTTTGGGGAGGGGGAGCATAGCATAGCCTCCCCACCATAACCCCAAAGAGCTGGTGTTGAAGGAGGCCCAAAAATTGTAAAGGTGTGCACCTGTGGAACAGGTTCGCAAACATGGTAGTTTTTGTTTAGCATAGCCTCCCCACCATAGCCCCAAAGAGCTGGTGTTGAAGGAGGCCCAAAAATTGTAAAGGTGTGCACCTGTGGAACAGGTTCGCAAACATGGTATTTTTGTTATAACCAAAATGAGGTCCTGTGAACGTAAAGAGAATGAGAGGAGGGTTTGAGGGTGGCACCATGGTCCAGGCTTAAACTGAGGCTCAACAGCCACATCACAACGATAGCCTAGTCTACATGGTCTGCATCAGGTGCATCAAAGCTTGATATCCACGACTGATTCATTTTAATGAATGTCAAACGGTCGACTGAGTCAACACCAGCTCTTTGGGGTTATGGTGGGGAGGCTATGCTAAACAAAAACTACCATGTTTGCGAACCTGTTCCACAGGTGCACACATTTACAATTTTTGGGCCTCCTTCAACACCAGCTCTTTGGGGTTATGGTGGGGAGGCTATGCTAAACAAAAACTACCATGTTTGCGAACCTGTTCCACAGGTGCACACCTTTACAATTTTTGGGCCTCCTTCAACACCAGCTCTTTGGGGTTATGGTGGGGAGGCTATGCTATGCTCCCCCTCCCCAAAAATTGTAAAGGTGTGCACCTGTGGAACAGGTTCGCAAACATGGTAGTTTTTCTTTAGCGTAGCCTCCCCACCATAACCCCAAAGAGCTGGTGTTGAAGGAGGCCCAAAAATTGTAAAGGTGTGCACCTGTGGAACAGGTTCACAAACATGGTAGTTTTTGTTTAGCATAACCTCCCCACCATAGCCCCAAAGAGCTGGTGTTGAAGGAGGCCCAAAAATTGTTATAACCAAAATGAGGTTCTGTGAACGTAAAGAGAATGAGAGAAATAACCCCAAAGAGCTGATTTTGAAGGAGGCCAAAAAATTGTAAAGGTGTGCACCTGTGGAACAGGTTCGCAAACATGGTAGTTTTTGTTTAGCATAGCCTCCCCACCATAACCCCAAAGAGCTGGTGTTGAAGGAGGCCCAAAAATTGTAAAGGTGTGAACCTGTGGAACAGGTTCGCAAACATGGTAGTTTTTCTTTAGCGTAGCCTCCCCACCGTAACCCCAAAGAGCTGGTGTTGAAGGAGGCCCAAAAATTGTAAAGGTGTGCACCTGTGGAACAGGTGCGCAAACATGGTATTTTTGTTATAACCAAAATGAGGTTCTGTGAACGTAAAGAGAATGAGAGTAGGGTTTGAGGGTGGCACCATGGTCCAGGCTTAAACTGAGGCTCAGCAGCCACATCACAACGATAGCCTAGTCTACATGGTCTGCATCAGGTGCATCAAAGCTTGATATCCATGACTGATTCATTTTAATGAATGTCAAACGGTCGACTGAGTCAACACCAGCTCTTTGGGGTTATGGTGGGGAGGCTATGCTAAACAAAAACTACCATGTTTGCAAACCTGTTCCACAGGTGCACACATTTACAATTTTTTGGCCTCCTTCAACACCAGCTCTTTGGGGTTATGGTGGGGAGGCTATGCTAAACAAAAACTACCATGTTTGCGAACCTGTTCCACAGGTGCACACCTTTATAATTTTTTGGCCTCCTTCAAAACCAGCTCTTTGGGGTTATGGTGGGGAGGCAATGCTAAACAAAAACTACCATGTTTGCGAACCTGTTCCACAGGTGCACACCTTTACAATTTTTGGGGAGGGGGAGCATAGCATAGCCTCCCCACCATAACCCCAAAGAGCTGGTGTTGAAGGAGGCCCAAAATTTGTAAAGGTGTGCACCTGTGGAACAGGTTCGCAAACATGGTAGTTTTTGTTTAGCATAGCCTCCCCACCATAACCCCAAAGAGCTGGTTTTGAAGGAGGCCCAAAAATTGTAAAGGTGTGCACCTGTGGAACAGGTTCGCAAACATGGTAGTTTTTGTTTAGCATAGCCTCCCCACCATAACCCCAAAGAGCTGGTGTTGAAGGAGGCCCAAAAATTGTAAAGGTGTGCACCTGTGGAACAGGTTCGCAAACATGGTAGTTTTTGTTTAGCATTGCCTCCCCACCATAGAAAGGAGTGACATTACGGATGGGATGAGCATGGATTTAGAATCTGTGTGGGTTGAACTCGATAGGGAAGAAGATAAGGGAAAAGTAGTTGTGGGGGTTTGCTATAGGCCACCTAACCAAGGGGAGGAGGTAGAGCTGGAATTTTTAGCACTAATAGGTAAAGCGGCAAAACTAGGATCAGTCATCATATTGGGGGACTTCAATTATCCCGACATTGACTGGGAAGAGGGGACTGCACACTCGCATAAGGCCCGGCTATTCACGGAAACCTTACAGGATAATTACATGTCGCAGTTGGTGGATTCCCCTACTAGAGAGAATGCTATCCTGGATCTATTGATCACTAATGACCCAGACCTAATCTCGGAGGTAGGAGTCCAGGACAACCTGGGCTCTAGCGATCACAGGATGATCACATTTAGTCTAAATAACAATATAAAAAGGCAAGTGGGGAACATAAGAACCCTAAACTTCAGAAGGGCAGACTTTCCAAAATTGTACTCATTGATGGAAAGGGTAAACTGGGACCAAACCCTGGGATCACTGACCACAGAGGAAAAATGGGAATGCTTTAGAACAATATTAAGCAAAGGCATCTTGCAGTGCATTCCTATGGGGAATAAATTTAGAAGAGACAAAGCCAAACCTGGCTGGCTAAACCGTAGCGTTAAAAAACTTATTAGGGGAAAAAAATTGGCCTTCAAGAAATATAAATCAGAGGGCACCGTATCGGCCTTCCAGCAATACAAGGAGGAAAATAAGAAGGGTAAACACGAAATCAAGATGGCTAAAATCAACTTTGAGAGACAAATAGCGGAGGATAGTAAAAAAAACCCAAAGAAATTCTTTAAATATATCAACAGCATAAAAACTAGGGCAGAGCATATTGCACACATAATTAACGATGATGGGAGGATGGTTACAGAGGACACTGAAAAAGCAATCGTGCTGAATTCTTTTTTCTCGTCAGTCTTTACGCAGGAAAAGGAAGGGTACACTGACCATGACTGTATGGTTAGTAGTAATACACAGGACTTGCCACTATGGCTAACAGAGGGGGAAATCAGGGAAAGGCTGGATAAACTTAACACAAACAAATCACCAGGCCCAGATGGCGTACATCCGAGAGTGCTCAAGGAACTCAGTATGGTTATATCTAGACCACTGTTCCTGATCTTTGCTGACAGTATTAGGACAGGAGATGTACCAGGGGATTGGAGGAAGGCTAACGTGATTCCGATATTCAAAAAGGGCCAGAGACATATCCCGGGAAATTATAGGCCTGTCAGTCTGACATCAATAATATGTAAACTTTTGGAGGGGATGATAAGGGACTATATCGTAGAGTATGCTAAAGACAACAACATCATCAGTAGTAACCAGCACGGGTTTACAAATGGGCGATCTTGTCAAACCAATCTCTTAGCATTCTACGAGGAAGTGAGCTGTGAGCTAGATAGGGGGAGACCAGTGGATGTGGTGTACTTGGATTTCGCTAAGGCGTTTGATACAGTTCCCCACAAGCGCTTAATTTATAAAATAAGGTCTGCAGGTATCGACAGCAGGGTTTGCTCTTGGATACGGAATTGGCTAAAAGGCCGTGTCCAAAGGGTAGTAATAAACAGCGCATACTCAGACTGGTCTGAGGTAGTAAGCGGGGTGCCCCAGGGCTCAGTCCTGGGACCAACCTTGTTCAATTTATTCATAAACAGCATTGAGGAAGGGATCAGTAGTTCGTTATCAGTTTTTGCAGATGACACAAAATTGGCCAGGGCAATAACTGCACAGCATGAAGCAGATATCCTACAGAATGACCTGGACAAAATTACGGAGTGGGCAACGACATGGCAAATGAGGTTTAATGTGAAGAAGTGTAAGGTTTTGCACTTGGGGACCAAAAACATAAAAACACAATACACGTTAGGAGGGGAACCCTTGGGGGAATCAAAAATGGAGAAAGATCTGGGAGTCTTAGTTGATGATAGATTAGGCAACAGCATGCAATGCCAAGCGGCAGCTTCCAAAGCCAACAGAATATTAGCATGCATAAAGAAAGGGATGTATTCCAGAGATAAGACTATAATCCTTCCACTTTATAAAACTCTGGTCCGACCGCATCTGGAGTATTCTGTCCAGTTCTGGTCGCCAGTCCTCAGGAGGGATGTGTTGGAGCTGGAGAAAGTCCAGAGAAGGGCAACTAAACTGATTAGGGGGTTGGAGGACCTTACCTATGAAGAGCGGCTGCAATCGCTCGATTTATTTTCCCTGGAGAAAAGACGTCTGAGAGGGGACATGATAGCAATTTATAAATATCTTAATGGGGATCTCAGCTTAGAAGAAAAGCTGTTCATTCGAAGGAATTGCATGAGGACTCGAGGACATACAATGCGATTAGAGGAGAAGCGTTTTAACCTCAGGCAACGTGGGGGGTTCTTTACTGTTAGGGCTACAAGATTGTGGAATTGTCTACCACAAGAGGTGGTTTCTGCGGGTAGTATGGTGACTTTCAAAAGACTCTTAGACTTACATCTCAAGGATCAGGAGATTGAGGGCTATGTTAGATGATTACAGTCACACACACCTACACAGGTTGAACTGGATGGACTATTGTCTTTATTCAACCTCACCTACTATGTAACTATGTAACTATGTAACCCCAAAGAGCTGATTTTGAAGGAGGCCAAAAAATTATAAAGGTGTGCACCTGTGGAACAGGTTCGCAAACATGGTAGTTTTTGTTTAGCATAGCCTCCCCATCATAACCCCAAAGAGCTGGTGTTGAAGGAGGTCCAAAAATTGTAAAGGTGTGCACCTGTGGAACAGGTTCGCAAACATGGTAGTTTTTGTTTAGCATAGCCTCCCCACCATAACCCCAAAGAGCTGGTGTTGAAGGAGGCCCAAAAATTGTAAAGGTGTGCACCTGTGGAACAGGATCGCAAACATGGTAGTTTTTGTTTAGCATAGCCTCCCCACCATAACCCCAAAGAGCTGGTGTTGTAGGAGGCCCAAAAATTGTAAAGGTGTGCACCTGTGGAACAGGTTCGCAAACATGGTAGTTTTTGTTTAGCATTGCCTCCCCACCATAACCCTAAAGAGCTGGTGTTGAAGGAGGCCCAAAAATTGTAAAGGTGTGCACCTGTGGAACAGGTTCGCAAACATGGTAGTTTTTGTTTAGCATAGCCTCCCCACCATAACCCCAAAGAGCTGGTGTTGAAGGAGGCCCAAAAATTGTAAAGGTGTGCACCTGTGGAACAGGTTCGCAAACATGGTAGTTTTTGTTTAGCATTGCCTCCCCACCATAACCCCAAAGAGCTGATTTTGAAGGAGGCCAAAAAATTATAAAGGTGTGCACCTGTGGAACAGGTTCGCAAACTTGGTAGTTTTTGTTTAGCATAGCCTCCCCACCATAACCCCAAAGAGCTGGTGTTGAAGGAGGCCCAAAAATTGTAAAGGTGTGCACCTGTGGAACAGGTTCGCAAAC